>NC_135168.1:6802130-7144630 GCF_041146795.1 Maylandia zebra | reverse complement strand
CTGAAGTTTGACAATGTGATGTCTATTGTTGTGAAATGCATCAACCAAATCAGATCCAGGGGCTTAAAGCACCGAAGGTTCTGTGCTTTTTTAGAGGAAATGGAGTCAGAATATGGGGATGTGCTCGACTTCACTGAGGTACGTTGGCTCAGCAGGGGAAATGTATTAAAGAGACTTTTTGAGTTGAGAGCAGAAGTGAAGCCTTCATGGAGAAGGATGGAGTTAGTGTTCCTGTGCTAACTGATCCCAAATGGCTCATGGACTCAGCTTTTCTTGTTGATATGACACATGAGCTTAATGTACTGAACAAGACGTTACAAGGCCAGGGGCAACTTGTCAGTGCTGCCTATGACAACGTGAGAGCATTCTCCACAAAACTGGCGCTCTGGAAAGCTCAGCTCTCTCAGACAAACCTTTGCCATTTCCCAGCATGCAAGGCACTCGTGGATGCAGGCACACCATTCAGTGCTGACGAGTATGTTGATGTCATTTTGAGGCTACAGGAGGAATTTGATCACAGGTTTGCTGACTTCAAGACACACAGAGCCACCTTTCACATTTTTGCGGACCCCTTCTCCTTTGATGTGCAAGATGCCCCTTCTGTGCTTCAAATGGAGCTCATTGAGCTGCAGTGCAACTCTGAACTCAAAGCAAAGTTCAGGGAGGTGAGTGGAAAAGCAGACAAGCTTGGACAATTTTTGAGAGGATTGAGCCCTAGTTTCCCTCGGCTTTCCCGAATGTTCAAACGGACCATGTGCCTTTTTGGTAGCACATACTTGTGCCAAAAGCTCTTCTCCACTTTGAACTTCAATAAGTCCAAGTACAGGTCCAGACTTACGGATGATCATCTTCAAGACATACTGAGGGTCGCAACTGCTTCCTCCCTCAGGCCAAATCTGGCTCGGCTATGCGAGAGGAAACGCTGCCAGGTCTCTAGCAGCAAGGAGTAGGCAAGAGAAGCCATGTTCAGAAGAACAGTTCATTTTCTACAGTGTTCCATTCATGTTCAGAAGAAGGTTATAGAACTGTTAATACAGACATTTCAATCTAAATACAGCAGATATAGAAGACTGAAAGATACACACAAGTTCACTGACTAAAAATATCTTATTATTATTTTATTTATGTATTACAGATTGATTTATTTTCTTATTAATTCTTAATTTGTTTATTTATTTTTCATATTTTGTGTTAAAAAATAAAAATAAAGAGATTTGAGAGGATTGGAATTTTTTTAACCATGCCTTTCTTGTGGAAAACCTAATGCGGCCCAGCCTCACCCAGACTCCGCCTGCAGCGGCCCCCAGCTAAATTGAGTTTGAGACCCCTGTCCTACACCATAAATCAGTAAGAGAGGGTACGACCTCTCTCATGGCCCCAAGTGGTGTGTGCATGCCAGAGCACTCTGGAAGGCACACAGAGTCTTTACAGACTACTAAGGATCGAACCTCTATCATCATCCAATCGATTATAAAACTAAGCATGTATGAGTAAATATTTTTAAGCATATCCCATATGGAAAAGACTAAAAACTTATATGATGAAAGTCATACTCACGAAAGTGGCCACTTTCTCATTACTTTCATATATTGTTTTAGTAAGTATCGAAAACATACAAGTTTCATTATATAATTTTTCAAGGGATCTTATATCTGTTTTCACTCTTGTATGCTTTTCATACAAGTTTCACACAAGACAGATACAAACTTTATAAGATTTATATATCTTTTCCATATGGGAAATGACAATCAACAATATAAAGCTTACAGCTGGTTTTAATAACAACATTTATTTGTTTCTCAAATGAGAAAGAGCTATCGAGAAACACTCCTAAATCTTGAGTTCTTAACTTTTCCAGTGGGCCAAATTCAACATTATCTGCTAATGCTAAATAGGCTGCCGTTATTAACTAATGCTAATTGGATGTGAATTAGCATTATGCACTAATGCTAACACTTACTTTTTAACAATGTGAGTAGCTAATGCTAACACTAT
This sequence comes from Maylandia zebra, assembly GCF_041146795.1. Taxonomy (NCBI): domain Eukaryota; kingdom Metazoa; phylum Chordata; class Actinopteri; order Cichliformes; family Cichlidae; genus Maylandia; species Maylandia zebra. The sequence goes on along the minus strand of NC_135168.1, from coordinate 7,142,635 downwards.
TTCCCTTAACTTTATAACAATGTGAACGGCTAATGCTAACACTCTTTTCCCTAGCAATACAACATCTGAGCTGCTAATGCTGAGTAGGTCGCCATTAGCACCTACGTCTAATTAAAGGCAAATACGCATTAGAACCTAATGCTCATATCGTTTTCCTTTGCTTTATAACAATGTGAGCAGCTACTGCTAAATAGCATTAGCTAATAACAGCAGTCTAATTTAATGTAAGTTAGCCTCATTTGCATTATAACGATGTGAGGAGTTAACGCTAAGTATGCTGCCATTAGCAGCTAATTCTAATTAGGGGTGAATAATTATTACCAGCTAATGCTAATATGGTTTTCTCTTCCCTTTTAACAATGTGAGTAGCTAGTGCTGGGTAGGCTGGTGCTAGCAGCTAATACTAAAGCTAAAGCTAATTTGATGTGAATTAGCATTACATTAGTGAGGAGTTAATGCTAAGTAGACTTCCATTACAGGTAATGCTAATTTTAGGTATTTAGGAATTGGCAGATAATGCTAATACCATATTTTCTTGCATTATAACAATGTGACCAGCTAATGCTAAGTAGGTTGCCGTTATTAGCTAATACTAATTTGAGGTGAATTAGCATTATCCGCTTATGCTAACAATGTTTTTTCTTACTTTTTAACAATATGAGTAGCTAATCTGAACATTTTTTTTAATTTAATTTTAACTTTTCCCCTGCGATGTGAAGAGGTAATGCTAAATAGCACGCCATTAGTGGCTAATTCTAATTTTAGATGAAAAAGCATTAAAAGCTAATGCTAATACCATATTTTCTTGATTTATATCAATATCAGTAGCTAATGCTAGGTATGTAGCCATCATTAGCTAATGCTAATTTAGGTGAATTAGCATCATCCGCTTATGCTAACAATGTGTTTTTTTACTTTTTAACAATACGCCATTAGTGGCCAATTCTAATGTTAGATGAGAAAGCATTAACAGCTAATGCTCATACTGTTTGCTTTGTAAGAATGACAGCAGCTAATGATACGAAGTCTACCGTTGTTAACTAATGTTAATTTGATGTGAATTAGCATTATCCGATAATGGTAACTCTTTTCCCCTGCATTACAACGACGTCAGGAGTTAATGCTAAGTAGGCTGCCATTAGGGGCTAACTCTAATTAGGGGTGAACAATTATTAGCAGCTAATGCTAATACCGTTTTCTCTTTCCTTATAACAACTTGAGCAGCTAATGCTAATTTGATGTGAATTAGCATTATATTAGTGAGCAGTTATTGCTAAGTAGGCTACCATTAGCAGCTAAAGCTAATTTGAGGTGAATAAGCATTAGTAGCTAACGCTAATACCCTTTTCTCTTGTGTTATAATGATGTGAAACGTTAATATTGTTCTCAAACAACAGAATGAGAATGAAATATTGATTCTAACAGGGCCCATAAACAGTATTAGCTTAGCAGCATTAGCTTATCAGAGTTTCCATCATGGTCACATAAATCCTTAGCAGAGCAAAGTGGCCTACTTAGCAATAGCTGCTCAAGTTGTAGAAAGCAAGGGAAAACAGTAATAGCATTAGCTGCTAAATGTGCACTTGAGAACAAATTTATTGTTAATTCAGCTGTGAATGTAGAGTTTGTCATTATTTAAGCTTCCATTTCCAAATGTTAGCTGCTCCTGTCTGCCTCTTTGTCACAAACACAGACTGAAATGATTCACAGCCTTGTTTCATCCTTCTGTCACTGTGGACATACAGCATGGGAAACATACACATGGCTGACACTTTATTAGGTACACTGGTATCTATCTCAGGTACACCTGTGACCTAAATGTTCCTGCAACCAGACTCCTTGGAGACCCCTACATAAATATCCATGAACTATCCAGCTAGACTAGTGTGTCTGTCCCTGAAAATATTCCTGCATGTGTGATTGTTCATGTCTCATCTGCAGGAAACAAACAGGAAGTGAGTGAAGGACACAGGAAATGATTCCAGCTCTTCCTCCTCTATCAGACATTCTCTCCATACCTGAGAGTGTCCAGTCTCCAGGCTGGATCCTTCAGTCCAGCCGACAGCAGCTTCATTCCTGAGGGACCTGGATGATTGTAGCTCAGGTCCAGCTGTCTCAGATGGGAGGGGTTGGAGCTCAGAGCTGAGGCCAGAGAAGTACAGCCTTCCTCTGTGATCAGACAGCCTGACAGACTGCAGACACACAAAACAACAATCAATCTGTCAACAATCGTTTTCTCTTTGTCACAATAACATCTATCCATCCATACATCCATTCAATGTAACTTTATTTATAAGTGACAATACCCAACAGACAACAACAGTCATCTGAAGCTGTTTAACAGTGTAAGGTAACCGCCTCCACTGTGAGCAGCAATTGGTGATGGTGGGAAGAAGAACTCCCTTTGACACAAAGATCCTCCCAGTGAAAACAGGCTCCAGGAGGAGCATCTACCATGACTGGTTGCAGGGTGAGGGGAAAGAGAAGAACATGAACATCAAGAATGCAGCGAGTGGTAAAATAATAATAATAATAATGGATTGGATTTATATAGCGCTTTTCAAGGCACCCAAAGCGCTTTACAATGCCACTATTCAGTCACTCTCACATTCATACACTGGTGGAGGCAGCTACGGTTGTAGCCACAGCTGCCCTGGGGCAGACTGACAGAAGCGAGGCTGCCATATCGCGCCATCGGCCCCTCTGGCCAACACCAGTAGGCAAGTAGGGTAAAGCCCAAGGACACAACGACCAGGACAGAGAGCCCAGGGATCGAACCGGTGACCTTCCGGTTACAGATGCGATTCCCAACCCCCTGAGCCACGGTCGCCCTAAATAAAGATTTGACCTCAGTGTGCTCAGTGTTCCTGTCTATTCCTAACATATTCCTAACACGATAGCTGCACTTTAGAGCTCTAAAACTGGAACTGACACATAAAAATACTGAGAACACAGACTAGCAGCCACTGCATGGCCTCGAGTACGTATGTGGTGCGTTCAAAGAGCATCAGCATAGACATGGTGGGTTCAACAATATAGGACATAACAATTTCTATGGCGAAAATACTATCAATGAATGAGCCATAACATTTTAGCCATGTAAACATGTTATCAGTGGGCTTTCCAACAACTTGCATTGATCATTAAAGGATAAAATACGTGAGTCGAGGTCACTACGAGCCATGCGAGGGTCAAACATGGCAGAGAACCTTCCAGCAGCATCTTGGTTTATAATCCGCCTTTGGATCATCAGTTTAGGAGATGAAGGATCCAAGTAAAATAACAAGTTAAAAAATATGCAGCTATGGTCACTCACATGGACATCCTCCACACATACATCATGTATATTTAAACCCAGGGAGAAAACAAGATCCAGTGTGTGACCCTTTGTATGTGTGGGGCCAGAAACATGCTGCCTAAAGTTAAAAGACTCAGTGACAGTGATGAGCTCAGCAGCAGTGTTACAGGATGCTTCATCAATATGACGGCTCAAATCTCCCAACCTTCTCCAATGAAATGATGGATGTCAGAAGGTCATTAAATTCAGTTAGAAAGACCCCATCAGGTAGAATAAAATACAATAACTGGTTTTTAGAGAACTGACCATCATCTGTGACTCAAATGCAGAAAAGGAGTCCGAGGTCATCAGACTGCATGTGAATCTGTCCTGGTAAACAACAGCGAGTCCTCCACCACGTCCTAAAAGACGCGGAGTTCAGATGACGGAGCAGCCAGCCGGGCAGATTTCATTCAAGTGGACATAATCAATGTTCCCTCTAAGCTGCGCACGGGCGCAATCCGCTGACACGCTCTCTGCACACAGAGTATCTGCATTGCGCACAAAAAGATATCTAACAGGCTGTGAGGCTCCTGAACTCTCTGCCCCCCTCTCACGGACAATAACCATATCCAACTTCTTAATAGCAATGAACTGGTCTGCATTGGTGCATCATATCTTTATTCTCTTCCCCCTCCTGCCCCCCCCCCCCTCCTTCTTAAATAGATAACTATCATATCTGATATCATATCTCACAGTACAATAATATTGAATGGGTTGCATTGTTGTACTTTGTCATGTTTCTCAGGTCTTTGTCTGATTTTCTACGAACATTACTTGTCATGTTCTCATGTTGTTGCTAAGGATTGTCTTATTGCATTGGAGTCACACTGGGTTAAATATGTACACTTGGGTTTTAAGGGGTATTTATTATTTTCTTCTTTTTTTTTGGGTTGTATGGAAGCCCCAAACGCAATTTCATTGTTCTTGACAATGACAATAAATAAATAAATACTAAATACTAAATACTAACCTGAATTGAAATTAAAATAAATACGTTAACAATTCTGCTTTGCAGTGTTAGTCAGTGACTGGCTGCTCCAGTATTTAGAACGATGCCGCCTTATCCCATAGTCCAGCCAATGATTCACATTCGTATATACGCAGCTAATCAACGTCGCTGACGGGCTATGACAGCGTCCTCATGTGCCGACACCGGTGTTTTGGTTGATGTAAAGTGAAGCCACGTTAATGACAACGTGATCCAGTGATCCAAGGGACCGCTCAGGGAGTTTGTGTGTTCGCTCAGACACATGAAACATTAGAGGGAACATTGGACATAATTCTTATTTTGCTGCCACGTCTCAGTCAGACACATGAAATCTAGAGACTCTTTAATAAAGAGATCGCTTAGAATAAATGATTTGTTTGTTATGGAGCGAACGTTAAGCGGGGCCAACCGAGTTGATGACGGTCGATCTGCAAAATCAACAGCTGACTGCAGCGGCACTTGAAATAAAGACAATGCAGACCTGTGGACCTGCTGGGCAGGGCAGCGACTCCAGAGCTGGGGGAAGCAATGATCGATGAGCAGACATAGCTGTTATCAATAAAAACAGTGAACGTTTGACGGACACACCATGAGAAAAACTGCTTCTGAGCCACAGAGCCCAGGTCCCAGTCACCGGCGTAACATATTAACTAAATGTCAGGAGAGGAAGTGGACGCAGGCACCAGGATTCTCCCCACAGCCAAGAAGCTAGCCTCTGGTAGCTTCTCAGTTTCACCTGGACGTCGGCCCTCGTTCCCCTTTTCCATCTCTTGAGGGTGAAAGTCCTGCGGGTTGTGAAGAGTAGCACACCAGGGGAGGAAGAGTTTTTCTGTTCAGCTGTTACAGTAGCTCTCCACTGAATCTTTGATGTTAAACCCTTTAAGACCTACCATAGAACCAAGTCTGCCAGAGCTTATCTTTAGATTTTTACATGCTGTAGTGCAGACCTTCCCAAACTGTGGTGCCCGCCCCCTAGGGGGGGCGCAGAGCCATGGCAGGGGGGGCGCGGTATGAAAAGGGAGGGGAACAAAACGCTTGAACACTGCTAGCACGGCGCCCACAGAAACGCAAAGCAGGAGATGAAGCATCGCTGAATATGTTTCCAAACCAACTTCATTCTAAGCCAAAGACTAGAAAATATGGTGAAGCAAATCTGCCCTTTGGCTTCACCTGCACAGGTGCTGAGGTAGGTCCCTGCGTCGGGAGCAGCGCTGGGCTCTTCCAATCATGGACAAACAGGATCCCACATTCTTAATTTTTAGTTCACAAACACTTGTTGTAGTGACTAACTACTCCTGACATTTTGGAGACGTTTGCTCTTTATACAGTAAAGTTACAGCGGGATACAAATAACATCAGGCTGATCCTGCCACGATTTGTTCCCTCGATTCAAATCACAGACAAACAGGATCCCACAGCTGTTTATGTTTTTGAACCCATTTTGCACAGAGAGGCATTTTTTGAAAATGTATTGACAGCAATGTTGATTAGTATTACAGAAGAAGAAAAAACAACTACCCGTGACGCCTTTGTAAATGGAGGGACAGTAACTGCGTGTGAAACCTGCAGATACTCAGAGTAACAGTATTTTGTCTCTATCTGCCATTCTGCAATTCATCTCACATAAATAATAACGTGACGTGAAAAAAGGCGCAACCTTTGACGTTGCCAGATGAACTCTGTATTCCTCGTCCGCAAAAAAGGAGTTTTAAAAAAATCTCAGTTTTTGGTGATTTGAAACACTGTTTGGATGAAACAGCTGCGTTTTCAAAAATACCAGTGTAGGTGCGGACGTAGCGTAAAAGATTTAGTAGTTTATTTTCTTACTACCTGTAATTTATTGCAGATTACTTGTATTTGCTTAATTGTTTACTAAATGTTAGAGGTGTGAAATAAACCGCAATGGAGCAAAATATGGGCGTGTGTGGTTGGAGGATGTGTTAGTGCGTGTGCGTGCTGTTCACGCGCCGGGGGGGAGGCGAACGTTTTTCGTGTAAAACAAAGGGGGGCCCAGCAAAAAAAGTTTGGGAACCACTGCTGTAGTGCCATTTTGGGGAGCAGTTCAAGTTGCTATACATCAATACAACCGTTATAGCCCAAATTTTAATAATATGTATGCATTCAGTCCATAGTAACTACATATACATATATACATATACAGCAAAAAGTGCAATAAACTAGAACAAATTGAAAATTGTTTTGTTTTGTATTTTTACATATAGTTGTAGATGTCCGTACAAACAAACAAACAGGCAACCAACACATCACATACACACTCCAAAATAATATAATATAATATAAGCCTGAGAAAACAACCTAGATTTTTCATCAAAAAAGTACAATGTGCAATGGCAACAACACATATGGTTCAGTGTTATTAACTATGATAATAGCAGTAGGTACAAAAGACAATCTATGTCTCTTTGTCTTCACTGCAGGCACTTTATAACGACGACCTGATGGAAGCAGTTGAAAATCATTAAAGAGAGGATGATCTGAACACAACATGACAGAGGTCGCCTTCCTCAGCACATGCCTGTTATAAAAGTCCACAAGCTGGACCTGAGACCTCCCTGAAATCTTACCAGCCACTTTAACCAGGTTGTTAAGTCTGGTCTTATTATCCATGGACATATTACCGTACCAAGCAATGATACAGAAAGTTAAAACAGATTCAATAAAACTTTTATAAAAAACGAGTCATCATTGCAGATGAAACATTGAAACCTCTCAACCTCCTTAAAAAGTCTTTGTTGAACCTTTTTCACTGTAGCAGCAAGATGTGACTCAAAGCACAGAGCTTTATCAAGAACAACCCCCAAATACTTATAACTGTCCACCAGTTCAATGGCTGCACATTTACCACTGTTAGCGCAGGATGAGGGGATGTCTCCCTGAAGTCAATAACCATGTCCTTGGTTTTCAAGGTGCTGATCATTAAGAAGGACTGATCACACCACGAAACAAACTCATCCACAACAGGCCCATGGGAATCCTCTTCACCATGAAGGAGGCTTACAATGACTGTGTCATCTGCGTATTTAATGAAATGCCTGTTGGCCTGTGTACTGCGACAGTCATTAGTGTACAAAATATACAGTAGAGGAGAGAGACAACAACCTTGCGGTGAGCCAGTGGAAGAGTTCAGCTGTTTGGAAAAACAGCCGTTCACTCTCACACACTGAGATCTGTCAGTTAAAAAGTCTAAAACCCAACCAACGAGATTAAGATCAAGTTTAAATTGGTTAAGAAGCTTGTCCACTAAAAGATGTGGCTGGATAGTATTAAAAGCTGAAGAAAAATCAATAAATAAGAGCTGAGCATGAGCTTTGGCGCCATCAAGATGGCGATAAAGGAAGTTCAACAGAGTGACCACCAGAGATGGGCAGTAACGCGTTACTTGTAACGCGTTACTGTAATCTGATTACTTTTTTCAAGTAACGAGTAAAGTAAGGGATTACTATTGCAAAATCGGTAATTAGATTACCGTTACTTTCCCGTAGGAACGCTGCGTTACTGCGTTACTAAAACCGTGATTTTTTTTGCGAGAATGTCTCATGACAGTGACGTAAGCGAGTGCGACGTTGGTGACAACAGCTGTGTGCAGATCAACAATGGATAATATATCGAGTGCGGGAGAGAGTATGAGCGTGCAGCGTTTAAAGCGTGGAAGCACTGACCTTACTTTGAGTTTGATTCCATAAGAAGTGACAAAAACATTAGTGTCCGCTGTGCGTGGGAAGAAAACTTCTTTTTACAGCGAAAAAAACCCTAAACTTCCAACAAGCACCGAGTAGCTACGACGTGATGGGAAACTCACAGAGACACTCGCGCAGATTCTTCAACTGACCGCAGCACACCTGCACCAGGGTAACCCTCCGCCTACCCTGCTCCTGCTTTACAGGTGAAAATAGAGCAAAAGGACCGCTGAGTCTTTGACTTTATTTATTTTCTGCTGTGTTTTACTTGCATCTGTTTGAAAGAGTGAGTGAAAATACAAAAAATATTTTATTTTATGTGCTGGAATGTGTAGAAAATAGGTTTAAATGTTAAACTAATTTATTCAAGTCAGAGAATGTTGCATAATTAAATGTTTTGCTTGATGCATAAAGTTAAAAGATTAAAACTGATAAAACTGATAAAACAAGTTAAAAAGAGACTTTTCCATTTGATTACATTTTGTATGATGGATTATGCAGAAAAAGTAGAATTGGGCTGAAAGATCTATCACTTTATCACCTCTTCAGGTTGTAAATCGTGTTTTTAAAAAGTAACTAAGTAACTAAGTAACTAAGTAATTAATGACTTTTGAAAATAAGTAATCAGTAAAGTAACGGGATTACTTTTTGGGGGGAGTAATCAGTAATTAATTACTGATTACTTTTTTCAAGTAACTTGACCAACACTGGTGACCACTGCATCATCAACACGTCTACGAGGCCTGTATGCAAATTGTAGAGGGTCTATAAGCTTCTCTACTTGCTAACTGAGAGTCTGAACTAAAACCAGGAAGACTTATCTTATTACAGTCACTGTAACAGTGACCAGTCATGTGTTTCATGCCTGCCCAGGCCACCCTTAAGTTATTGCTACCCATCTCCGCCTCTACCTTATCCTTGTATTTTACTTTGGCTTTTTTAATTTCTGATCTGATCTCCTTCCTAATTTCACTAACTTTCAAGATATTCCCTTCAATAAAAGCTTTTTTCCTTTCATGAATCAGCCTCATAAGACCTTTTGAAGACCATGGTTTGTTATTAGGTGTCAGTCGCATTCTTAGGATTCGCTTTAGGGTGGATGTAAACAATGGTGACGTTGATCTGTGGGAATTCCCTCGGCAGATAAAACGGCCTCAAAGACACAGAGAGGAGCTCAATGTCAGGCAGACACACTTGTCTACGAACGGTCACATTTTTACACCATTTCTGATTTATATACAAACACACTCCTCCTTGAGATTTCTGGGTAGCTCCGGGGTCTCGATCCAAACGTATGGGAAACCCGAAGCCATTTAGTTCCAGAGAACAATCAGGGTCAGAGTCCTTGAGCCAAGTCTCTGTGAATGCCATTAGACATGTATCCCTGTAGCCACGCAAGTGTGCGACATTCAAATGCAGTTCATCCAATTTACTCCTCAGAGACTGCACATTAGCCAGGATTATTGATGGTAAAGGAATGACTCCAAACGACCGTCAGGATTGCCAATAAAACCATGCGAAATAAAAAACCCATCTTCGTTAAAAGAAGTTCCACAAAACACAAGCCGATGCTATAGAATTTCCTCAGGCAAAAAAATATATATATAAAGGAATAAAAGAATGAAATAAAATAAGTTAAAACACTGACAGAGAGAGACAACCTGCTGCTCGCCACAAGAGCAGCGCCCCTCTTTCTAGTCTAGTCTAGACTGAGAATGCATCAAGACCACTCACTCACCCTTCCCTCCTGCCTCTCAGCTGCTGAAACTCACAGTTTGTTACCACGGAAGAGTCACTCCTTCATCTGAGATGAAGCCTGATAGTCTGACTGATGCAATATAACATTCAGTCTACACTTTGTTTTTGTGCAAAGATGATAAAGAGGAAATACTAATAACATAAACAAAAATAAATGTCCAATTTAGAAATCTTATTCTTTTTTGCTCCATAAAATAGTTGTTTTTATTTTTCAGTCACTCATCGTAGCAGTAGGATTTACATGAAAATAAAAACAAATTAAGTTTGAGAGAAAAAGTACATCTTTGGCACTCTCTGGGCAACTGACTCAGAGACTCAAATGATTAAAAAAAAACCCGATTCATTTTGGTGAGTGACTCATTTAAACTCGATTCGGTAAAAAGAATCAAATTTACCATCACTAATACAAATCCCTTTGGAGAAAACAGCTTTAAAATATGTATTGTTAAATTCCAGATGTTTCTTTGCAAGGAAAACTCAGACACTGAAACAATACCACCAGTAACCTCCTACATATGGAAATGTGGTGTCATTAAAGACATAATAATTTCATTAATACCCAATATCCAGCAAAATATGTAATTTGAACATTTTGTTCCTAACGAAATCAAATGTATATATTGTAGAAGATTAGCCAAATTTATGTAAAATGGCCAGTACATGAATTAAAAAAATAAATAAATAAACAAAATCGTATGACTGTGACAAATTTTACACAGTAATTCAGTCTAATAATCCACTCAAATATAAATATAAGTTTAGCTAAAAGCTCTATAGATAAGTCAATCAATAATATAATTCACATTTTAAATGATCATATGTGTTAACGTTTGAATCCTGACCTGAGAGTTTCCACTGCACACTGTGAACTCTTTAGTCCAGCAGACAGAAGCTTCACTCCTGAATCCTGCAGGTCAGAGTTACTCAGGTCCAGCTCTCTCAGACTGGAGGACTGGGAGCTGAGGACTGAGCACAGAGCTTCACAGCTTCTCTCTGACAGGTTACAGCCACCCAGTCTGAAAAACAAAAGATAATCTATAATACTTATGTAAAGTTTGTTATTATATTACATGCCATCTTTTTATTTTTGATGAAACCTTAACATACTAAGATACAACATCATATGGATGAACTTGAATAGAATGGTTTTTTTAATTATATCTTTATTTGGATTGGACAAGAAAAAACCATCTGCATAGCAGTATATGAATAACATGGGAACAAAGTCCTTCCAGGTTTTAGATTAAGTCCAGGAGAGCAAATGATAAACAAAGTGATCAGCGGGTGCATATTAACCTCCACTAGCTATTACTAGGACAGTTGCTCGCATGCTCTCCCAAAGGAGATATATAGAACACATTACATGGAACTATAAACACAAACTGGGAGGGGTGCCCATGCTGCAATCATTGTGAACAAATAAGTAAATAAACAAGCAATAGTAATAGAAGTAAATGTAAAAAAAATCAAACAAAAAACAACCAAGTAATAGTGAGATCAAGTGAAGTCAGCCCTCGTGGGGGTGATGAATTGGATCCAATTGTTCCAACTTTGGTAGAATTTGGCTTTTTGATTTCTTAACAGATATGTAAGTTTTTCCATCCTAAATATCTCTAAAATGATCCCAAACCAGTCGTCTAGGGTAGGCTGGGCTGGGCTTAACCATCTTCTAGTAATTGTTTTTTTACTTGCCACCAAGAGTAATTGCACCAACTTAATCTCACTCCTACATTCCAGAAAGGGGACCAAACCCATGTATAAAACCTTAAAATCTAAAGGTATTTGAACGTTAAAGACTGCACTTAAGGAGACCTGAACGTTTTTTAACTTGGGACAGTCCCAAAAGACATGAAAATGGTTAGCAACAGTCGAGCCGCATTGTCTCCAGCATTGCATATAAGCCCCTTTGTACCTCTCCTGATATGGAGTCTTGAAGTACCTAATAATATTCTTCCAGCCATGTTCCTTCCAGCTCATAGAACTGGACGTGGACCACTGGCAGTACAAAACATTTTCCCACTCCCCCACAGAAATAGCAATCCCTGATTCCCTTTCCCATTTATCCTTAGTGTATAAAGTATTATCCTTGCTGGCACTAGAGAGGGCTTTGTATAGTTTAGAAATAGATTTAGTAGGGGTCATGGTTGTGGCATTTTTCAGGATGAGGAAAAAATGCGACTCAGCATCATTGAAGTTGGCATTCATGATCAATATATGATCTCAGCTGTAAGTATCTATGAAAGTTGTATTTTGTCAGGTTGTCCTGTAAGGTCTCAAATCTGAGCACAATATTTCTATGAGTAAGAGAGAGGAATGTTGTAAGGCCACAGGATATCCATGCTTTAAAAGTTACCTGGGAGCTGAGACTCATGAAGGGGACCAGATTCCATCTGTGCAGATCAGCTTTTATACTTGCAGATATTGGCTCGTAGTTTGCCTGAAAGAGCCCCGAGAGGTCCGCAGTCAAATATATTCCCAGGTACTTATTTTTCTCGTTATCCCTACGTAAAGCTACAGAAGCTGTATAATTTAAAGTCATCACCTGTGTTTTTGAAATATTGACCTTATAACCAGATAACTTCCCCAAATCACTTAAAGTAGACATCAACTCACTAAAAGACCTCTCTGGCTCCTCCAGGCAGACCAGTACATCATCGGCGAACATTACCACTTTATGTTCAACTCCTGACAATGCAACACCCCTAATGTTATGATTTTGTCTAATCGCTTGGCCTAATGTTTCTATGAATAAATCAGAGAAGTGGCGAGATTGCACAACCCTGCCTACAGCCACGTTCCAGAGCAAAGGGCTTGGAGAGATCACCATTCACCTTAATACGGGCTGAGGGTCGAGCAAACAGACCTTGGATTACTCTAATAAACTTGTCGTGAAAGCCAAACTTCCCCAGAACCTTATACAGAAATACCCATCTGATGGAGTCGAAGGCTTTCTCAGCGTCCAAGCTTCCTATCATTGATTGAGTTTTGTTCTTTTGTATTTGAGCAGAGATGTGTAATATTCTCCTAATGTTGTCAGTTGTTTGTCTATAGTGAATGAAACCAGTCTGATCTAAATTGATGAGGTCAGGTAAAAACTTCTCCAGTCTACGAGCAAGAATAGAAGTAAATAGTTTGTAATCCAAGTTAAGGACACTGATTGGTCAATAGTTTCCACATTCTCGTTTATCTTTCCCCTCTTTTGGGATAATTGAAATAGTTGCCTCCCTCCAGGAGGGTGGGATTTCTCCCTCCTGTAGGATGTAGTTAAATGACTTCAGCAATGTGGGGACTAGATCTGCCCTCAGGGTGCGATACCACTGAGAACTGAACCCGTCCGGCCCAACTACCTTACCTGGTTTTAATCTGGAAAGAGCTGCATTAATTTCTTCCACTAAAATGGGATGTGTTAGAAGCTCATTTTTGAGAGACGGGAGTGAAGGTAATTCTAGAGAGCTAAGAAAGGCATCAGTACAATTCTCCTCCGTAGCATTGGGCTGTGAGTACAGCTCCCTAAAGAAGGTCTCAAAACATTTCTGAATGTCTTCTAATTTTGATTCCAGAATATTAGTCTTGGGGTCCTTGATTTGGTATATCGTACTTTCCTCTAGTTGTTTGCGTTATTTATGTGCCAGATATTTTGCAGATTTCCCTCCTGTCTCATAGTATTTTTGCCTCAAAAAAATTAAGTTATTTTGGGCCTCCTGGGTGTAAATATCATTAATTTCATCCTGTATTTTCATGATATCCTGCTTCACAGTAGGATTTGCGGTGTTTATGTCTTCCTATTCTTTCAACTTTAAATTTGCCTGTAGTTCTGCTAATTTTTGCCCTTTGATTCTCTTTAAGTGGGAGGCGATAGAAATTAATTTACCTCTCATTACCGCTTTGAGCGTATCCCAAAGACTAGTTGGAGATACCTCTCCTGTGTCATTAACCTCTAGAAATTCTTTAATGTCTACCTTTAATTTGGAAACTATGGCAGGATCATTAAGGTGCGATAACAATTTCCACAGTGTGGTACATTTTTTCCTAGCCACCTGCAAAGATAGAGAGATAGGACTGTGGTCAGATAGATCTCTTGTTAATATGTCACAGTCTTTGACCCTAAACCTATCAACTTTAAACATAAAAAAGTAGTCCAGCCTTGCATACACTTTAAAGGAACCAGAGTAATGAGTGAAATTTCTGGTAGATGCGTAGCGGTCCCTCCATACATCTATTATCCCCATCTCTACCATATAGGAATTGACTTTTCTAGTAAGTGCTGTTACCTGGTTGGTTGGGGAGGAGGAGTCTAGTTTAGGGTCAAGTCTAAAGTTAAAATCCCCTCCACAGACAACTATCCCCTGAGAATCCACCAATAAATCAAACATATTCCTATAGAATAGCCAATCGCTCCCGGGGGGAGCATAAACATTTAAAATTGTGATTTCAGACCCCTCTATTCTTCCTGTTATTCTAACCAATCTGCCTTCCTCGTCACAGAGTTCTTAGATATGTTCATAGTTAAGTGTACCAGAGATAAGTGTAGCCACACCCCTCTTGTGTTTGGACTTAACGGAAGAGGAGAATACATATTTAAAACCCTTTCTTTTCAATCTCAAGTGATCTACTTGGTTCATGTGTGTCTCCTGAAGTAATGCAATCTGGGCCTTCTCCTTCCTTAGTTTGGACAGTATCTTATTCATCTTAATCACGTTCAGAACCCCGTTAACATTAAAAGAGATTACTTTCACTGACTCACTTCCCATAAAGATATATTAAGTTACCACAGCGCATAAACTCAATAGCAGCAGGCAACCCCCTCTTAAAACAGTAACAAGTGAAAAAAGTTAGGAATGAACTGAAAACATTTGAACATAACTGGAGCTTGAAAGCTCCTAAGCTGGCTTCTGACAGTGGAGCACTTCCACTGACACCCTCACAACTTGAAGGGAAACCCCTTATTACTCCCTGAGTTAGGGGGCTTTCCACTGCGACGTCACTCACAGCACGAGAAGCCCCACCCATTTTAGCTCGACAGTAACCATATTTCACCATGTTGTCCATAGCTAATACATAACATTAAATTCGTTCTCTTCACGTCTGTATACTTGCAGCTTCTCTCTATATCCCGCAGCTCCTCGGATCTGACGCGGACGCCGACCACCAACTCCCCGCCACAGCGGGCATCTTTGTAATTTTTCTCTGGGGGTTGCCGGTGGTGTAATCACCTTTACCGGCAGGCCCCGACTCGCCAGGTCAGCCGTTGCCTCCTCCACCGTGTTGTAGGTTTTCGCTCCTTCTTTGAAAAAAACCTTAAGGCGCGCTGAGTAGAGGGTCCTAAACCGTACATTCTTCTCTTTTAGGACCTTTCGTGCCTCTGCATACTCCTTCCTCATAGCCATGATCTCAGGGGGGTAATCGTGGTCGAGGTTGATCTTGCTGGAATTCAACATAAAACCTTTCTTTTGCCAAGCAAGCCTCAGCACTTCTTCTTTAACCGTGAAGCACAGGAATTTTACCAGGATCGATCTGGGTTGGGAGCCGTCCGGAGGGAGTAATGATAACACTCTGTGTGCTCTCTGAATTTGTAACGGTGTTGATGGTGGGATGGCGAGATTCTCCCGGAGTAGCTTCTCCACAAAGTGGGCCATAGATGGAGCTCCCGATTCTTCTCCCTCCGGCACCCTGTACAGTCTGAGCGACTCCCTCCTCGAGTAAGCCTCCAGTGATGTTAGTTTTGTTTGAAACTTTTCCTGCATGCTTTCTTCCATTTGCGCAACATCTCTAAAGTTA
Source organism: Maylandia zebra (assembly GCF_041146795.1). NCBI lineage: Eukaryota > Metazoa > Chordata > Actinopteri > Cichliformes > Cichlidae > Maylandia > Maylandia zebra. Next base: position 7,127,073 of record NC_135168.1, on the reverse strand, counting down.
GAAATATCCTGTCTCAGAGTGACGCTGAAAAACTAGTTCATGCATTTATTACTTCCAGGCTGGACTATTGTAATTCGTTATTATCAGGATGTCCAAAAAACTCCCTGAAAAGCCTTCAGTTAATCCAAAATGCTGCAGCAAGAGTACTGACAGGGACTAGAAAGAGAGAGCAGATTTCTCCTGTATTGGCTTCCCTTCATTGGCTTCCTGTTAAATCCAGAATTGAATTCAAAATCCTGCTCCTCACATACAAGATCTTAAATAATCAGGCCCCATCTTATCTTAATGACCTTGTAGTACCATATCACCCCATTAGAGCACTTCGCTCTCACACTGCAGGCCTACTTGTTGTTCCTAGAGTATTTGAAAGTAGAATGGGAGGCAGAGCCTTCAGTTTTCAGGCCCCTCTTCTGTGGAACCAGCTTCCAGTTTGGATTCAGGAGACAGACACTATCTCTACTTTTAAGATTAATCTCATATTTCCATTAAAAGTGTTGAATTTGACTGTTTGATGTTCTTTATGATCTCTGGCACCAGTTCATCTGTAGGCTGAGCTCAATCCATCCATTTAGTGAAATTATGTTTAAAGGTCTCCTTGTTCTCTGAGCGTGCACAGATCCTGAAGCAGAAAGCCTGGGTTAATAGAGAAATGATCATCACTGTGATGATGCTCATCATCTCTGACTGGGATTTGAGGTTTTGTCAAAGCAGCAAAGAAAGCCTGGCTATGTTGGACTGGGTGTGGAAGCAGCTCCCAGTTTGAGTTCAGGAGACAGACGCCCTCTCTACTTTGAAGATCAGCTTAAAACTTTCCTTTTTGCTAAAGCATATAGTTAGGGCTGGGCCAGGTGACCCTGAATCCTCCCTTAGTTATGCTGCAATAGACGTAGGCTGCCGGGGGATTCCCATGATGCATTGAGTTTTTCCTTTCCAGTCACCTTTCTCACTCACTATGTGTTAACAGAGCTCTCTGCATTGAATCATATGTGTTATTAACCTCTGTCTCTCTTCCACAGCATGTCTTTATCCTGTCTTCCTTCTCTCACTCCAACCAATCACAGCAAATGGCCCCGCCCCTCCCTGAGCCTGGTTCTGCCAGAGGTTTCTTTCTGTTAAAAGGGAGTTTTTCCTTCCCACTGTCGCCAAAGTGCTTGTTCATAGGGGGTCATGTGATTGTTGGGTTTTTCTCTGTATTTATGAAGTGCCTTGAGGTGACTTTTGTTGTGATTTGGCGCTATATAAATAACATTGAATTGCATTGTTAGTATCTCAGACAAAATCTCGTCTGTGTTCTGGAGCTTATCTTTGTGTTCTGCAACCCTGGTTTCCACATCATTAAGCCGCGCATTGGCTTTATCCAACTCACCCCTTATTTCCACCAGTTGCGCTTTCGTGTCTTTTCGAAATTCTTTCACCTCTTTCCCAACGCCTCTCAGTTCTTTCAGTATCAGCGTCAAACTTGCTGGGTCAACCTCATCTTCTGTCCCAGAATCCTCGCGGCTAGGAGTGGGAGAGTGGCCTCGGCTAGCCCTATAGGGGCTAACGTTAGCCCCTTCTGTTAGCTGCACATTGCCATCTTCCACGTTTTCAAACGTTAACTTCTTAGCTCTTTTGTTCTTTCTGGACATCATTTAAACCCCTTTTTCCTCTTTATGTGCACTTAGATAGTGTATTAATTTACTTGGGGCAGTTTTAATAAGTTTCAGTCGAGAGCTCTCGTACTAGGTGTCCATCCCCACGAGCGCCGGAACCGGAAGCCTTGAATAAAATGTTTAATTGGTTCATTTAAAAAAAACAAAATGTCAATTGATCTGACCTCAGAGTATTTAGTTTACAGTTTAAACTTTGTAGTCCAGCAGACAGAATCTTCACTCCTGAATCCTGCACATTTTTGATACTCAGGTCCAGCTCTGTCAGAGTAGAGGACTGAGAGCTGAGCATTGAGGACACAGCTTCACAGTTTTCCGCTAGAAGTTCACAGACGTTGAGTCTGAAAATGAAAACATGAACAAAGACTGATGTTAAAGTGTAATCAGGGTGCAATAACTAATCTTATATTTTAAGAATCCTTGTTGTTTTATGCTGAGCAGATGTGGTACGAAACAACAGTAAATTGATCAAGTTTACCTCTACTGTTTAAATTGCTGGATTTATTTTATCAGTTAAAAACAAAACAAACAAACAAAAGAAAAAAGAATACAAATCGGTCAGACCTCAGAATATTCAGTTTGGCGTGTGGACTCTCCACTGCAGCAGACAGAAGCTTTACTGCTGAAGCCTCCAGGCTGTCGGTACTCAAGTCCAGCTCTCTCAGACTACAGGACTGGGAGCTGACCACTGACAACAAATCTGTACAGACTTCCTCTGACAGGTTACAGCTGCTCAGCCTGAAAAAAATAACAAGAACAACAAAACAATAATATTTATTATCAAATAAAATCTCTTTATATGTTGAATCTAAGTAATCAAATGTGTACAAATGAGTACACTACAATGCACAATTAAATAAAAAATGTTTAAGAATTTAAGTGTAACAGAAGAAAACTATTTCAAATTAAACACAATTATTCCAATGTATGTAAATGGAAACCAGTGAAGACCAGGTTGATTTAGTGACAGTAGTTCAGTGTCTGCTGGCACAGGCCTGTGAGTACTGCAGTATTACACTTACTACAGTACTGCTGGTCACTTTATTAATTCTAATATGTGTGATTACTGTAAATGTAGTTATAAATAATGTATCACATCCTGGACTCTCATTTCATTTTCTGTCTAAAAGCTGCTTTGGCTCATTCCCCTTTAAAGCCCAGCTCTCCCTAAAGGCCAACTTTATTTTGATTGGATGATTTCATAAAGCACGCTGAAAGGCAGTAGCCAGTTATCATGAGCTCCATCTCCTCAACCTTCTGGTTTAGAAATTATAAGAAACTGTATACCTCATAAAAACCCGTCTTGATCCATGCTCAATCATCCAGGTTAGTAAATCCCAAAAGTTGATTCTGTTCATCTGGACGTAGCGCTTTCAGTGGGAGAAACATTTCGTCACTCATCCAGGTGACTTCGTCAGTCTCAGCTGACTTCTGGTTTCCAACCCTATAAAAAGTACATTTGCATAATGACTGAAACCAGCCCACTGAAGGAACAATAAGGCTGGGAGGTCAGTTCCTTGACCATTAGGTTTGAGTCATTATGCAGATGTACTCTTTATAAGATTGGGGAAAGCTGCAGTCAGCTGAGCCTGAAGAAGTCATCTTGATGAGTGACAAAATGTTTCTCCCGCTGAGAGCGCTACGTCCAGATGAACAGAATCAAACTTTGGGGGCTCATAAAATCATGATTAGAAATCTTCTCAGATGTATTTTTACATTTTAGATCCACAGCAACAAAGTTCACAGCAGGATGTCTCTGTTCAGTAATTATTATGCCCATTACCTGCAAACTGTGAGGTACGCAGGTAATGTCAGGTAAACACTAGCTGTCTGAAACTGTTCCTGTTAAATGTGTGTATAAAGGAAATAAGCTGAAATACAGAGACTGGGTGGATCTGTGCTTTGACACCAAACATTTCTTCCTGTTAAAAGGGAGTTTTTCCTTCCCACTGTCGCCAAAGTGTTTGCTCATAGGGGGTCATATGATTGTTGGGTTTTTCTCTGTATCTATTACTGTACGATCTACTGTACAATATAAAGCGCATTGAGGTCACTGTTGTGATTTGGCGCTATATAAATAAAATTGAATTGAATTGAATTACATCCCATTTCAGGTACCTAGAACCTGAACCTTCTCTGGAAACCTGGGACGCTGGCGGGTTTCTCTTGCTTACCTATCTGCTCATCCTCTTTCTTTCTGCTCGCATGATGATTTCCTGGTTGAGTTTGTAAAGACTTTTGCTCAGGACCTTCTTGCTGTGCGGCAACAGTGCTAACCACCGTCCGCTGTATGTTTTTCAGTCATTAAATCAAACCATGAAAGATCAGCTTGCTTCTCGTGATGAACCTGTCTGTTTTCGATTCCACACCAGGGTCTGCCCACTGGAAAGTTCAGGGATAAGGGTGGAGGATACTCACACAAACATAAAAACCCAGATTGCAACTCCAACTCTCTGTTCTAGTTAACCAGACCTTTCAGGCTCTTGTTCAATTAGAACCTCATGGAGTCTGAGTTAGCGAGACAGTTAAACATCCCTCTATGCCCCCTTAATCCGCCCATTCCCACTAAGTCATTAAATAACCGAGTGTCCCCTCACATAACTCAGCGCACAGAGCCTGTCACTCCTGGCAATCACAAGAAAACACTTACCTTTTTTTCTTTTCATGCACCTCACAAACCACTCATACTCGGCTTTCCTTGGCTAGAATTACATAACCCCCACTTAGACTGGTCAGGTCAGAGGGTAATCAGTTAGAGTCTGTTCTGTCATTCAAATTGCCTTGTTTCCGCCCGTCCACCGGAACCTGTGGAACCATCAACCAACACTGAGACTGTTTTAGATCTCTCCTCTGTGCCCACCAAATGTCATGATCTTCAGGAAGTATTTAGCAAAAGTAAAGCGCTTTCACTGCCACCTCACAAACCACAGGACAGCACCATAGAACTACTCTCTGGCTCCACCCGGCCTTCTAGCTGGCTGTATAACCTGCTTAGACCTGAGTGTGCGGCTATGGAAAAGTACATTAAGGAATCCCTCGGTGCAGGCATAATCCAACGATTGTCATCTCAAGTTGGAACTTCTTTTTTGTGGGGAAAAAGGATGGCTCTCTCTGGCCATGCATTTACTTCAGGGGCCTCAGTGATATTACCATCAAGAATAAGTACCTATTACCTCATTAGCTCTGCTTTCAGGCCATTTCACAGTGCCACTGGGTTTACAAAACCCATATCCGCAACACTTACCACTTTTTCCAGATCAATCAGGGAGACAAGTGGAAGACCGTTTTAAACATGCCATTGGGGGACTACGAGTATTTGGTCATGCCGCCTGGGTTAACTAATGCTCCCGCTAGGCCTGGGCGATATATCAAAAATTTATCATTACCAAAATTTATGACTCTCATCGATGTCATTTTGCCCATGTCGGTAAATTCGGTATTTTAAAAAAAAAAGGAAAGGCATGTGCAGGTTGGCGATGTTCATGTCCCTTTAAGACGCTGTGCTACGTTACAGACTTGACGGGGTGGAGTGACATGACTCTACTACCTGTAACAAGACGAGACACGGGTGAACAAATGGAGGACGATTTAAATGTTGAAGCAGCAGCGACGGAGGTAGAGCTGGTGGAGGAGGAAGAGGAGACGCTTGTTAACAAAAGAAATGCATCATCAATCGTTTGGCAACATTTTGGATTCAACAAGGATGATATTGATCAAAAAATTGTTAAATGTAAACTCTGCAAAAAGACTGTTGCGTCAAGTCAAGGTAACACAACCAACCTCTTAATAAATAATATTTATTATTAAACTATTTTGTTTACAAGGGATATACATTTTTTAGAGAGCATGGTTACATATTGTATCCTACACTTACACTTGTTCAGTTAATAAATCTTAACCACTAAAAGTACTTACTACTATTGTCTTCATTTATTTTCAGTGAAATTTTATAGTCCTTTAAAGTGGTCTAGGGGGAATAATATTATGAAAATAACTGGAGGAACTATGCTGCCTGCCACAGCCCCATCAAATGAAAAAAAAAACCGTTTGTTTTTTTGGCACTTGGGGTGGTTATCGTCCATTTATCGTTATCGAGGTTAACTGCTCAATTTATCATGATATTGATTTTAGGCCATATCGCCCAGCCCTAGCTACCGCAATGTTTCAAGATTAGTTAACGATGTCCTCCGGGACTTCCTTGACAGGTTCGTATTGGTGTATCTGGATGATATCCTCATTTTTCCCAAAACCTGCGAGGAACATCAGTCTCATGTCCATGCTATTTTTCCAACGTTTGCTGGAGAATAAACCTTATGTCAAAGCAAAAAAGTGTGAATTCCATTCCTCATCAATAACTTTTTTCAGTTACATTTTGGCACGGGGGCAGGTGAAGCCGGATCTGGCAAATGTGAAAGCTTTAACAGAGTGGCCTACCCCTTGTACCCATTGTAGATTCAAGAAGCATCTCCAATGGGTTTTGGGAATAGCAAATTTTTATAGACTGTTCATTTTCAACTATAGTCAGGTAGCTGCACCACTCAAGTCTCAGCATGCATCTGGTCCCCCAAAGCTGAAACTGCATTCACCAAACTTAAGTATCTGTTCACCACGGCACCTTTTTGGTTCACCCTGATCACAGTTATCATTGCAAAGGTGGACACATCAGAAATTGGAGAAATAAGACATTGAAGATAACCTCGTTCACTTACTGTAACCTCCACCAGTGATCTTTCTGATGCTGCTCTACCTCTGTTACAGTGACTCAGATTACCATCAACCAAGACCCATTTCCGGAAACCTACCACAGAGCCCACTTCATGCTCACAGCTTCAAGTGCTTGACTTCCGCCATAGTTCACAGTTCATGTTAAAAAATTCCAAGTGTCAAGTTCCTGTGTGTAAAAAAAGCCTTCACGTCTAGTAATATTCAGTTCCTTCACCTTTGTCTGTATTTTGGGTTCACCATGTTGTTCTGGCCACACCGAGGTAACAGATTTATATTTGAAAAACAGAGAGACATGGGGGATTGCAATAAAGATGAGACACAAACCAGACCTTAAAATAAGAACATCTGAAAACGATGTAGGTGCAGTCTGGTAGCTCAAGTATTTGCTTTAAAAAACAGAGCTAGACTCCTGGTTGTTGGAGACAAGTGAACAACTTGAGGATAATAAACCTGTCAGAGGGGCTGAAGGATCAGAGCTCATGTTCTTATAGGCTGGATCTGGATTGTGCTTTGATTCGAGTTGAAGACAAAAATATTTCAGAAATGCTGACATGTCCTGCTGGAGAGAAATATTTAAAGTATCATGACTATTTTAGTGACTATTTTTTAATTTTTCTAAAGTGGTAGTGTTCTTTGAACTGAGCACCTCTGATTTATTTCCCATGATTTTAAGAATGAAGCGATGAGTTCATGTTTACTTACAGAGCTTTGTTGGAGGCTTTGACCACTGGCAACAGCCTCAGAAGAGCCTCCTCTGAAGCAGAGTATTTCTTCAGGTCAAACACATCCAGATCTTCTTCTGATGACAGTAAGATGAAGACCAGAGCTGACCACTGAGCAGGAGACAGTTCATCTGTGGAGAGACGTCCTGATCTCAGGGACTGTTGGATCTCCTCCACTAGAGAATGATCATTCAGTTCATTCAGACAGTGGAACAGATTGATGCTTTTCTCTGCAGACAGATCCTCACTGAGCTTCTCCTTGATGTACTGGACTGTTTTCTTATTGGTCTGTGAGTTACTTCCTGTCTGTGTCAGCAGACCTCGTAGGAGAGCCTGATTGGTCTGCAGTGAAAGACCCAGGAGGAAGCGGAGGAACAAGTCCAGGTGTCCATTTGGACTCTCTAAGGCCTTGTTCACAGCACTCTGGTAGAAGTGTTTCTCTGCAGATTCTCCTGTTTCAGACTTCTGGGAGGTTGTTTGTTGTTGTTCCAGCAGATTGAGTCCAGAGTTGCTGAAGGTCAGATGGACATGAAGAGCAGCCAGAAACTCCTGAACACTCAGATGGATGAAGCAGAACACCTTGTCCTGGTACAGTCCGCTCTCCTCTTTAAAGATCTGTGTGAACACTCCTGAGTACACTGAGGCTGCTCTGATATCGATGCCACACTCTGTCAGGTCTGATTCATAGAAGATCAGGTTTCCTTTCTGCAGCTGATCAAAAGCCAGTTTTCCCAGAGACTCCATCATCTTCCTGCTCTCTGAACTCCAGTGTGGATCTGTTGCACGTCCTCTATTATACTTGACCTTCTTCACTTTGGCCTGAACCACCAGGAAGTGGATGTACATCTCAGTCAGGGTGTTGGGCAGCTGTCCTCCCTCTCTGGTTTCCAGCACATCCTCCAGAACTGTAGCAGTGATCCAGCAGAAGACTGGGATGTGGCACATGATGTGGAGGCTTCGAGCTTTCTTGATGTGGGAGATGATCCTGCTGGCCTGCTCCTCATCTCTGAATCGGTTCCTGAAGTACTCCTCCTTCTGTGGGTCAGTGAACCCTCTGACCTCTGTCACCCTGTGAACATACTCAGGGGGGATCTGGTCTGCTGCTGCAGGTCGTGTGGTTATCCAGACGTGAGCATAGGGAAGAAGCGTCCCCCTGATCAGGCTTGTGAGAAGTACATCAACTGTGGTGGGCATCGTAATATCAGTCACACTCTTAGTGTTGTTGAAGTCCAGAGGACCTCGACACTCATCCAGACCATCAAAGATGAACACAACCTGGAAGTCTTCAAAGCTGCAGATTCCTGCTTCTTTGGTTTCAGTAAAGAAGCGATGAACAAGTCCCACCAAGCTGAACTTTTCCTCTTTCAGCACATTCAGCTCTCTGAAAGTGAATGGAAATATGAACTGGATGTCCTGGTTGGCTTTGTCTTCAGCCCAGTCCAGGCTGTATTTCTGTGTTAAGACTGTTTTCCCAATGCCAGCCACTCCCTTTGTCAGCACTGTTCTGATTGGTTCGTCTCTTCCAGGTGAGGCTTTAAAGATGTCTTCTTGTCTGATGGTTGTTTCTGGTCTGTCTGGTTTCCTGGATGCTGTTTCAATCTGTCTGACCTCATGTTCATCATTGACCTCTGCAGTCCCTCCCTCTGTGATGTAGAGCTCTGTGTAGATCTGATTCAGGAGGGTTGGGTTTCCTGCTTTAGCAATGCCCTCAAACACACACTGGAACTTCTTCTTCAGGGTGGATTTAAGGTTACGATGACAAACAGCAGCTGGAAGTTCTGAATAATAATAATAAAAATACAACTTTAACAATCATATTTTACAAAATGCTGATGACAATTTCTGACCCACTGAGAAATGACTGAACACACTGGTGTCACAAGTGTCTCATTTATCCAGCAGCTTAAATCTTTAGATAAATCCTCTTACGTCTCTGCAGACGGTCAGCCAGCTCCTCCTGCTTCATTCTCCTCAGGAAGTCCACTGTGATCTTCACAAATGCCTCTCTGCTGTTTCTCCTCTGCTCATCATCCTCCCTCTGAAACTCCAAGCACTGGGGCTTATTTGGATTCAGAGCCTTCTGGATCTTCTTCAGCTCGTTCTTCACAAAAGTGATGATGTTGTCCTCCAGCAGCTGGAACAGAATACTTTATGAATGACCCACCACTCTGAACTTTAGTCCACACAACATCCACTTCTTTACCATCAAGGGGCATATCATCCACGAACTCTTTACCAATTATAAGTTTGGCTTTATCTGATTAACTGAGACTTTGTCCACAACTCCATGATCCCAAAACGTTGATGCTGTTCATATGAATGCAGCGATTTCAGTGGGAGAAACATTTCACTGGTGTTCAGAGCTGAACTACCAACAGGTTGATGATCAAAGCCAGAAACTTGGAGATGTTTCAGGTGACTGAGTTGATCGTACAGACAACTGGTCTTAAAGGTTCACTCTGTTTACGCATACAGATCAGTATTTAAGGTTTGACTCTCATCATCCACTGGGGCACAAACTGGGCGTCATCAGGACACTACAACACAGAACAAACACCATCCCCACAGACACAGCAGCCAGCGAAGCAGAAGAACTTCACATCAAGAAGGTCCTGAGTAAATGTGAACGCTGGTTTGAGGGCGGAGTCAAGGAGGCCATTTATGTGAAAAGGAAAGACCATCTCTGAATGGAGGAGGGGCCTAAGGGTACAACTGTCACCATCTTGCATGCTGTGATTGCAGCCATTCCCCAGCTCTCTGTGAACTGGACTCATGAACATTGATCAATGGTCCTGACAATATGCGTACCAATGATCAATGAACTGACCTCCCAGCCCATTGTTCCTTCAGTGGGCTGGTTTCAGTCCTGTTTCAAATGTCCTGTTTATGAGATTGAAACCTGCAGTCAGCTGAGACTGAAGAAGTCACCTGATGATGATGAAACGTTTCTCCCACTGAAAACATCCAGATGAACAGAATCAAGCTTTTTGGGATTTACGTACCTGGATGATTGAGCATCAAGACACAACTCTGTGACTTTTCTCAGATGAATCAATCCTCTCCTCCAGCTTTGTTTACATCTACCAGCCCTGTGGCGCTGCCCAGGGACAATAATCTATGTGAGAGGTGGAAAGTCATACAGGTGTCTGCTCCTGCCTTCAGTTATTTTATCTACTGTGTGTCAACTGGCTGAACCTCCTCCAACTGTCTACTGTCTCCCTAAACTCAACAATGACTTCGTGATCTATCCATTCTCTGACCAAAGACATCCTGCTGCAGGAGGTTAACATAGCAGCACACTGATGATCCCACTCACTGTGAACAACACATTTGGACCTGATTTGCTGCTCTGGTTTACACGTGAACTTCCACTGCTGCTGTCACCAAGTTGAGAGGCTCTACAGAAAAACTGGACTTGTCCATAAAAATCATAAACTACATTATAAGGACAGCATTGCTCAATCAACTCTAATTACTATGACCATGTTATCTCTTCTAACTAAGGTACAGACACTCAAACTTGCTGCTTTCAGTGAGAAGTCAAATGTCTGAATATGAGCTGGAAGCCGCTGAGAGTCCTCCTCCTTCCCGTGGGGTTTACTTTCTCTACTACTTTCAATATAAACACGCCCCTTTCATGCACCTGCAGAGGGCCACCAGCAGATGGAGCTGTCTTAAACAAATCCACTTGGATAGTTAGCTGTAGATGATTTTCTCAGTATGATTGTAGGATTTTGAGTTATTCTTTAGATTTATTTAAACTCTTATATTGTGCACAAGTGTTGAGCGACCCATAATTTCTCTGTACTTTTCATAAGAGCAGCCAGACTTTCAGCTAGTTTTTGTTTTTTAAGAGCTCAAAGATATTGAAGAAACAGTTATTCAGCTTCATTCCCACTGATCTCGACTACAAACTGTTTCACTTTGGTTTCTGTTTAAAGCCTCGATGTTTAAAACGTTTCCCTGTGATCACATTTGCACCGTCTGATTTCAAAGTTTGTTTTCTTTTGGTCGTTTAGTCCACAGAGTCCTTGGTGTTCTGAAAGGGACCTATAAATAAATGCATTATTATTAATAATAAAGTAGTTGTTGTACATGTACAGACCATAAATATGGAGTCCAGCTGTGTTTGATGCTGCTGGGCAGACTGACCACTGGGAACCTCTGAGCTCTGCTGCTCCACTCTGTGGAAGAACCATGAAGGATTAGATCAACACAGGATAAAGATCCAGGAGTTTCTGCTCAAATAACTTCATCTGAATCAAGTCTGTCAAGTTTTAGACTCTCAGATTCTGAAGATATATTTTCTGTTTTCTATGAACTTTCTTGCATCAGTGATGGAAGTGATGATGCTGCAGAAGCTCAGAGGAAACTTTGAGAAAACTGTGATGAACCATCAACTAATGCTCTCAGGAGGCCACAGGTCCCTGAATGTAACTGTGCTGTAGATTCATCGAGTGTTTGAAACCTGACCACTTCCATATGTTTTCATTCTAACACAAGAAGTCCTTTTCTCATTGCTTTGATTTGAGTTTTCATTTGAGTTTTCTGAGTCTCGTATTTGGAGTCGAGTCTAATCAATGATCTGACAGAAGAACATTAAAAAGGATTTAGCAGTGCTGTCAACATTAACATGTAGGGTTAGGGTTAGGGGTTCATCTGTTATCATGATTAACATGATAAAAACCTTTAACACGACACATCTGGAGAGCAGAACGACTCAAAATCCCTGAAATGTTTCTATCAACGCACTTCGAGCAGTTTGTCCGAGTAGAGTTACCTTTGCACACGTGCAGATGTGCAGCACATCTGTTAGTGACGGCAGCTGAACCAATCAGCTCAATATGGAAGATGACAAACACACACTGACCTCCCGATGGAAAGTTTGAGTATTAAAAAAATAACAAGACGGACCAGCCGACCAACATGAAGGATTCTGTACATCGTGACAGAAGGAATTTTCTTTTCACCGAAGCACTTCCAGCTTAAAATATCACAACAATGCAAAGCACTGATGACACAACTGCCAAGTGGACAAACTGCAGACCTGTTAGTGTTGTTAATAACATAGTTTTGGTTCCTCGTGTCAAAGACTTGAAGAAGAGTGACAGAGAGTGTTAGACTGCTGCAGGATCAGTGCCACCTCCACAGACCTGTGAAGAAAATGATTGTTTGACAGATGGGCTCAGATTCAGGATCAGCTGAGGAGTTTGTGGCTGACAGAATCCTGCAGGTACAGAGCAGAGCCCATCATTAGCATGCAGGACTGTCCCTGGGGGGGTCGGCTCATTCAGGAGGTTTATCAATGTTTACATGTTCAATAAACATGTTAAGTGTGTAAATTTGCCCTTTTCTCTCGAGTCTGTTTGCTCATGAAATGAAATTTGATTCGTTTACATTAAAAATGATGTTTAATGGTGATTCATCCAAATGAATCCACAGTAACCCTGTGATGAGTCTGATTAAACATTTTCATTAACAGCAGTAATATAGATTATATATTATTATATATTAGTGCACACTTAGCTTTTAGTATATATGTTTGTTACAAAGTTGTATTTACAGCAGAGAAGCTGAGTTAAAGACTGAAAACTATTCAAAGTCTCTTTGAATTGAAGCGTTTAACATTCTTTGTGTTTATTCTGCATTGACTTCATTATATGGTGTAAACGTCTGTTACAGGCTTAAATATAAAGTTGGAAAAATGTAACTGCAGCTATTGATCAAGTAATTGTGATTAATCAGGATTAATGACAGAAGATTGTGTCATTAATTAGTCATGTTTTAATCTACTGACAGCACTAGTGTTCACTCTTGTGCCTCCAACTGTTTTACGCCCTTTCAACACCTTCGTGGTCAAAAGTGTACACGCACAAAATCTACAATAAAACCCTCGTGCAGCAATAGGACAGACACACAATCCATTTATCTCTGTGTCTCAAACACACACACGTGTATTCAAAGCCTCGATTTGTTCATATTTCATCTGTTGTGTTTTTATCTTCAGCGTTTTCAGTGTTGCTGCATTTACACCAAAAATGTTTCCATTGATGAATCAGATCGATTTGAATGTGTTTCATCCATACAAATCCCTCCCTGGTGGTCACATGACTCTATAACATAACAGGAGTCATGTGACAAGAGTTTCATGCTGTAAAATGTCAAAATGGTTGAATGTGGTGGAGTAAAAATGTGAGATGTCAGCTACTTTTCTTCAATATGAAATGTTTGCAGGGCCTGACAGGAAGTGGACGGACGCTCTGATCACTTCCTGTTTGCTGAAGTGGATTTTCAGTTGTTTAGAAACCAAAGGCTTGTTTTAAAAGACAGTTTAAATGGGACTGAGGGAACGACGTGTTTGTAGTTTATATCCAACAACATCAAGCAGTTTAATCAAAGAGTTCATGTTGCTAACAGCTCACCTCTCTGCAGCAGACACAGGCTGGGCTTTAAATTCAATGGGAAGACCTTTAGACCCGTCACTCTGTAAGGACACAGAGCTGGGTGGAGGTCCAGGTTTGCGTCTCTGATGGATCCTGAAAAAGTTATAAATCTTCAGTAAAATTCTCATCACATATCAGCTGATATTATTGGTATTAGCTTACCTTTTCTCAGCTGACTGTCTTTGCTCAAATATCTTAATGGCATCTTTGACTGAGTTACTTTCATAAGACACAGAGCTGGGTGGAGGTCCAGGCTGGTTCCTGTGAATAATGATGCAGCAGTGATGTGAGTGCTGAGCTGTGACATGGAGAAGAGTCATGGACAGTTAGAGATGGTCATCTCACCTCTGAGCTTTGGTCTGGCTCTCATGTTCCCCACACAGAGTGCTTTTAGAGGGAGGGACTCCCTCCTCTCTGTCCTCACACTGATCCATGCTGCTCAATTCAGCTCACACACACTTTCTACCTGCAGAGGAAACACAAATCATTCATGTGCACATCAGCTGAAATCCTCCTTTCATCATGTGTGCTGTCCAAATATCAGCTGCTTCTTTCCTGCTTCATCTCAGTGTCAGCTGGATGCAGTCAGACAGCAGTGTGAGGCAGAGGAAGCTGCCATCAGCTGCTCTGCTATCAGTCCACTAGATGGAGCCTGAAGCACACACGATGCATTCACTGACACACACTGATTCACTGTTTGGGAAACTAGAAAAATGTTGGTCTTGAACTAGCTGCATAATGCAGACAGGGTAGGACCCAAATATAACGGCGAAACATCTTCAAGCAACTTACAGAAGTCCAGATGCTTTTCTTTCCAAGCTCCTTAAACTATGATGACCTGGATGACTGAGAACCTTCACAGGAAAAATGAAACACACTGAACAAAGAATGCAAGACTTTCACAATAAAACAGCAAACAAAGGAACACAACACTGACACGTGAGCTTGACAGAGGAGTGGAGGAAAGGCAGACGAGAGTGAGTGAGGGAAAGAGGAGACAAGAGAGACATGACAGGCTGAGGAAATATAGAAAGGAGCACCAGGCCTCACACAAACACACACAAACACACACAAACACACACAGAGACACACAGAGGCACACAGAGACACAGAGGGAATCTAATGATCAAGGAACTAAACAGGAAGTATAAGAAACTCAAAGAAGCATAAATAAGACTGTAAATGAACCAGAACCATAAACCATAATACAAAAAATGCAAAGTGCTTGGTCAAAGGGACCCAGAACCATTAAAGTTCTTTTCTTTGCTCTTCAGTGTTTGAGTTCAAACAGACTCCACATTAAACTATGACAGCACCGTCCCTGCTGCTGCTGTCAGACCTGTTATTCACTCACTGCTCGCCAGTGTTTCTAATGAGTTTTACTCATCCATGAGAGTTTAAAGCTTGCACTTACAAGCAATGTTCCCTCTAATGTTTCACGTGTCTGAACACACAAACTCCCTGAGCGATCCACTGTGAGCGACATTAGACGTGTGCACTGTGGTCACGCCAGCGTCGAATCCATCCAAGTTACATGTTTATTAAAATAATCAATTTACAGCGTTTACATTTCTGTTAAACTACTTTTAATTAACTGCTTTAGCCCACTTACAATGAAAGTTAAAAAAGAAAATCTTGTTCATGACCTGTAGCATGTTAACACTATTGGAAGGAAAAATAACTTGAACTTCAATTTTGAAAACACAACTTTCTTTAAATAAAGCTCTGACTTGTATTATGAGTCTGTGGTCTGGGAGAGAGTCTGTAACTCTGTCTGCAACATACAGTAAATAATGACCAATGTTGGGCAGTTAATTATATAGTTACTTCTTCAAAAAAGTAACTGAGTTTTGCAAACAGAGTTTTTTGCAGCTGTTTACTGCAAAAAACTACAGCCAAGGTGTTTTTTTTTAAATAAACATTTCAAACTATTTACAGAACAATCAGCTGTTCTGCATCAAATCTGATGCCACACAAATTATTTGTGCCGCTCCAAAAAATAATTTCTGTCCACTATGAGATGAAGGAGAACAACAGCCTGATACCTGCAGGCCTGACAACAGCAGATGTGTCACTGCTGTAACACCTGTAACACTCAGCAGTCGCCTCATTGTTCTGACACACACAACAACACTATTGACTACACTACACACTAACTACACACTAACTACACAAGATTTGCTCTAAACGTCTCAAATCTCTCACATCTCAAAACACCGCCGTCACTCCGTTTCTTAACAACTAAATGCCATGTTTTGATTGGTCGACATGGTACATTTTTCGACCAATAGGAAAGGCTGGGGGTTGGTATTGTTTTTGCTCACAGGCTTTCGAGCGTTTTCCTTATAAAACGCAGTTTTTACCGTTTCTTCCTGCAGTAAATATAAACAACGACAGTATTCAGGAAGAAAACCAAACATTGCAGATATTTTATCATAACTCTGGTTTTACGTGGTCGATCAACACAATTTAAAAACTGGTATAAAGTCCACACTTTTCCTGTCAGTTGTTCCGTCTGTCCTGCTCACATCTCCAATGGTTGTACACGTTGTCATTAACGTGGCTTCACTCCACATCAGCCGCTTTGCTAAAACACCGGCACATATTTACTTTAATTTCAATTCAGGTTAGAATTCTTTTTGTGTGCTCAATACAGATTTTCTCTGCGCAGAGACCGTGCCAACAGTGCGCAGCTTAGAGGGAACATTGCTTACAAGGTGACTACCAATAAAAATGAGTGTGCTTCACTGTCAGAGCTACGGTGATTCATCCAGTAGGACTTGATAATAAAAATATTTGTTTGATGCTTTGCATTGAGGCGCATTGTTGAATTTGCAGGGACACAATAACCACAGATCAGTTGTTCAAACCACTACAGTAGGGAGCCATGTTATGAATAATAAACAAATACTACTACTAATACTACTACTAATAATAATGTTAATTTAAGTAATTGTTTTTGACTGAACATCACATATAATGTAACAAGCAGTAAATTCAGGTTAAGTGCATTATCAGCATTTGGAGGAGCTCCTTATCCTTCACTGCTCACCTCTTACAAAGTGTTCACACAGTTTGCTAGCTTCTTTCAGCCTGCTAGCTATGCTAACAAGTCTACTACACACACTTGACTCGGTCACATGACAGACAGCAGAGATAGCTGCTCTGCTAGCTAAGCTAACTCATGTTAGCTTAGCTAGGTCAAGGTCAAAGAAATGAGGCGATGCTGCTGGGAGTTACGTCACAGACTAGCAGAATTTAGTTATTCAGCATAATATTTAATCCTTATTATCTGCTCCTCTCACCTCTGTTTACATCTGAAAACAAGAAAATTTAGCCAACAGTTTATTAGCTTTGGTGAAATTATAAACAGGCATCAGCGCAGTCACCTATACTGTGCTTTAATGCTGGAGCAGCAGGAACACCAGTTAATCTAAAATCTCCTTTTCTCTCTAAAAAGTGACAGCAGACTGAGTCAAAGACAGAAACCTTATTTAAACACCAAATATTCACTTCCTGATCCAGGATTCAAAGAGGACGTTGAACTTACTCAGCTTCTTCCAATGAACGTCTTCACTCTGCAGCTCTCTGCTGTCTGGACCAGGTCTGTGTAGAAACAGAGAAAATCCTCTGCTTCTTCTCCGTCAGCAGTCCTCTGTGTCTGCAGGCTGCGTCACATTAAACACTTCACACCAGCAAAGAGGCTGAAGCTCACAGGTCAAAGGTCAGCTGCTGCACTGTGTATAACAATTCACTTTTGAACAGTAGATAGCCTGTAGGCGTCTCTGCAGTGATAAACAGTTTACACATTAAACACTGAACCATAAAAGAAGCTTAAGCTGCAGCTCACAGGTCAAAGTTCAGCTGCTGCAGCCAGTTATGAGTTTAAATAAATCATTAATCATGATCTTTTCCCTCTCAGCACTTTCACTTGGCCTTGGAGTGTTTTGACGGAGCTACACTGTATGTTTCAAATGTTGTAAATAAATTGGGAGTTAGGGCTGGGCAATATGGCCTAAAATCCATATCGCGGTATAATTTGAAGCATGTGCGGTAACGATATATATCGCGATATATTCTTTTCTTCTGTATAACGTATTTTCCACACTATAAGGCAGACTTACAATCCTTTAATTTTCTCAAAAATCAAGAGTGTGCCTTATGTATGAATTCTGGTTGTGCTTCGTGACCTCGAACCGATTTTGGCTGCAGAAATCTGTTAAAAATGTTTTAGCACAACTTTGGTAAGCCGCACTGCTTGATGGATCGTCAGAGCATTACGGCTGCCGTAGTGAGGAGCTTCACGGAGTAATCTGGGTCCAAAACTCCGTCCGCTTCAGGTCCCAAAGTCAAACGAACACTGAGAGTTAAAAACGGTCTAAATTCTTTCATCTTTAATAAAATCATCAGCGTTGCTGCTTTAGCAGATGTAACAATTAAGTTTAATATCCATGAAAACAGAATTTATTAAATTTAACGGAGTTAGAAGTTAACAGGAAGTTAGCGCGCTAGTTTACACCTAAACATTTCATACCATGTTCTGACTGAGATTTTTGAAACTAATTCAAACAGCTCTGCTACCACTTCCAACATAAATGAAGACAGAAAACTAAACAGCAGTGGCGTTTGCAGGGTTACTAAAGTTGGACTACCTGGTATATAATGTTGTGCTACGTGATTGCTAGCGACACAGCTATGTTAGCATAACATTAGCACAGTGAAGCTGGAGGATGAACCCCAACTCTTTTTCCACTCGATAAAAGTTAACGTGAGTGATTCTGGTGGTCAGGGACAAATGCAGTCGCATAGCAGGATGCTGTACACGGGCCAAACTTCAGTCACGAGAACAACTGAGATCATTCATCCACAACACGAGGCTAGTTATTAATATACTGCCACAACATGGGAATAGAGCAGCTGCAGAGAATTCAACATTAATGAATCAATGTTACGGAAGTGGAGGAAGCACAGTTTTTGGCTTTCCCCGCGTTTCAAAAGTGCTTCATCTCTTTGCTGTGACTGTCACCCAGCATAATTGCAGAGGATAATGGTTTTAACCGCTGCGATGCTTTCGACCAAAACAGGTGCAGTTTGATGACATCATCACATGCGCTGTCGCGATAGAGCGGTAAAGTCAAAATCTCTATCGTTGACCAAATTTAATCGATTCTGTCGTTTATTGTTTATATCGCCCAGCCCTACTGGGTGTGATTTTGTTGTATTGGTTTGTTTTTTGGTTTTATGTTTCCATGTAGATGAATGAAGACAGATTCACTCTTACCTTTTCAAAATGTCTATAAGGTAGACGAGGTCTATGCTTTTCTGCCTCTTCACAGATAATCCCAGTGATTTTCCCTTGGTCTGAAATTTCACCTGATCTTGTGATATTGAGAGTCATCTGCCTTTGAGGCAGCTAACCAAACAGTGTTCTCTAAACTCTAACTTTAATATACTTTGATATATTTCAGATTTCTGAGCTCTGCTCTGACTCCGTGCCAGTAGCTCCTTAATATGACTTTAGTTTGATCAATAATTAACCTGCAGAAAGTTTCTGTTCCCACTCCACCACGCCGAACAACCCTGAGAACAAATAATATGATGTGGGTGTGTCTGCAGGCTTCAGCACTGTGAGCATTAAACACAATAAAAGACTCACAAGTTCCTGCTCAAAGGTCAGCTGCCTTTAGATCAATCATTAACCTGCAGTAGGATCCAGTCTTCTGCCTGTTGTGGTTGTGACAGCTGCTCGTAGGAGAGTTTGTTTGTAGGAGGTGGAGATGTTCTCAGATCAAGTGCGTAATCGTCTCTTTGTGTAGACGCTAAAAGCTGTGAGCCAAAACTCTCTGCTCTGAAACTCTTCACTCAGTCCTCACGCTGAGAGTTTAGAGGCTGAACTTCTTGTTCCTCCATAACACTTTTCATGAAACAGCAGAAATGAGCTTGTGTTTCTCAGCAGTGCGCACACAGAGAACCGATCCTCTCTGCTCAGTCTGAACAAATCAAAGTGAAACGTCAGTGAAAACACAGCTGCTGATCAAACTGTGTCAGATTAATGCCTCAATGTTTCACTGTGAGGTTAAAAAATACATAAAAATGATTTAAAGAAGTAGGAGGCAGATTTTCACAATAAGAGCACTTTGTTTTTAATTCAGTTAATGTCAAACTGTCATCAACACCTCTGTGTTGTCTCCGTCTCTGAGCAGATTCAGGCATTACTCAAATAATAAAGGCTTTCTTTCACTATTATACTTTTCATTAGTCTCCAGGTTGATGATTATAAACAGAATTATTAAAGTTTTTATCATTTCAGGCTGAAAATCAACATGAATTTGGTTCTAATCAAAGAAGCTCCTTTAATGTGTGTCATTAAAATCCTCACACAGACTTAAAAAGGCGACATTAACATTAAAATAAATGAAAGAAGCTTCAGCTGAGAGCTTCATGCAGTCATCATCAGCAGCTCATAGCAGTCACAGCTCTTTATTACGCAGCTTTGCAGGAATTAAAGTGGCTGAAGTGTCAGAGTTTGTGTGAGAAGCTGCTTCATGGACAGCTGTACACACGTCTTTATTATTTCTTCATAAATCAAACACACAGGTTTGTCTGCAGATGATTTAAAGTGTGTCGTTGTGCAGTTAAAGCTGTTTGTGTGACGCCCTGACCTCCTGGGAATGAAACAGCCAATCAGATCCATCAGAGAGAGAGCAGGAAGTGTTGTGTGTTTGTGACAGAACAAGGAAACAGTGATGATGATGAACATAAAGGTCCTCTGATGTTTCCTGTTACAGTAACGCTTGTTCATCTGTTGCTCTCCTACACTTTCCTATAAATAAAGGAGAAAAAGTCCGTTTAGTTTCATTTCCTACAGCTCAGAGTTACACTTCACATTCCTGCTGTCACATCAAAAAGCTTCACTTTGGTCCAACATCTACATGTTAACATGAAACACAGACAGACTCAGAACATCTGGAACATCTGCACTTTGACCCAAACTGTTATAGCAGGATATTTTCTGCATATTTCTTATGTTGGACCTGTTTGAACTGTAAACGACCTGTAATCATCTGTAAATGGTGTGAGACACACTGAGGCCACCTACAGGGCAGCTGGGGAACAGCAGGGATCTGAAATCATACGAGACGTTAGTGAGAAGAACAAACGGACTTAAGATGGCTTGAAGTGATCAAAGTTGATCTAAAACAGAAGATAAATCCAAAGCAGCATCAGATGAATGTTACCATTTCCAGTTACGGTGCCCTTCATCTAATATGGAAATGTGTTGTTGTTTTAGCCGTGTTGTTGTTCTTCCTATTGTGTTTAGGCCAGAGATGCTCTTCAAACAGCTGACAGACATGACCACATTACAAGAACATGGTGCGAGTCCGATTTGATATTCCAGTCAACGCTGAGAGACCTTAACCAGGAAGTCAGAGGTCAGCTGATGCTGCGAGCAGGAAGTGAACCAAGGGAAAGGTCCACTCTACTCAATCTCAAAGAAAATATGCTGGTATTAGTTGATGTTGATGGTACAATAAAAATATATAATATAATAAATAATAAAATATCATGTGATGATGAGATGTGTTGTTGGTGTTTGTATTTTCTGTAAATGTCTTTTTTAATGTAAATGCTTTGTTCCAGACGGACAGGGAATCAGTTGCTGTACGATGACATCATCTTGATGTTGACGAGGAGGGCGAGAAAAACTAGTTTTGTCCTGCAGATGGCGATCTTGCACCGTGTCCAGAGAGCCGACACTTTGATGGTGCTGCTCTACTCAGCTTACTTTAGCCTGGGTTGGACTCTATATGAGCAGCTTCCACTCTGGTTTCACTCTTAAACACACTTGTTTGATTTCACTTGTAAAAGTTGAAGAATAAATATTTTATTACAAAATTATTTGTTGATGCATTTTTTTAGGGTCAAATATCTTGTTTGATTTGAGGAATGAACTGTTAGGGTGGAAAAAGTGAATCAGGTTAAAATAGTGGTGCTTTATATCAGTGAAGATGTATAATGTAATTTAAAATGTTGATGATGGGTTGTAGTGGGCTTGTACTTACAAAACTGCCTCATTTTATTGGAACGATCCACAGTTGCATCCATTCACGGATGACATCTGACATCATTTGACATCTGGTCTGAACTCGTTTGTACACAAGATGCCTCAGTTCTGGATGTTCCCACAGACTCCTCTGTGCACCTAAAGGAAAGGTCAAGGGTCAGCAGCACATGTAGTTGGGACAATTCTTCAGTCGCACAAACTACACAATGATTTTCCTCCAATGACGACTTTTCACTTGCAGAAATGGTCCTGTGTGATTTCCAGGCTGTGATATAAAAACTAGTTCCTAATGGCAGCGACTCACTCAGTAAACATGTGTTTCCTTCACCAACCTCACACACAGATCCAATAAGATCAGGAAGTGGGCAGTATAGTACAATATGTGTTATTCTGTGCTGCACTGCCCAAACTAAAGATCTGCTGAAGTGTTGGAAATGATCCAGATGTTTATTTTGGACGATACAGCAGAAGATCAGACATGAAAGTGGAGATAACACAGAAGACCTGCAGCAAAGGTCAGAGGTCAGACTGGGCCCTGGATTCAACAATGAGCCAATGATCATCAAGCAGTGACTAAAGCAGAGCCCTGACCTTCTGACATTCATCACACAGTCAGAACAAATGTCTGCTGATGACTTCATCTCATGAAACGACTGATAGATGTCAGTTCATTGATCAGCTGAGCTGCTGATCTTCATCGTCACAGAAACATTCAGCTTGTTTCAATCAGTAAATAACTCCCACTACTCCCAGTTTGAACTGTTCCCACTCAAAATGCTATGAGAACAATGATCATTGTAGGACTTCACAAACATCACGTGTTGTTTTCCACATGTAAGATCAGCAAACACACAGAAACTTCCTGTTGCCACACACGGCCTCTAAAATCTCTTCCACGCTTTCTGTCTGAAGTCCACTCTCTGTGTCGGATCCACAGGAAACAACAAGATCTTATTAACATGGTTTTCAATGTGTCTCCTTCCAAAAAGTCCAACCAATGAACAAATGTGTGTATTTGTGGAGGCCGAACAAAAGCATGACACATTTCTCTGTTTCTATAAACTGGAGTCAAACACAAACATGAAGAGTTTCACTGACAGACTCCAAAATGCCCCCACAGTGGATCAAAGGGAAATCCTACAGTGTGGCCAGAGACTCTTAATGGCTCCAACATCAACACATCCACAATGTTGGATCCAGTTCTGCCTCACAGAGTTACTAAGACACACCCTCTGCAGCATCACAACAGCTCCACCTGCTTCACCTGCCTCCTCAGCATCTGTACACCTGAAGAGAAAAGAAAGGCTCCAACAGCTCAAATCTACAAAGGATTCATGAAGTTTCATCCAACAATAACATGTTTGCCTTCCACAGTGTGCTGTTAGACACCACTGTACCTCTGCCATTTCAAAAAGAGCAGCTTGGGAACATTTTGGCTCCAAACACTTTGTGTTTAAGTTCTTTGTTTTCTTTGTGAAGCCGACAACATCTGGAGCTTTGTGACTCATAGAAACATCATTTTGTTCTTTAGATGACAGCAGATTGGGACTGAATAATCAATCACTATCAAACCAATAAAGACAAACATGCTGATTTTACAGGAACTTTGTTGGAGAAGCTGCAAAGACATGAAACTGGTGGAGATCCCAAACCAGTTGATAGTGCTGGTTATTCCAAATAAAGCTGTTTCCCTTTGAGATGAAATGACTTTGTGTCCTGATATATAATAAAGATGTTGTTGTTTTTGAGCCCCTGTATTAAAAGTAGTTTAAAGTCAGCTTGAGTTTGATGTCTTTATGTCAAAGCTGCTCATGATGTTGAGCTGCTGATGGAATAAAAACAATATAAAAGCATGTAGTCCAGACTTAAATGTAGCCTGTTGTTAGCTGAGGTCCACACACAGTGTTTGACAGTGTAAAGTGTGTGAAAGGGCTGCTGGTGGAGCTCACTAGGATGAGCAGGTGACCACGAGGTGGAGAGCAGCTGGCCTGGCTTTGACCCGGGCCACGCCCCCTTTCTCTCTGCTTTGCTGTCACTTATCTTCACTGCTCTGTCCAATAAAGCTGAAAAAGGCCCCGAATCAAAGAAATCTGCTGCAGCCTCTGAAATGTCTTCTGTTTCCTTCCCGACGGCTTTTTCACCGTCAGCCCATCAGACAGTCCAGCAGCATTTATGATGATGTCATGATGTTGAAGAGGCTGCTACGGTGGCCTCCCATGACCCCCAGCCTCATCACAGCTGAGATGCAGACATTTGAAAACATTCAGCAGACAACTGAATAACAGTCCAACACAACAGTCTGTGTGCAGACACACACTGACCTTTCATATAGTCAAACACAGCTGGTTGAGTCATTTCTCTGTGAGTCTAAAGTGAATCTAGTATTTGAAAGTCCACTTCCTGTATTTGTTGTTGAAGACTTCTTCAGCTTCTTCTCAAGGACATCAGCTGCTTGTTTGGCAGCAGAGGCAGTTAAGAAGCTTCCTGAAAAACACTGAACAGTGAGTTCACTGTGGCATATGACAGATTCAGCTTTCTGTGTGCAAACGTGTCTGTGTCGACCTTTCAAATGCTGTTGAATCCAAAACATCAGCGGCTCCTCGGCTGCTCACTTCATGCACTTCTGTCTGTGTGACAGTCCAATGACATCACAGCTGTTTCCAGCCCCAGTGTCTCAGGACTGGACACCTTTAAACATGTCGAGGATCAAACAGCGTCCAGCTAAACACACATGAAACTATCAGAGCTGACAATCATTCCAATAACATCTAATGGTTCATGTATGTAGACACAGGACTACAAGGAAATGGCTCTCAGCATCTGGCTGTGGGAACACATGAGTCCCTGTTTGTGTTCAGATTGTGTGCATGTTTTAGACGTGTGTCACATGTAGAAACACAACAATCCCACAATGACACACAGATGTGTTTGACACAGCTGTGCAGCTGTAAGTTGTTTCTAATGATTCATTGAAGCTCTTCTAACATTCTGGAGACGATCAGTACATGAATCTGTTCAACACGACAACAATTTGACTTCAGTGTGAACGTTTGCATTAAATAACCTTCTTCATCCAGCTGACAGCATCTTCATCCTATGATGTGAACAGTTCCTCCTGTTGATGACAAACCTCTGACAGGATCTGCTTGAGGAGCTTTTTCATGTGCAGCTCTCTGAGCTCAGGGCTGAGCTGCTGTTTCATCTTTAAGAGCTGCTGCCTCCTCGCCGGACTTGTTCTCCTCTTCTTCTCCTAATGACACCATTTCTGCTTCATATTAAATTCAATAAAGATGCTGACATGTATCTGTAGCAACAACATCATTGAATCTAGAACAACTGGAGCCAAACCAGTGGCTCTGCTGGGATCACTGGTGAGCCAACACTTCCTTGTTGATGCAGATTTCAGGGCTTCCTTTTGCTCCTCCGTTATAACTGTTCTCTCTTCTCAACACATGATGACACAAAGGAATCAGCAGTGACAAAGATGATGCTGAAGAGAAGCACACACTTCACACATATAACAGACCAGTGCAGTTATACACACCTCTGCTCGACATCAGGCCTCAAACAAAGACACAAAACACTAACTTGACTCTAAACAGAAGAAACGAGCAGCTGTTTCTGTTCTGTGCTTATTTATATTTGACACACATGCTTCTCTTTGTGCAAACACACATCGCACTATAAGGGTAACCTCGCACACAATGATTGGACAGCACAGTGATGATGCTGGGAGATCCTATACGCAGCAACACAGAAACACTGAGAACTTTAAACAATGATGGAAAGTGTTATAAATGACTTGTTGGCCTCTGATCTGTCACAAACAGCTGAAACGTGTCTCTCATGAGTCACATGAAGGTTTTTGACAGAAAGGACAAAAAGTAGCTGCAGTCAGTTTGTGTCATTTTTATATTTATTCATCTGGGAGAAAAATCTGAGGGACATTAAAATGTGTTTTCAACAGAGACAAGAACATGAATATAACAGAACAGGTAAATGAACATGTTTCAAGTAAACAGCTGGACTGATCAGGTCCAAACACAGAGTGATAAACTTGTCAAACAGCTGTCATATCTTTATATAGAAGCTCTTTATAAATGCTGCTCACTGCAGTCTGTTTACTAATAATGTCAAAGTGTTAGAAACACAGAAACATCAGAATGGTCTTTGTTCACAGAAACCTGTCTGGGATCCTTTGTTGTTCTTTTGATGCAGAGTTACATTATAAATATAAAGAGTTATTTCAGAGTCTCATCAGTTTTCCTGCATGTCTTTATTTAACACATCAGCAGGGCTGAAGCTCTCATGTTAAACACACACTGATCTATGGACACGTTCATGTGTTTCTAACAGAACCAGGCTGTTATCAGCCTGCACTAACATTATGTCACACACACTGAATGTAACAGTGACAGTTTACATCATCACACAATCAGCTGTGATTGTTTCACTGTCATCAAACGAGTCAACAGGAAGTAGAATCAATAGAAACCAATCATTTACTGACAGCATGTCTGATGGAAATAAGTGCAGATTATGTATGAAGTCTAACTGCACACAGTAACTGTGTTACAATAAGGACTTAACAGCGCCCTCTGCTGGAGTGTTTCAGTACTGCGTTAACTAGAATACACCACCTTCTCCTCACACCACCTGCTACAGCTCTACTCTTCTATGACTACAGTCATCCACAGCACTGATGTGAGGTCACATGGTTCATATGTAAGGAGCACAGCTGACCTCAGGTCAGTTTAATGACTGTGAGCAGCAGCTGTGTTATTGTCACTGTGACAGGGAGACACTCTCAGACACAGCGCTCATGTCAGCTTGTTCTCATGCAGGAGGATCAGGAGCTCCATGTTTGTCTTTCTGTTTGAATCATGATGTGTTTGTGCCATCAGAGTCTGTCATGAGTACTCAGGGTTAGGGTTGGGTATTGATAAGATTTTCACGATTCCGATTCCATTTTCGATTCTGTTTAACGATTCGATTCTTTATCGATTCTCTTATCGATTCTTTTTAAAAAAGGAGAACACTAAGTTCGATTAGCTTAGAACTTTGTTTTATATCTTCTCTTTGAACAAGATAGAAATTTAGGAGTAACATGGCCTTACAAACCCAACAGTGAGATCTTAAGAGATCCAGCCTACGGCTCTTCAATGGGTGTCACAGGGTCCCCAGGAAAAAAAATTGTAAATGTAAAATAATAAAATAAATCTTCTTCTGTAGCAATAACAAAGCATAACATAAATTATTCAGTAGCAATTACACAAGAATATCCAGTAATGTCCCTGCCTACAATTAAACACATTCACTTACCTAAAATTGGGGGCATCTGCTGTGGCAAATGGGTTCAAGCCAGTGTTTCCAACTTAGCGACTTTGTCGCTATATTTAGCGAGTTTTCAGACCCCTTAGAGACTTTTTTTTTTTTTAGAAAAAAGGTCGCTAAAAAAAGGACGTGAAAGCGCGTATCGATTTTACTCTCAACAAGCAGTGGGTGCTGTAACGCAGTCAGTTTTATTTATTTATTTATTTATTTATAAGTGACTTATGTATGTATGTATGTATATATATGTATATATTGTACTATTCTTAGTTAGCGTATTGTCTGTCTTGTCTTAATGTTGGTTTAAAATGGAGCACTGTAACAAAAAATAATTTCCCCCAGGGATCAATAAAGTATTCTGATTCTGATTCTGATTCTTTTACTCGTATGCTGTTTTGTGGATCACAAGGTTTAAAACTACTTATAAACACACACACAAAGTAACTCCACCAGAATGCCTATTTCAGGTCACTTTTGCCGGTCCAAGCCCGGGTAAAGGAGCAGGGTTGGAATTGTGACATTAAAAAAAACAATAATTGCTAAAATAAATTTAATTTGTAGTTCTAAATAAACTAAATGCATTTAGGAAGTTTTTTACTCACTTTATGTCTCTTCCACGATGTTATTTCTCTCTCCAACAACATAGGTTACAATTAGATTAGCATGACCAATTATGCAAATCAGGCGATGACATCATTTAGCGACTTCTAGCGACTTTTAGGACAACCAATAGCGATTTTCCTTACTGAGGAGTTGGCAACACTGTTTCAAGCCTTTTACCACAAACTTAGTCACTGCTCGGTGACATTCGTCTATCCTGGCCTGAAAGGAGACGCTACCGGTAGACTGCAGCGAGAACTGCCAG
Organism: Maylandia zebra; assembly: GCF_041146795.1. Classification (NCBI taxonomy): domain Eukaryota; kingdom Metazoa; phylum Chordata; class Actinopteri; order Cichliformes; family Cichlidae; genus Maylandia; species Maylandia zebra. The sequence goes on along the minus strand of NC_135168.1, from coordinate 7,099,273 downwards.
CATCTGAGCCAGACTCTGTCTGTCTGTCTCATCATGGTCACCTAAATGCACAGTAATAGCAGGTTTTGTAATAAGGCAGATCGCGCTAACATAATATGCACTGTTAGTTGATTATTTACCTGCCGCATTAACGGGAGAGGACGTGCAAACGTTACCGCTGCTGCTGGGTTGAGATTCACGAGTCCGGAGCGGAATTAAAAACATGACATTCATTTAAGGTTATCACGTGTTTTGTGAGCAAATGCTTTTGCATATTTGTAGTGTTTCCTCCCTTAAATGAAGTATCTACTTTGCAAGTATTGCAAGTTGCCCTGTTGTCATCCGTTCTCGTAAACTTTTGAGCGTTTGAGCCGCTTACGCGCCGTGTTTCCTGCCAGGTAAATGACGCTCCGCAACGTGGTGACGTCATTCGGGGCGACTGGAATCGATAAGGGAATCGTTTGCAAAAATGGCAAACAATTCCAAGGAATTGAAACAGTGGGAACCGGTTCTCAACAAGAACCGGTTTTCGATACCCATCCCTACTCAGGGTTTCACAGCAGCTCTTCTGGATGCTGACGAGGACTCCAACCTCATGTTTCACCTCTCTGAGCTTCTGATGTCTGTGAACACTCGTGTTTCTTCTCTGGGCTCATCTGGACAAAAACACCTTTCTGTGTTTGGCTGCAGCCTCATTCTGACTGACAGGAAGTGTGTTATCCATGAGCTGCACTTCTGTGAGGAAGTTTCCTGCTGTGTTTCCTGTCTGTGGACAAACACGAGTGTTCCAGCTGAGGACTTGGTTCCTTCCACCTGTCCATACAGGACATCACGCTGTCTGCAGCTCTGTAAATGCAGCTCCAGGTCCTTCCACGTGCTGCTCTGTATTTGTGCAGTTTGTAGTGTGTCCTGGGAAACGTAGCACACATGGTGTTCTTCTGCTGTTTCCTCCTTTCACTGAGTGTGAAACACTGACGCTGTGCTGTTGTTCACAGAGGGGAGCTGATTCTAGCTGCAGCTGGACTCTGTCATCTAACTGAATGTGTTGGTGCTGATCACGGGGCTCTGAGGGGGGAGCAGCAGGAGGACTCTGGATGCTGACGTCAGTGTATCTGTGGAAGCTCCCACAGCGTGTCTGTCATTCAATATTGTGCTGTATATTGTATCTATGCAAAGATGAACAGACTGTGTGTTCACTGGTCTCTGTGCTGCAGCTCTGATGTCATCATCACTCCCTCCTCCACCCTCAGCAGTCCCAGCATGCTGCTGTGGTGCACCCCACCCTCACTCTACACCTGAGCCACAGACCACACCCTCCACCTCAATATACACCACAGTTTTCTCTGCTGTGGAAATGAGATCAGGAGGAAATCATCATTATTATTATTTAATAAACGCTCACATTAATGTGGGCTTATTTGTTTCATATTAGAAACATTAGTTGAGTGTTTTTAGTATAAAATGGTCAAAGTCCCTCTTTTTGCTCCTCCCCTCACCTGTGGATGGGCGGTGCTGTTACCGTGGTGACAGCTTGGATGTGTTTCAGTCCTGCCTGGTTATCACTGCAGGAATCTTTCACATTTATTACAGGTAATAACTCTGATTTTTCTGTGTATTATGAACCAAATGTATCCTGATACACACAGAGATGGATGAGCAGAGGTCACATGATGAAAGAACAAACATGGAGTCTTTGATTGATTTAGATATTTATTGATGAATGCAAACAAACCTGACACTGAACCATCGTCCAGCAGAACAAACCTGATCACATGACCTGCTGACCCAAACAGTGCAAAGCTCCATGGCAACAACAACAAACAGCCTCACATATGTTAACAGAGGCTGTTAGAAGCACAGAGTCTTTACAGTCTTTCTCCTGTTTGGACACAGATCTCTGCACATCTTCATCACAGTTACTCACAGACGTGCAGAGTGTGTGGATATCAAAGCTAAGTTTCCACCATGTTTGTAGTCTGTACTGGGACTCATGGAGCATCTCTCTATGAGCACTCGGTGCTTTAAACAGTGAGTCCCAGTTTAACCAGCAGCCTTCACACCACACATCACACAGACATGGAAACTTCAAACCTCAGACTGAAGACACCATCAGAAATAAACAGATTGTGATGAAGATGAAGAACTGGACCAGTTTGCTGTGGTTTCTTCTGTTCCTGTCAGAAATAAGAGTCTGGCAGCACTTTGCTCTCCTTCCACATGTTTAAGGAGGAAGTGAAGAAGAGCGAGTGAGTCGTCTTCCTCTGTGGGCCCAACATCAGGCAGCAGCCACGTATTTTTAAAAACCCAGCACACTGCTTCAGAAACACTGAGTCCAGGTGACCAGAGTCATGTGATCAGTGAGGTCTTCACTCAGGACGTCACTGCTTCAGGACCTGATTCAGAGGTTTATGAGGACGTGGATCATTGGTGCTGATGTTGTGTGAGAGCTGGTGAACCATGGGGAACATAAATAACAACCAGGCCATCAGCAGTTCTACCCCCAGCTCTAAAACCTACATAATACACTATACATATAGTTATTGTTAAGGTTCAAATATTGAGGAAGGAGAGTACAAACAACCAGGTCCAGAAGAGCTTGGTCAAACAATTGATTTTAATGAACACACGCGTGGGGGGGACCAGCGCCGTACGCAGACAGCGCTGATCTCCGACTAATCAAAGCATAAACAGATATTTTATACCATCGGGGTTTGAATTTAATGACGCCCCTTCAACGTCACACAGATACATACATACATACGTCAAATCAAAACCACAATGACTTTTAACACAGTTTGAAAAGAACATTATCTCTATCTTCATGGCAGATGTTTCCTGTCAACCTTTTGACTGCCGCTTCTCCAAAACCACAGACCATGCTCTGCAGTAAGATACCACTTCTGCACGCCCGCAGTTGCAAGCAAACATGATTAACCTCTCACCTATAACTGAATGTATCTACTATGTGTGTGTGTGTGTCACGACCTCACTTGGCACTCTGTGTCACCTCTCACCTACTAACGCTCGCAGTCAAACAGAGGCCACTCTCACATGTGTTAGCAGTTTACTAAAACTATATATGTAGTATATTGAATAAATGTTTTAATCAAGAACCTCTACTAGAAGCTTAATAAAAGAATATAAAAGTATAAAAGATAATAATGAACAACCTGGTTATTCAAATAGCATCATCCAAACAGCTCCTCAGAATCAGCTGCACTTACACTCTGCTTTTAGTTTCACTTTTGCAAAAGCACGCTCTGCAAACCTGCAGTTTCCTGTCAAGACTTTGCACAGAGTGTCCTCAGAATCAACAGAATCAGCCCATACACACTTAAGATTATAACAAGCATTCAAAAGCATTTAAGATCATAGATTCAACTCAACAGTTTAAAGTGGTTATAACTGCACCTGTAGTAAAGGCTAATTGGGTACCAAAATGTTTAAACATCTGAATGCAATATCAATGCTGTAGATTATATTATTAATGCAATGGTAATGATGATGATTATTAACAGTAGCAACAAAATAATTTCCCTGATCTCCACATTATACAGGTTATAGTATGTTCTATATAAACGTAGCTGAAGCAGTTTCATTTGTAGCTTCACGCTGCACTTCACATGTTTGTCCACCAGATGGTAGCACAGAGGCCTGTGTTGGAAAGCTTTGAGTAATGAAGCGTTTTCAATCCAAGCTTCAGAAAGCTTCATGTGGTCATCAAGGAAGCAACCAGGAAATATCTGCTGTGTGTAAAAACAGCAACACAAGAATCCAGGATGAAGACAAGAAACTCAAAGCTCACAAAACAGGTGGAGCTAATTTTGTGACGTGTTTCTGTAAAAACACCACAGAAGTGAATCATCAAAGTTTCCATGTGAGCTGATGATGCTGCTGCAGAGTTTCTGTGAACCTCCTGTGACCCCGCCTCCTCATACAGAGACATCTGATTGCTCTTCAAACTGCATCACGTGGACACATGTGATTGTGTGTTGTAGTATTGATCCCAATGCTGGTATCAGTCCTGGATCAATAACACTGGATGGATGCGTTCAGCATGGAGCCCCTGAGCTGTGTTACAGACAAACATGGAAACTGACAGGTCTGTGTCATTCACAGTCTGTAACACTTCTAAACAACAGAGGCTGACCCAAGTGCCTCAGAGCCAGGCACGCTCACATCACAGCTCTCTAAATAAGCCAGTTTCAAAATAAGAGCTGAAAGCTGTGTTTGCTTGTGTTAGCTTATTATTGTGGAGACTAACATTCAGTGATCGTGTGTTCAGACTCATAATGATTACTCTCAGAAATCCTGATCTTTGTATTTACTGTGTGTTGGATCAATAACTGAGATTCATGGTATCACACAGCTGTGCTGCTGCTGCTGATGTCAGCACATCTGGAACAATACGAGGTATCTGCTACCAGACTGAGCAGGACGTGAGACCTGTGGACTGTTTAAAGCTGTCCCTCCACAGCTCACTCAGACCTGATCCACACCTCAGTGATATTCTCTGACTTCCTCAGTAGAGACAGAAACCATTCAGATCTGGGACCATCAGCTGACTGATGATGTCACACAGACTGTGTTTTTCAGGAACAGTGATTCTGATGTGAGCCTGCTAGCTGACAGCAGACCTGATGAAAGCACATGTTCACATCTGTGAGGACAGACTGGACTCTTTGACTGCACCTTGGTTCTCCTCAGAGGTCTGTACAGGAGCATGTCCACCCCCACTGAAGATCTCAGTCACTGTGAAACATAGAAAGCTGCTTGTGTGGCCTCTGCCTCACATGTAGATACAGCTACAGGTTTCTCTGTCAGTCAGACTGAAACAGTGTCCTGATGCTGCATCATTCAGCTCTGTGCCCCAGTCAGCATCACTGGGAGCTACCAGTGTTTCTGCCCTTTTCCTGTAACACTACACTCAGCACAGGCTCAGCTGGTATCCAGTGTTGGACTTTGGCTTCAGCTGCTGTGATAGATCCTCTAACATAGATCAGCTCTGCTACATGTTGTTAGATAAGTGCAGCTGCTGTCATGTCCTGATGTTTCTCTGGCTCAGCAGCTTCTCCATCAGAGGTTCACATGGAGCTGATCCAGTATCTCCAGTAACTGTGTTCTGTGCCTCACTGGTTCATCCTTCTGTCTGTGTGACGTCAGTCAGATGTTGAAGTTAAACTCTGTAATCTTCACTGTGTCACAGAGTTCAGTGAGTCCCGTTATTCACAGTATCAATCAGATCATCAGAGAACAGCTGATCAGCAATCAGTGGTGCCAACAGCGCCTCCTGTGGTGAGAGGATGCAATAATGCAATGTAGCATTTTTCCACTCAACACTTGCAGTCATGGAAACTGTCTGTTGGATCTGTGTGACGTTGCTTTCTTGGTTAGAGTTCCTCACAAATGTCCAGATGATTCTTCTAATGAGGCGTCGACCATGTTTGCAGCTCTTTGGAAGAAAACGTCGCCCTTTGCCATCCTTACTTTTCTTTGACTTCTTCAAATGCAGCTGAACTCCAGCTGGTATTTTCTTGGACTTTGCAGCTGTTTCTGGTCATCAGTTCATTCCTGCAAACCTCTGAAGCTGAACAACAATGATGCTGCATTGCTAGCTGATCCCAAAAGGTTGATTCTGTTCATCTGGACGTTTTCAGAAACGTTTGCTCACTGATCAGGTGACTTCTTCAGTCTCAGCTGACTGCAGCTTTACAAGCTTACAAACAGCACATTTGCACAATGACTGAAAGCAGCAGCACCTGATATATATGATACTAATATAATACATATACATATATAATCCATACTAATGATGAAGGAACTGAGCTCACAGTCCATTGTTCATTCAGTGAACTACTCAGTTTATTTTGGGCCTCAGAAATGCTCACTCTGTTTGTACATCACTGTCAGCAATAGACTCATTCTGCTGTGTGGACAGGAACACATGTGACATCACTTCCTGTTTGTTTGTGACTGAAGAGGAAGAAGTTTACAAGGAATCATTTAGAAGAGTTTCAAACATCAACTGATTGAATCCATGAATCTGAAAACGTGTTTGTGAGTGAAAGAGACAGACATGTACAGACTGAACTATCTGTTCAACAGTCAGAGTGTTTCTGTAACAGGAGACACTCTTTACACTCCACTCAGCACAGGGACACTGAGGAACCAGGAGACAAGTAATAAAACCCAAACCCAGGATAAAGAGTTTGAGTGAATGTGGTGTTGAAGGTGTGGAGGTGGATCAGAGTGTCAGAGGAGACTCTGTAGAAGGACAGAGTGCCAGCAGGACAGTCCACATACACTGCTGCTCTGTTAGAGACAGAGGAGGAGGAGGAGGAGGAGGAGATGGATGTTACTCTGTTATTTTGCCAGACAGAACAAGGACCATCATGAGAGCAGTACAGACTCCAGGACTGATCATTGTTTCCAAACACACAGTCATCACTGTTTCCTTTCCTTCTGATGCTTCTGTAACTCACTGATATAAAAACGTCTCCTCTCCACTCGACCTCCCAGTAACAGCGACCAGTCAGACCATTTCTACACAGCAGCTGATAATTAAAAACATCAAATCTGTCTGGATGATCAGGATATGACTGAACCTCCTCCACATGTGTCACCTTCCTGTTGTTGTCAGACAGTTGGAGCTTTGTGTTCACTGTGTTTGTGTCGATTGTGAGTTGACAGGAATCTGATGGAGAGAACAAACACAATCCAGCTGCAGTTATTGATCCATCATCTGTTCATTGATTGACACTTTGATGATGACTCCTGACATGATGAAGATGGTTGAATGTGTGCTGCTTTGTTTTCATGAATCCCATTAAAAACACACTTACACTTCCTCAGACCTGGTCTCAACCATCGGACTCCAGCAGGCTCCACCCTGAAAGGAGGAGGGGGGTCAGAGCAGCACAGTCAGCATGCACACATGGACATTACATGGCTCTCACACACACACTGTTACACACTGAGCTCAAAGCTCGGCTCCACTGTTTTATTCAAAGAAATCTACATTTATTTATCAGCACATTTAAAAACAGCTTGAGCCAAAGTGCTGCACAGAGTAGAGAGAAAATAGGAAACATACACAGTAATGACTATAAAGACTGGTCAGGGTTGAAAGCTACAGAGTACAAATGTGTTTCCAACCGGCTTTTAAAAATGTCCAGTGTTGGTGACGACCTGATGTGAAGGGCGACTGTTCCAGAGTTTGGCTGCAGCCATCGATAAAGCTCACCTCTGTTTTTACGTCTAGTTCTGGTCAGAAGCTGCTTATCTGCAGACCTGAGGGCTCCACTTGGATTCTTTTGTTAAAGAGAGATAAGATGGAGCCAATCCATTCACAGATTTAAAGACAACCAGATCTGGAAGTGGATTCTACCACGTACTGGTAACCAGTGGAAAAAGCTGGTGATGGGTCGTCTAGCACAGACCCACCGCTGGAACCAGACAATTGATGAGGGAGAGAACTGTGACAGCGCCGTTCCTTCACTTGACCTCAGTCGCTCTCGTCTGCTCCCTCGTAACACTGCTCTTTATTGAGCTTACATGAATATGCACAAGTTCATTATGACGTCTTACACAGGTATGAACAAAGAGTACCAGTCTGTGCATAGTGTGTGTGTGTGTGTGTGTGTGTGTGTGTGTGTGTGTGTGTGTGTGTGTGTGTGTGTGCGTGTCTCTGTGTGTCTGTCTGTGTGTCTGTGTCTGTGTCTGTGTGTGTGTCTGTGTCTGTGTGTGTGTGTGTGTGTGTGTCTGTGTGTGTGTGTGTCTGTGTGTGTGTGTGTGTGTGTCTGTGTGTGTGTCTGTGTGTGTGTGTGTGTGTCTGTGTGTGTGTCTGTGTGTGTGCCATAATGAATTAATTAAATACACCATTAAATAATTAATTAAATGTGTCAATAATTAATTAAAATTGGAATTAATTAATTAAATAAATAGTTATGATATATGTAATTAATTAATTATTGACACATTTAATTAATTATTTATGTATTTCACGTTTTAATTAATTATTGACACATTTAATTAATTATTGACACAATTAATTAATTAATTATTGACACATTTAATTAATTAATTATTGACACATTTAATTAATTATTTATGTATTTCACATTTTAATTAATTATTGACACATTTAATTAATTATTTAATGATATATTTATTTATTTCATTTTGGCAGTCCTGACGCCTGGCTCTCGTCATGAATGGAATGGTGAGTGGAAAAGCAGACAAGCTTGGACAATTTTTGAGAGGATTGAGCCCTAGTTTCCCTCGGCTTTCCCGAATGTTCAAGCGGACCATGTGCCTTTTTGGTAGCACATACTTGTGCCAAAAGCTCTTCTCCACTTTGAACTTCAATAAGTCCAAGTACAGGTCCAGACTTACGGATGATCATCTTCAAGACGTACTGAGGGTCGCAACTGCTTCCTCCCTCAGGCCAAATCTGGCTCGGCTATGCGAGAGGAAACGCTGCCAGGTCTCTAGCAGCAAGGAGTAGGCAAGAGAAGCCATGTTCAGAAGAACAGTTCATTTTCTACAGTGTTCCATTCATGTTCAGAAGAAGGTTATAGAACTGTTAATACAGACATTTCAATCTAAACAATGCAGATATAGAAGACTGAAAGAAACACACAAGTTCACTGACTAAAAATATCTTATTATTATTTTATTTATGTATTACAGATTGATTTATTTTCTTATTAATTCTTAATTTGTTTATTCATTTTTCATATTTTGTGTTAAAAAATAAAAATAAAGAGATTTGAGAAGATTGGAATTTTTTAACCATGCCTTTCTTGTGGAAAACCTAATGCGGCCCAGCCTCACCCAGACTCTGCCTGCAGCGGCCCCCAGCTAAATTGAGTTTGAGACCCCTGTCCTACACCATAAATCAGTAAGAGAGGGTACGACCTCTCTCATGGCCCCAAGTGGTGTGTGCATGCCAGAGCACTCTGGAAGGCACACAGTCTTTACAGACTACTCAGGATCAAACCTCTATCATTATGCAATCGATTATACAACTCTAAGCATATATGAGTAAATATTTCTAAGCATAAATGACAATCAACAATATAAACCTTACAGCTGGTTTTAATAACAGAATTCATTTGTTTCTCAAACGAGAAAGAGCTATCGAGAAACACTCCTAAATCTTTAGTTCTTAACTTTTCCAGTGGGCCAAGGTCAACATTATCTGCTAATGCTAAATAGGCTGCCGTTATTAACTAATGCTAATTTGACATGAATTAGCATTATGCACTAATGCTAACACTTACTTTTTTTAAAAATGTGAGTAGCTAATGCTAACACTATTTCCCTTAACTTTATAACAATGTGAACGGCTAATGCTAACACTCTTTTTCCTAGCATTATAACATCTGAGCTGCTAATGCTAAGTAGGCTGCCATTAGCACCTACGTCTAATTTAAGGCAAATACGCATTAGAACCTAATGCTCATATCGTTTTCCTTTGCTTTATAACAATGTGAGCAGCTACTGCTAAATAGCATTAGCTAATAACAGCAGTCTAATTTAATGCAAGTTAGCCTCATTTGCATTACAACGATGTGAGGAGTTAACGCTAAGTATGCTGCCATTAGTGGCTAATTCTAATTAGGGGTGAATAAATATTACCAGCTAATGCTAATATCGTATTCTCTTCCCTTTTAACAATGTGAGCAGCTAGTGCTAGGTAGGCTGATGCTAGCAGCTAATGCTAAAGCTAATTGAATGTGAATTAGCATCACATTAGTGAGGAGTTAATGCTAAGTAGACTGCCATTAGCAGGTAATGCTAATTTTAGGTGAATAGGAATTGGCAGATAATGCTAATACCATATTTTCTTGCTTTATAACAATGTGACCAGCTAATGCTATGTAGGTTGCCGTTATTAGCTAATACTAATTTGAGGTGAATTAGCATTATCCCCTTATGCTAACAATGTTTTTTCTTACTTTTTAACAATACAAGTAGCTAATGTGAACACTTTTTTTTTTATTGAATTCTAATTTTTCCCTTGCGATGTGAAGAGTTAATGCTAAATAGGATGCCATTAGTGGCTAATTCTAATTTTAGATGAGAAAGCATTAGAAGCTAATGCTAATACCATATTTTCTTGCTTTATATCAATATTAGTAGGTAATGCTAAGTACGTAGCCATTATTAGCTAATGCTAATTTAGGTGAATTAGCATTATCCACTAATGCTAACACTGTTTTTGCCAACTCTTTTCCCTTGCATTATAACAATATGAGCAGCTAATGCTAAGAAGGCTGCCATTATTAGGTAATGCTAATTATTATGTGTGTTAGCATTATCCGCTGCTGCTAGCAATGTTTTATCTTACCTTTTAACAATATCAGCAGCTAATGCTAACACTACTTTAATTTCAGTTAAACCTACTTAGCATTAATTAACTTCATTTAGCATTAAGAAGTTTTTGCTATAGGCTTCCATTAGTGGCTAATGCTAATTTTAGGTAAATAGAAATTGGCAGCTAATGCTAATACCATATTTTCTTGCCTTATAACAATGTGACCAGCTAATGCTAAGCAGGTGCCATTATTAGCTAATACTAATTTGAGATGAATTAGCATTATCCGCTTATGCTAACAATGTTTTTTCTTACTTTTTAACAATACGCCATTAGTGGCTAATTCTAATTTTAGATGAAAAAGGATTAACAGCTAATGCTCATACTGTTTGCTTTGTAAGAATGACAGCAGCTAATGATATGAAGTCTACCGTTATTAACTAATGCTAATTTGATGAGAATTAGCATTATCCGATAATGGTAACTCTTTTCCCCTGCATTATAACAATGTCAGGAGTTAATGCTAAGTAGACTGCCATTAGGGGCTAACTCTAATTAGGGGTGAATAATTATTAGCAGCTAATACTAATACCGTTTTCTCTTTTTCCTTATAACAACTTGAGCAGCTAATGCTAATTTGATGCGAATTAGCATTATATTAGTGAGCAGTTAATGCTAAGTAGGCTGCCATTATTAACTAATACTACGTTGACGTGAATTAGCATTATGCGCTACTGCTAATACTGTTTTCTCTTACTTATTAAAAATGATAGTAGCTAATACTAATACTCTTTTCCGTTGGGTAACAACAAAGTGAGGAATTAATGCTAAGTTGGCTGCTTTTAGCGGCTTATTCTAATTAGGGGTGAATAATTATTAGCAGCAAATGCTAATACCGTTTTCTCTTTCCTTATAACAATATGAGCAGTTAATGCTAATTTGATGTAAATTAGCATTATATTAGTGAGGAGTTAATGCTAAGTAGGCTGCCATTAGCAGCTAAAGGTAATTTGAGGTGAATAAGCACTAGTAGCTAATGCCAATACCCTTTTCTCTTGTGTTATAATGATGTGAAACGTTAATATTGTTCTCAAACAACAGAATGAGAATGAAATATTGATTCTAACAGGGCCCATAAACAGCATTAGCTTAGCAGCATTAGCTTATCAGAGTCTCCATCATGGTCACACAAATCCTTAGCGGAGCAAAGTTGCCTACTTAGCAATAGCTGCTGTAGAAAGCAAAGGGAAAACAGTATTAGCATTAGCTGCTAAATGTGCACTTGAGAACAAATCTATTGTGAATTCAGCCGTGAATGTAGTGTTTCCAGTAAGCTTCCATTTCCAAATATTAGCTGCTCCTGTCTGCCTCTTTGTCACACACACAGACTGAAATGATTCACAGCCTTGTTTCATCCTTCTGTCAGTGTCACTGACTGTCACTGTGACTGTGGACATACAGCATGGGAAACACACACATGGCTGATACTTGTATCTAAAGTTACAAAATGTTGTCTCTGTCCAAATATTACCTAACTGTAAGTCTACTTTTAATGAAACTCTCAACATGACTTATCAGTTATCATTAATGTTCCTGCAAACAGACTCCTTGAAGACCCCCTACATAAATATCCATGTACTATCCAGCTAGACTAGTGTGTCTGTCCCTGAAAATATTCCTGCATGTGTGATTGTTCATGTCTCATCTGCAGGAAACAAACAGGAAGTGAGTGAAAGACACAGGAAATGATTCCAGCTCTTCCTCCTATATCAGACATTCTCTCCATACCTGAGAGTGTCCAGTCTCCAGCCTGGATCCTTCAGTCCAGCCGACAGAAGCTTCATTCCTGAGTCACCTGGATGATTGTAGCTCAGGTCCAGCTCTCTCAGATGGGAGGGGTTGGAGGTCAGAGCTGAGGCCAGAGAAGTACAGCCTTCCTCTGTGATCAGACAGCCTGACAGACTGCAGACACACAAAACAACAATCCATCTGTTATCCATCTCTATAGCAGCATAACTAAGTGATGGTTCAGGGTCACCTGATCCAGCTCTAACTATAAGTTTTATCAAAAAGGAAAGTTTGAAGCTGATCGTCAAAGTAGAGAGGGTGTCTGTCTCCTGAACTCAAACTGGGAGCTGCTTCCACACCCAGTCCAACATAGCCAGGCTTTCTTTGCTGCTTTGACAAAACCTCAAATCCCAGTCAGAGATGGTGAGCATCATCACAGTGATGATCATTTCTCTGTTAACCCAGGCTTTCTGCTTCAGGATCTGTGCACGCTCACAGAACAAGGAGACCTTTAAACATCATTTCACTAAATGGATGGACTGAGCTCAGCCTACAGATGAACTGGATAAATAAAGATTTGACCTCAGTGTGCTCAGTGTTCCTGTCTATTCCTAACATATTCCTAACATGATAGCTGCACTTTAGAGCTCTAAAACTGGAACTGACACATATTTAAACTCCACATGTTACTCAGTACATTCAGTTCTGACACTCGCCCACAGTCCAACAAAGGAAACATGGAGATCACATCAGTTTGTCACCAAAGTCTAATTATTCCAGAGGGCAGTGTTGATACAACTAAAGTTATTTTTAAGCAAAGTTGAGTTTTTTATTGTCGCAGTACTTCATGTCTGAAGTATCACTTAAATGCATTACACGCTGTTGATGGCAGCAAACAAACCACCCAAACAAACAGAGGTGGGAGGCTTGGGCAGACTACGTAGGATCAGCTTGTGGGAGGAGTCAGGATAAAACCAAAGAAAGACAAGCTAACAAACACCACAGTGAAGTGAGTAGCTACAAACTGCAGGCTGATTAGTGTTGTTGAAGAAGTCGGTCTGAGGAACGTTCTTAGGATCAACAAATGACGGCATGTATGAGGCTCCCTCAAGACGCACCATCACAAGAAGAACACATGAGCTGTAGAAAAAGGAGAGACTATGAAAGCCACGGCGTTACAACGTGCACCAGCTGTTGGTCTCTCTGGAGACTACTGAGCGTGGCTGGGTAACCATGGTTACTTGGGAGTTACAGTACATGATATTAATGAAGAGTGGGAGCTGCGTTCTATAGCAAACAATTTGTTATGAGGTAATCAGCTGATCTTAGTTTAACCGGAAGCCCTTCACAATAATTGCAAAGCCTTTATTTTGTACAACTACCATCAGTTCGTCTGTACTGATGGTAACTTTAAGTCACACTAATGTCGTTTAGTTTCTATAGTTTATGTAGTGGAAGTATACTACAGTACCCTGATCACTGATAGGACAGATTTATGTAGATATACACCTTTGTGTTTAACATTACTGCATTATAGTACTGTGATCTTTGTCCTTATATATGGCTATATTAGCTATACTGATGTACGTACATATAACTGGATATGTAACTTATCTATTCATCTTATTTGTCATGTATTTGTATTGTGTACTTCCTTTTTGTAAGAAACCACACACATGATCACAGCCGCAAGAATCAATCAGTGAAAGAATAAAGTGTCTCAAACCAAACCTTAAGCTCTTTATTCCACATGCTGGGATCATTTGGCCTTCAGTGGTGTTCTGGCTGACACACCGGAGTGACCAGAGTGCTAAAGAGTGAATCGGACACACCAGTGTCATCTCTGATATCTCCACTACATTTAATCGTCCTTCAGCTTGTGGCTGCCGTTAGCTGGTCTGCTAGTTAGCTGATTTGCTATTTAGCCGGTGTGCTAGTTAGCTGGTGTGCTAGTTAGCCGGTTCGCTAGTCAGCTGGTGTGCTGACCAGCGAACCAGTAGGTTACAAGATGAGCTTGTCTGTCTGATGAGCCAGCTCTCTCTGTCTTGGTCATTTTGTCCTTGGGCAAAACCTAACCTACCACTACAACTGTAGCTTACCTCCACCAGTGTGTGAATGTGAGAGTGAATGAATACAGGGAGTGCAGAATTATTAGGCAAATGAGTATGTTGTCCACATCATCCTCTTCATGCATGTTGTCTTACTCCAAGCTGTATAGGCTCGAAAGCCTACTACCAATTAAGCATATTAGGTGATGTGCATCTCTGTAATGAGAAGGGGTGTGGTCTAATGACATCAACACCCTATATCAGGTGTGCATAATTATTAGGTAACGTCCTTTCCTTTGGCAAAATGGGTCAAAAGAAGGACTTGACAGGCTCAGAAAAGTCAAAAACAGTGAGATATCTTGCAGAGTGATGCAGCAGTCTCAAAATTGCAAAGCTTCTGAAGCGTGATCATCGAACAATCAAGCGTTTCATTCAAAATAGTCAACAGGGTCGCAAGAAGCGTGTGGAAAAACCAAGGCGCAAAATAACTGCCCATGAACTGAGAAAAGTCAAGCGTGCAGCTGCCAAGATGCCACTTGCCACCAGTTTGGCCATATTTTGGAGCTGCAACATCACTGGAGTGCCCAAGAGCACAAGGTGTGCAATACTCAGAGACATGGCCAAGGTAAGAAAGGCTGAAAGACGACCACCACTGAACAAGACACACAAGCTGAAACGTCAAGACTGGGCCAAGAAATATCTCAAGACTGGTTTTTCTAAGGTTTTATGGACTGATGAAATGAGAGTGAGTCTTGATCGGCCAGATGGATGGGCCCGTGGCTGGATTGGTAAAGAGCAGAGAGCTCCAGTCCCACTCAGACGCCAGCAAGGTGGAGGTGGAGTACTGGTTTGGGCTGGTATCATCAAGGATGAGCTTGTGGGGCCTTTTCGGGTTGAGGATGGAGTCAAGCTCAACTCCCAGTCCTACTGCCAGTTTCTGGAAGACACCTTCTTCAAGCAGTGGTACAGGAAGAAGTCTGCATCCTTCAAGAAAAACATGATTTTCATGCAGGACAATGCTCCATCACACGCGTCCAAGTACTCCACAGCGTGGCTGGCAAGAAAGGGTATAAAAGAAGAAAAACTAATGACATGGCCTCCTTGTTCACCTGATCTGAACCCCATTGAGAACCTGTGGTCCATCATCAAATGTGAGATTTACAAGGAGGGAAAACAGTACACCTCTCTGAACAGTGTCTGGGAGGCTGTGGTTGCTGCTGCACGCAATGTTGATGGTGAACAGATCAAAACACTGACAGAATCCATGGATGGCAGGCTTTTGAGTGTCCTTGCAAAGAAAGGTGGCTATATTGGTCGCTGATTTGTTTTTGTTTTGTTTTTGAATGTCAGAAATGTATATTTGTGAATGTGGAGATGTTATATTGGTTTCACTGGTAAAAATAAATCATTGAAATGGGTATATATTTGTTTTTTGTTAAGTTGCCTAATAATTCTGCACAGTAATAGTCACCTGCACACACAGATATCCCCCTAAAATAGCTAAAACTAAAAACAAACTAAAAACTACTTCCAAAAACATTCAGCTTTGATATTAATGAGTTT
Organism: Maylandia zebra; assembly: GCF_041146795.1. Classification (NCBI taxonomy): domain Eukaryota; kingdom Metazoa; phylum Chordata; class Actinopteri; order Cichliformes; family Cichlidae; genus Maylandia; species Maylandia zebra. Next base: position 7,083,574 of record NC_135168.1, on the reverse strand, counting down.
TTTGGGTTCATTGAGAACATGGTTGTTGTTCAATAATAAAATTATTCCTCAAAAATACAACTTGCCTAATAATTCTGCACTCCCTGTAGTGGGATTGTAAAGGGTCTTTGAGGGTCTCGAAAAGCGCTATATAAATGCAATCCATTATTATTATTAAGAGCATCTTTAGGCCTGACTGTGCTCATCCTTCCTCCAACCTCTCCTTACCAAAGATAACAACTACATCAGTATTAGCTCAATAACAATTTCTGCAATTCAATTGTGGACATTCATTTTTAAACCTTGTGTAAAACGATAAAACCTCAAAGTCTGAGCATTATTCTTTGTGCAAACAGCTCTTGCAGGTTCCCCCGGACTTAGGTTATTTTTATTATTTAATTACTTTCCTTTAAGCAGCTGTTCAGGCTACTAAACTCATCCCAGAAATAACAAGTGACACCATTAATAGTAGAGGTGGGAATCACCATACAACTCGCGATACGATATTATCACAATACTTAACGCACGATACGATATTATTGCGATTTTTTAAAATATTTTGCGATATTTAAATTCTGCACATAAAGGTAAACTTTATCAATATTCATTTTATCTAATATCAAAGTCTCACACTCAGTCTTTCTCTCATTTCAGTCAGTTTTATTGTTGACAAACTGAACGGTTTGTATTACAGTCTAGTCCAACTTAACTGAATGCAACCATCTGGTACAATTATAGCTATTCTGAACTATTCTGAACTACCAAAGGAGCCTAAATCTTTAAATTAGGCAGTGCATGAAGTATTTTTTTAAATAAACAGAGACATGACTATAACAACTTTTAGTAATTCAGAGTCCAATTATCCACTCAAATGTAAATAAAAGTTCACTTGACAGCTGTAAAAGTTACCTGTTTATACAATAATATAAATCACATTTCAAATGATCATCTGTGGAAAAGTTTGAATCCTGACCTGAGAGTTTCCACTGCACACTGTGAACTCTTTAGTCCAGCGGACAGAAGCTTCACTCCTGAATCCTGCAGGTCAGAGTTACTCAGGTCCAGCTCTCTCAGACTGGAGGACTGGGAGCTGAGGACTGAGGACAGAGCTTCACAGCTTCTCTCTGACAGGTTACAGCCACTCAGTCTGAAAAATAAAAGACAATCTATAAAACAAGTACTCATGTAGAGTTTGTTAATACATTTCACAACATTAAATGTTGACTTTCTATTTTTAAAGGAAACATAAACATACTAAGATACAACATCATATGTATGAACTTTAATTAATAATTCTAAAAACTAAATGTTTTCTGATCTGACCTCAGAGTATTCAGTTTACAGTTTAAACGTTGTAGTCCAGCAGACAGAAGCTTCACTCCTGAATCCTGCAGCTTTCTGATACTCAGGTCCAGCTCTGTCAGACTAGAGGACTGCGAGCTGAGAACTGAGGACAGAGCTTCACAGTTTTCCTCTGAGAGTTCACAGATGTTAAGTCTGAAGATAAAAACATGAATAAAGATTGTTGTTAAAGTGTAATCAAGGTGCAATAGCTTATTGTCTTGTGCTGAGCAGGTTAGTAAAACTTCTGTTTAACTTTGAAATGAATAAAAATGCTATGAAACAAGGATAACTGGATAAAGACATAAACAAAAACAAACATCAAACACATAAACAAACAGAACTAAACATAATACAAATTGATCTGACCTCAGAACATTCAGTTTGGCATGTGGACTCTCCACTGCAGCAGACAGAAGCTTTACTGCTGAAGCCTTCAGGCTGTCGGTACTCAGGTCCAGCTCTCTCAGACTACAGGACTGGGAGCTGACCACTGACAACAGATTTTCACAGCCTTTCTCTGAGACGTTACAGCTGCTCAGTCTGGGAGAGAAAGGGAAAAAACCACAACAAAAAAAACAAACAATATATGTGATCAAATTAAATTTGTTTATATGTTGAACCCTTTTTTAAAAAAAATTATTTAAACCTATGAGACTATGAGTGCTACCAGTCCAGTGCACATGATTGGTACCTTGATGGTACCTTGCTCAGGGGTACCACAAGGTAACTATTCGGTGGATTCGACCCCTGACCTTATGATCATGGGGCGACCACTCTGCCTACTGAGCTAATAATTCTGTGTACACTGTCATACAATATTAACTAAAACAATTATTTTAGAAAATTTTAGTAATTCAATAATCATGCTCATTACCTGTGTATTGTGAATAACACTGGATTTTAAACACTAGCTGTATAAAACTCTTCCTGTTAAAGGTGTGTATAAAGGAGATGAGCTGAAATGCAGACTTCATGGAGAATGTTTGCTGTCAGCATATATCAAAGACAAAGCAGAGATCCATCCAGTCTCTTCCACTAAGCCCACAGAGGGACAGACAACCACTCTCACTCACACCTGCATGAAGTTTAGATCACCAGGTAACCTAACTGCATGTCTGTGGACAGTGGGAAGAAACTGTAGAGGACCCAGAGTGAACCCACTGTAATTCTGTGATAACACTGGTTATGGAAGCCTTACAGTTACATATGGTTACTGACAAGAAACACGACCTTAGAGGCAATTTCAGTAATGAAGACCGAGTTTCTCCCTCCATACAGGATGAAAACATGACAGCACAGCAGAGATTTATATTTAAAAAGGGAGGGTGTGCACTGAAAGTGAGATACAAACTTGAAGTTAAATTATGAACATCAGAAAAAGATGTAGGTGAAGTCTGGCAGGTGAAGTTTGTGCTTTAGAATAAAACAACCAAACTCCTGGAGTTGGAGACAAATGAACAAGCTGAGGATAATAAACCTGTCAGAGGGGCTGAAGCATCAGAGCTCATGTTCTTATAGGCTGGGTCTGGATTGTCCTTTGATAAGAGTTACAGAACAAAGTGTGTTTTAGAAATGCTGGAGTGAAACATTAAAACTACCATATATTTACCGAGTGACTGATGATCATTTAATTTACTATTTTAAAAAAATGTTACAGTGCTCTTTGAACTCAGCATTTCTGATTTATTTCCCATGATTTTAACAATGAAGCGATGACAACATGTTTACTCACAGAGCTTTGTTGGAGGCTTTGACCACTGGCAGCATTCTCAGAAGAGCCTCCTCTGAAGCGGAGTATTTCTTGAAGTCAAACTCATCCAGATCTTCTTCTGATGACAGTAAGATGAAGACCAGAGCTGACCACTGAGCAGGAGACAGTTCATCTGTGGAGAGACTTCCTGATCTCAGGGACTGTTGGATCTCCTCCACTAGAGAACGATCATTCAGTTCATTCAGACAGTGGATCAGATTGATGCTTTTCTCTGCAGACAGATTCTCACTGAGCTTCTTCTTGATGTACTGGACTGTTTCCTGATTGGTCAGTGAGCTACTTCCTGTCTGTGTCATCAGGGCTCGTAGGAGAGTCTGATTGGTCTGCAGGGAAAGACCCAGGAGGAAGCGGAGGAACAAGTCCAGGTGTCCATTTGGACTCTGTAAGGCCTTGTTCACAGCACTCTGGTAGAAGTGTTTCTTTGCAGATTCTCCTGTTTCAGACTTCTTGGATGTTGTTTGTTGTTGTTCCAGCAGATTGAGTCCAGAGTTGATGAAGGTCAGATGGACATGAAGAGCAGCCAGAAACTCCTGAACACTCAGATGGATGAAGCAGAACACCTTGTCCTGGTACAGTCCTCTCTCCTCTTTAAAGATCTGTGTGAACACTCCTGAGTACACTGAGGCTGCTCTGATATCGATGCCACACTCTGTCAGGTCTGATTCATAGAAGATCAGGTTTCCTTTCTGCAGCTGATCAAAAGCCAGTTTTCCCAGAGACTCCATCATCTTCCTGCTCTCTGGACTCCAGTGTGCATCTGTCTCAGCTCCTCCATCATACTTGACCTTCTTCACTTTGGCCTGAACCACCAGGAAGTGGATGTACATCTCAGTCAGGGTCTTGGGCAGCTGTCCTCCCTCTCTGGTTTCCAGCACATCCTCCAGAACTGTAGCAGTGATCCAGCAGAAGACTGGGATGTGGCACATGATGTGAAGGCTTTGTGATGTCTTGATGTGGGAGATGATCCTGCTGGCCTGCTCCTCATCTCTGAACCTCTTCCTGAAGTACTCCTCCTTCTGTGGGTCAGTGAACCCTCTGACCTCTGTCACCATGCCAACACAGTCAGGAGGGATCTGATTGGCTGCTGCAGGTCGTGTGGTTATCCAGAGGCGAGCAGAGGGAAGCAGTTTCCCCCTGATGAGGTTTATCAGCAGCACATCCACTGAGGTGGACTTTCTAGGGTCAGTTAGGATTGTAGTTTTGTGGAAGTCCAGAGGAAGTCGACACTCATCCAGACCATCAAAGATGAACACAACCTGGAAGTCTTCAAAGCTGCAGATTCCTGCTTCTTTGGTTTCAGTAAAGAAGTGATGAACAAGTCCCACCAAGCTGAACTTTTCCTCTTTCAGCACATTCAGCTCTCTGAAAGTGAATGGAAATATGAACTGGATGTCCTGGTTGGCTTTGTCTTCAGCCCAGTCCAGGCTGTATTTCTGTGTTAAGACTGTTTTCCCAATGCCAGCCACTCCCTTTGTCAGCACTGTTCTGATTGGTTCATCTCTTCCAGGTGAGGCTTTAAAGATGTCTTCTTGTCTGATGGTTGTTTCTGGTCTGTCTGGTTTCCTGGATGCTGTTTCAATCTGTCTGACCTCATGTTCATCATTGACCTCTGCAGTCCCTCCCTCTGTGATGTAGAGCTCTGTGTAGATCTGATTCAGGAGGGTTGGGTTTCCTGCTTTAGCGATGCCCTCAAACACACACTGGAACTTCTTCTTCAGGGTGGATTTAAGGTTACGATGACAAACAGCAGCTGGAAGTTCTGAATAATAATAATAAAAATACAACTTTAACAATCATATTTTACAAAATGCTGATGACAATTTCTGACCCACTGAGAAATGACTGAACACACTGGTGTCACAAGTGTCTCATTTATCCAGCAGCTTAAACCTTTAGATAAATCCTCTTACGTCTCTGCAGACGGTCAGCCAGCTCCTCCTGCTTCATTCTCCTCAGGAAGTCCACTGTGATCTTCACAAATGCCTCTCTGCTGTTTCTCCTCTGCTCATCATCCTCCCTCTGAAACCCCAAGCACTGGGGCTTATTTGGATTCAGAGCCTTCTGGATCTTCTTCAGCTCGTTCTTCACAAAAGTGATGATGTTGTCCTCCAGCAGCTGGAACAGAATACTTTATGAATGACCCACCACTCTGAACTTTAGTCCACACAACATCCACTTCTTTACGATCAAGGGGCATATCATCCACGAACTCTTTACCAATTATAGGTTTGACTTTATCTGATTAACTGAGACTTTGTCCACAACTCCATGATCCCAAAACGTTGATGCTGTTCATATGAATGCAGCGATTTCAGTGGGAGAAACATTTCACTGGTGTTCAGAGCTGAACTACCAACAGGTTGATGATCAAAGCCAGAAACTTGGAGATGTTTCAGGTGACTGAGTTGATCGTACAGACAACTGGTCTTAAAGGTTCACTCTGTTTACGCATACAGATCAGTATTTAAGGTTTGACTCTCATCATCCACTGGGGCACAAACTGGGCGTCATCAGGACACTGCAACACAGAACAAACACCATCCCCACAGACACAGCAGCCAGCGAAGCAGAAGAACTTCACATCAAGAAGGTCCTGAGTAAATGTGAACGCTGGTTTGAGGGCGGAGTCAAGGAGGCCATTTATGTGAAAAGGAAAGACCATCTCTGAATGGAGGAGGGGCCTAAGGGTACAACTGTCACCATCTTACATGCTGTGATTGCAGCCATTCCCCAGCTCTCTGTGAACTGGACTCATGACCATTGATCAACAACCATTGATCAATGGTCCTGACAATATGCGTACCAATGATCAATGAACTGACCTCCCAGCCCATTGTTCCTTCAGTGGGCTGGTTTCAGTCATACAAATGTCCTGTTTATGAGATTGAAACCTGCAGTCAGCTGAGACTGAAGAAGTCACCTGATGATGATGAAACGTTTCTCCCACTGAAAACATCCAGATGAACAGAATCAAGCTTTTTGGGATTTACGTACCTGGATGATTGAGCATCAAGACACAACTCTGTGACTTTTCTCAGATGAATCAATCCTCTCCTCCAGCTTTGTTTACATCTACCAGCCCTGTGGCGCTGCCCAGGGAAATAATCTATGTGAGAGGTGGAAAGTCATACAGGTGTCTGCTCCTGCCTTCAGTTATTTTATCTACTGTGTGTCAACTGGCTGAACCTCCTCCAACTGTCTACTGTCTCCCTAAACTCAACAATGACTTAGTGATCTATCCATTCTCTGACCAAAGACATCCTGCTGCAGGAGGTTAACATAGCAGCCAATGATGATCCCACTCTCTGTGAACAACACATTTGGACCTGATTTGCTGCTCTGGTTTACACGTGAACTTCCACTGCTGCTGTCACCAACTTGAGAGGCTCTACAGAAAAACTGGACTTGTCCATAAAAAGATGTATAAAAATCATAAACTACACTAGAAAGTGCATTTTCTGAAGAAACTGCAGTGTGAATGCTTGAATCTGAATGTATGCACTGAAATGAATTAATTACTGAATTTAAGTTAAAAATCTTGAATGAGATAAAAAAAACAAAACCGAATTTAACCTGAAAACAAAAGTGCTGAACTGCTAAAAGCTGAAGGTTACACAGAAGAAGTTGGAAAAAAGCTGAAAATGTTTTAATTGTAAATTAGAAAAACCTAAGAAATGAGAAAAGGAAATTTAGAGTCAGAAAACATCTGAAAGAATATTAAAAGGTCATATTCTTTGAATCACTGAATGACTAAAATGTGATCCCTCCACTTGGACCCACACAGTTTAAAAAGTTTACATCTCTGAGCTTTGAAAGACAAGATGTTGGAAAAAGAACAACGATGGCGACGTTTTGAGGGTAAAATGATGGCTGTGACACTGTGGACACAGCAGCAGTTGAAAGAGAAGTGTTTAATATGAATCTTGGTACAGTGGCAGGCAGAGCTCGTTAAGCAGGCAGGTGTGAGCCTGGTTGCTATAGTGACTGCACCCAATGGCTCCATACACACGTACACAGACATGCGCCTCACTTTTGCTGCTTAAAATGAACAGAAAAGTCAGGCCGAAACAAATCGCTCCCAAATGAAAAGTAAAAGTCGTATTGACAAAATTCTTTCACCGTGAGTGACAGCAATGTCTAGTCTACTGAATTCTCAGTTTTCATGCCTGTGGAGTTTATTATATGGACGTGGTGACAGTGGAAAGACACCATGCTCTTCTGATTTTCAAACGAACCTTCTGAGCCATTTTAACATTAGAGTCTATGGAAGAGTTGGAGGGAGGACGCTTTGCATTGGTGACATTTACGAAAGAACCATAACACCTAGGACAATAGTAAACACATTGGATGAAAGAGGACAGCGATGGCTACGTTTTGAGGGTAAAATCATACCTGTAGAGCAAACGCTGCGGACACAGCAGCAGTTTTAAAAAAGATTTTAAGATTAATTTTTTTGCTCCTCTCACTCTAGCAGTTGAGCTGCCTCACTCTAGCCCCAACATTCCGTCCCATACACACCCATTATAAACTCTGAAACGGGTGAAAAAACATCATGAAACTTAAACTGGAACTGAAGAAAAAGTATAATAGATATTGAAAAGATAAATACAAGTTGAATAGTTGAATGTCTTGTCTTCGTTTTAAAGTTTGAATGGTGGCTCTATGTCAATGTATGTGGAAGTAGTAAGAGTTTAAAAATGAGTAAGTTGAATGAGAATTTGAAGGGTCTCCCCATTGAAATACATGGGAAATTTTTGTTGAATAAAGTTGAATAAAATTAAAAATATAAATGTTAAAAATATGAAAAATAGAAGCAGTCATGTCCAAAAGAATAGGAATCTAACGGTGTTTGAATGGTTTTTCTAAGTTGAACGGTCTTGAAGGAGTTAGATGCCAAAAAACGTACGGAATATATAACTAGAAAGTGCATTTTCTGAAGAAACTGCAGTGTGAATGCTTGAATCTGAATGTATGCACTGAAATGAATTAATTGCTGAATTTTGAGTTAAAAATATTGAATGAGATTAAAAAAAAACAAAAAAAAAAAACGAATTTAACCTGAAAACAAAGGTGCTGAACTGCTAAAAGCTGAAGGTTACACAGAAGAAGGAGTTGGAAAAAAACTGAAAATGTTTTAAATGTAAATTAGAAAACCCTAAGAAATGAGAAAAGAACATTTAGAGTCAGAAAACATCTGAATGAATATTAAAAGGTCATATTCTTTGAATCACTGAATGACTCAAATGTGATCCCTCCACTTTGATCCACACAGTTTAAAAAGTTTAAATGCCTGAGCTTTGAAAGATACGGTGTTGGAAAGAGAACAATAATGGCGACAATTTGAGGGTAAAATGATGGCTGTAACACTGTGGACACAGCAGCAGTTGAAAGAGAAGTGCTAAAGATGAATCTTGGCAGAGTGGCAGGCAGAGCTCGTTGAGCAGGCAGGTGTGAGCCTGGTTGCTATAGTGACCGCACCCAATGGCTCCATACACACGTACACAGACATGCGCCTCACTTTTGCTGCTTAAAATGAACAGAAAAGTCAGGCCGAAACAAATTGTTCCCAAATGAAAAGTAAAAGTCGTATTGACAAAATTCTTTCACCGTGAGCGACAGCAGCTTCTAGTCTACTGAATTCTCAGTTTTCATGCCTGTGGAGTTTATTATATGGACGTGGTGACAGTGGAAAGACACCATGCTCTTCTGATTTTCAAACGAACCTTCTGAGCCATTTTAACATTAGAGTCTATGGAAGAGTTGGAGGGAGGAGGCTGTGCATTGGTGACATTTATGAAAGAACCATAACACCTAGTACAATAGTAAACACATTGGATGAAAGAGGACAGCCATGGCTACGTTTTGAGGGTAAAATCATACCTGTAGAGCAAACGCTGCGGACACAGCAGCAGTTTTAAAAAAGATTTTAAGATAAATTTTTTTGCTCCTCTCACTCTAGCAGTTGAGCTGCCTCACTCTAGCCCCAACATTCCGTCCCATACACACCCATTATAAACTCTGAAACGGGTGAAAAAACATCATGAAACTTAAACTGGAACTGAAGAAAAAGTATAATAGATATTGAAAAGATAAATACAAGTTGAATAGTTGAATGTCTTGTCTTCGTTTTAAAGTTTGAATGGTGGCTCTATGTGAACGTATGTTGAAGTAGTAAGAGTTTAAAAATGAGTAAGTTGAATGAGAATTTGAAGGGTCTCCCCATTGAAATACATGGGAAATTTTTGTTGAATAAAGTTGAATAAAATTAAAAATATAAATGTTAAAAATGAGAAAAATAGAAGCAATGTTGTCCAAAATAATAGGAATCTAACGATGTTTGAATGGTTTTTCTAAGTTGAACGGTTTTGAAGGAGTAGGCTTTCAAAAAACGTACGGAAAAATAAAATATAACTAGAAAGTGCATTTTCTGAAGAAACTGCAGTGTGAATGCTTGAATCTGAATGTATGCACTGAAATGAATTAATTGCTGAATTTTGAGTTAAAAATATTGAATGAGATTAAAAAAAAACAAAAAAAACAAACAAATTTAACCTGAAAACAAAGGTGCTGAACTGCTAAAAGCTGAAGGTTACACAGAAGAAGGAGTTGGAAAAAAACTGAAAATGTTTTAAATGTAAATTAGAAAACCCTAAGAAATGAGAAAAGAACATTTAGAGTCAGAAAACATCTGAATGAATATTAAAAGGTCATATTCTTTGAATCACTGAATGACTCAAATGTGATCCCTCCACTTTGATCCACACAGTTTAAAAAGTTTAAATGCCTGAGCTTTGAAAGATACGGTGTTGGAAAGAGAACAATAATGGCGACAATTTGAGGGTAAAATGATGGCTGTAACACTGTGGACACAGCAGCAGTTGAAAGAGAAGTGCTTAAGATGAATCTTGGTACAGTGGCAGGCAGAGCTCGTTAAGCAGGCAGGTGTGAGCCTGGTTGCTATAGTGACCGCACCCAATGGCTCCATACACACGACACAGACATGCACCTCACTTTTGCTGCTTAAAATGAACAGAAAAGTCAGGCCGAAACAAATCGTTCCCAAATGAAAAGTATAGGTCGTATTGACGAAATTCTTTCACCGTGAGCGGCAGCAATGTCTAGTCTACCTAATTCTCAGTTTTCATGCCTGTGGAGTTTATTATATGGACGTGGTGACAGTGTAAAAACACCATGCTCTTCTGATTTTCAAACCAACCTTCTGAGCCGTTTTAACATTAGAGTCTATGGAAGAGTTGGAGGGAGGAGGCTGTGCATTGGTGACATTTACGAAAGAACCATAACACCTAGGACAATAGTAAACACATTGGATGAAAGAGGACAGCGATGGCTACGTTTTGAGGGTAAAATCATACCTGTAGAGCAAACGCTGCGGACACAGCAGCAGTTTTAAAAAAGATTTTAAGATTAATTTTTTTGCTCCTCTCACTCTAGCAGTTGAGCTGCCTCACTCTAGCCCCAACATTCCGTCCCATACACACCCATTATAAACTCTGAAACGGCTGAAAAAACATCATGAAACTTAAACTGGAACTGAAGAAAAAGTATAATAGATATTGAAAAGATAAATACAAGTTGAATAGTTGAATGTCTTGTCTTCGTTTTAAAGTTTGAATGGTGGCTCTATGTCAATGTATGTGGAAGTAGATACAGTTTAAAGAGGAGTAAGTTGAATGAGAATTTGAAGGGTCTCCCCATTGAAATACATGGGAAATTTTGGGAAATTTTTGTTGAATAAAGTTGAATAAAATTAAAAATATAAATGTTAAAAATGAGAAAAATAGAAGCAGTCATGTCCAAAAGAAGAGGAATCTAATGGTGTTTGAATGGTTTTTCTAAGTTGAACGGTTTTGAAGGAGTAGGAGTACAAAAAACGTACGGAATACAGAATAAAATAGAATAAAGATTAGAAGAACAATACTGTGAATGCTTTTCAAGCATTCACACTAACTAGAAAGTGCATTTTCTGAAGAAACTGCAGTGTGAATGCTTGAATCTGAATGTATGCACTGAAATGAAATAATTACTGAATTTAAGTTAAAAATTTTGAATGAGATTAAAAAAAAAAACCCCGAATTTAACCTGAAAACAAAAGTGCTGAACTGCTAAAAGCTGAAGGTTACACAGAAGAGGAAGTTGGAAAAAAGCTGAAAATGTTTTAATTGTAAATTAGAAAACCCTAAGAAATGAGAAAAGAACATTTAGAGTCAGAAAACATCTGAATGAATATTAAAAGTTCATATTCTTTGAATCACTGAATGACTAAAATGTGATCCCTCCACTTTGATCCACACAGTTTAAAAAATTTAAAAGTCTGAGCTTTGAAAGACACGGTGTTGGAAAGAGAACAACGATGGCGACGTTTTGAGGGTAAAATGATGGCTTTAACACTGTGGACACAGCAGCAGTTGAAAGAGAAGTGTTTAAGATGAATCTTGGCAGAGTGAGAGAGAGAGCTCGTTAAGCAGGCAGGTGTGAGCCTGGTTGCTATAGTGACCGCACCCAATGGCTCCTACACACGTACACAGACATGCGCCTCACTTTTGCTGCTTAAAATGAACAGAAAAGTCAGGCCGAAACAAATCGTTCCCATATGAAAAGTACAAGTCGTATTGACGAAATTCTTTCACCGTGAGCGACAGCAGCTTCTAGTCTACCAAATTCTCAGTTTTCATGCCTGTGGACCTTATTATATGGACGTGGTGACAGTGGAAAGACACCATGCTCTTCTGATTTTCAAACGAACCTTCTGAGCCATTTTAACATTAGAGTCTATGGAAGAGTTGGAGGGAGGAGGCTGTGCATTGGTGACATTTATGAAAGAACCATAACACCTAGTACAATAGTAAACACATTGGATGAAAGAGGACAGCGATGGCTACATTTTGAGGGTAAAATCATACCTGTAGAGCAAACGCTGCAGACACAGCAGCAGTTTTAAAAAAGATTTTAGGATAAATTTTTTTGCTCCTCTCACTCTAGCAGTTGAGCTGTCTCACTCTAGCCCCAACATTCCGTCCCATACACACCCATTATAAACTCTGAAACGGGTGAAAAAACATCATGAAACTTAAACTGGAACTGAAGAAAAAGTATAATAGATATTGAAAAGATAAATACAAGTTGAATAGTTGAATGTCTTGTCTTCGTTTTAAAGTTTGAATGGTGGCTCTATGTCAATGTATGTGGAAGTAGATACAGTTTAAAGAGGAGGAAGTTGAATGAGAATTTGAAGGGTCTCCCCATTGAAATACATGGGAAATTTTTGTTGAAAAAAGTTGAATAAAATTAAAAATATAAATGTTAAAAATGAGAAAAATAGAAGCAGTCATGTCCAAAAGAATAGGAATCTAATGGTGTTTGAATGGTTTTTCTAAGTTGAACGGTTTTGAAGGAGATAGATTACAAAAAACGTACGGAATCCATAATAATAAAATATAATAAAATAGAATAAAGATTAGAAGAACAATACTGTGAATGCTTTTCAAGCATTCACACTAATAACTAGAAAGTGCATTTTCTGAAGAAACTGCAGTGTGAATGCTTGAATCTGAATGTATGCACTGAAATGAATTAATTGCTGAATTTTGAGTTAAAAATATTGAATGAAATTTTAAAAAAAAACAAAAAAAAACAACGAATTTAACCTGAAAACAAAGGTGCTGAACTGCTAAAAGCTGAAGGTTACACAGAAGCAGAAGTTGGAAAAAAGCTGAAAATGTTTTAAATGTAAATTAGAAAACCCTAAGAAATGAGAAAAGAACATTTAGAGTCAGAAAACATCTGAATGAATATTAAAAGTTCATATTCTTTGAATCACTGAATGAAGAAAATGTGATCCCTCCACTTTGATCCACACAGTTTAAAAAGTTTAAATGTCTGAGCTTTGAAAGACAAGATGTTGGAAAGAGAACAACGATGGCGACGTTTTGAGGGTAAAATGATGGCTTTAACACTGTGGACACAGCAGCAGTTGAAAGAGAAGTGTTTAAGATGAATCTTGGCAGAGTGGCAGGCAGAGCTCGTTAAGCAGGCAGGTGTGAGCCTGGTTGCTATAGTGACCGCACCCAATGGCTCCATACACACGACACAGACATGCACCTCACTTTTGCTGCTTAAAATGAACAGAAAAGTCAGGCCGAAACAAATCGTTCCCAAATGAAAAGTAAAAGTCGTATTGACAAAATTCTTTCACCGTGAGCGACAGCAATGTCTAGTCTACCAAATTCTCAGTTTTCATGTCTGTGGAGTTTATTATATGGACGTGGTGACAGTGGAAAGACACCATGCTCTTCTGATTTTCAAACGAACCTTCTGAGCCATTTTAACATTAGAGTCTATGGAAGAGTTGGAGGGAGGAGGCTGTGCATTGGTGACATTTATGAAAGAACCATAACACCTAGGACAATAGTAAACACATTGGATGAAAGAGGACAGCCATGGCTACGTTTTGAGGGTAAAATCACACCTGTAGAGCAAACGCTGCGGACACAGCAGCAGTTTTAAAAAAGATTTTAAGATTAATTTTTTTGCTCCTCTCACTCTAGCAGTTGAGCTGTCTCACTCTAGCCCCAACATTCCGTCCCATACACACCCATTATAAATTTTGAAACGGGTGAAAAAACATCATGAAACTTAAACTGGAACTGAAGAAAAAGTATAATAGATATTGAAAAGATAAATACAAGTTGAATAGTTGAATGTCTTGTCTTCGTTTTAAAGTTTGAATGGTGGCTCTATGTCAATGTATGTGGAAGTAGTAAGAGTTTAAAAATGAGTAAGTTGAATGAGAATTTGAAGGGTCTCCCCATTGAAATACATTATAAATTTTTGTTGAATAAAGTTGAATAAAATTAAAAATATAAATGTTAAAAATGAGAAAAATAGAAGCAGTCATGTCCAAAATAATAGGAATCTAACGATGTTTGAATGGTTTTTCTAAGTTGAACGGTTTTGAAGGAGTAGGCTTTCAAAAAACGTACGGAATAAGAAAATATAATAATAAAGATTAGAAGAACAATACTGTGAATGCTTTTCAAGCATTCACACTAATAAAGATTAGAAGAACAATACTGTGAATGCTTTTCAAGCATTCACACTAATAATAAAGATTTGAAGAACAATACTGTGAATGCTTTTCAAGCATTCACACTAATTATAAGGACAGCATTGCTCAATCAACTCTAACTAGAAAAATTTGCATTTCCTGCGAAAATGCAGTGTGGATGCTTAAAGCTGAAGCTGTATGCAAAAAGTAGCTGAAAAAGCTGAAAAGTTGCAGAAATTGTAAAAACTTTGCAGAAGCAAAAGAAGTTTGCTAAAATGGAATAACTTAGCAGAACTGCAATATCTTAGAGGAAACATAATACTTGGCAGAAATACAATAGCATAGCAGAATTTAGCAGAAATATTGTAACTTACCAGAAACATGATAACTTCTCAAAAATACAAGAATTTAGGAGAAATAGTATAAGATAACAGAAAGAATATATTTAGCCAAAAATACTTAAACATTACAGAAACACTATGATTTAGAAAAATAGTACAACAGAGCAGAAATATTGTGATTTACCAGAGACACTGTGATGAACTATGAATATTGTAATTTTAAATTAAGACTATGTTTTAGCACAAATATTATAATTTGGCAGAAATACTATAATTTAGCAGAAATACTATATTAAGCACAAATCCTATAAAAAGCAGAAATGGTATGATTAAGCATAAATACTACATTTAGTAGAAATACTTTGTTTTAGCACAAATCCTATGAAAAGCAGAAATACTATATTAAGCACAAATCCTATAAAAGCAGAAATAGTATATTAAGCACAAATCTTATAAAATAGCAGAAATAGTGTGATTTAGCACAATAGTAATAAGTTAAAAAGAAAAATTGGAAAATCAAAATGGACAGCTGAAAAAATGCTGAACATGCTGAGGTTCCCTCAAATATACTTGTTAAATGACAAAAATCAGCAAAAAAATTTATGACTGCCACACAATTACAAATATGTACACATGAGGAAACACACATGCACAGAGAGACACACACACAAGATCCAATTCAGTCAACCAGTCTAAATATATTGAATTTGAATCTTACAATGGGATCATCCCATTAAAAGGCTTTCTCTCTCTCTCTCTGTCACACACACACACACACACACACACACACACACACACACACACACACACACACACACACACACAGGGAGAGAGAAGTAAGTTTCTAGGTCAGCCTGGGAGCTGGTGAATTTGAATCCACCAATCAGAGAGGCTGTGCACTTTTCCCCACCAAAACAGGTGCATCTGTTTACACACGCAGCAGCACAGAGAGACACAGGATTTTTGCAGTCTATTTCTCATAGTGACGACTCCCCTCAAACAAATGACCGTAATTTCCTAACCGTAGGGGCTAGAACGGTCATTCTTACACCGTTTTGTTCAGAAGAGATGGGGGAATCTTCAAGTGTTGACAATTTAATATTAAAATATGAATTTTTAGAGATATATGACATGGATGACTTGTTGACTTAGAAGCCACGAATTCCCCAATATGCAAATTTGAATGCCTGAGACCACATATGTGATTGGCTGGCTGGGAAGCCGTGCAGGCCCTGATTTGTGGATTTGAATTCCTCAGCCCTCAGATATGATTGGCTGGCTTAGAAGCCACGAAGGCCCCAATATGCAAATTTGAATGCCTCAGGACACTTATTTGATTGGCTGGGAAACTGTGCAGGCCCTGATTTGAAAATTTGAATGTCTCAGTCCTCACAGAGGATTGGCTGCCTGGGGACCTGGCAGAAATATATAGAAATACTATTATTAAGCATAAATACTACATTTAGTAGAAATACTATGTTTTAGCACAAATATTATAAAAAGAAGAAAAACTATAATTTAGCAGAAATACTATATTAAGCACAAATCCTATAAAAAGCAGAAATAGTATAATTTAGAACAAATAGTATAAAAAGGAGAAATACTATAATTTAGCAGAAATACTATGTTAAGCACAAATCCTATAAAAAGCAGAAATACTATAATTTAGCAGAAATACTATGTTAGGCACAAATCCTATAAAAAGCAGAAATACTATAATTTAGCAGAAATACTATATTAGGCATAAATCCTATGAAAAGCAGAAATAGTATGATTTAGCAGAAATACTGTATTTAGCACAAGTACCGAAAAGTACCAGAAATACTATGATTTAGCAGAATAGTAATAACTTATTGAAACACAAATGCACAGAGGGACACACAAACACAGGCTCTAATCCAGTCAACCAGTCTAACTATATTCAATTTAAATCCTACAATGACATGCTGCCAAATAAGGGCAGGGTCCTCTCTCTCCCACTAAACACACACACACACACACACACACACACACACACACACACACACACACACACACACACAGAGGGAGAGAGCTGCCGAATTTAAATCCACCAATCAGAGTGGCTGTTTACGTTTTCCCGCCAAAACAGGTGCATCTGTTTACACACGCAGCAGCACAGAGAGGCACAGGATTATTGCAGCCTATTTCTCATAGTGAGGACTCCCCTCAAACAAATGACCATAATTTCCTAACCGTAGGGGCTAGAGCGGTCATTCTTACACTGTTTTGTTCAGAAGAGATGGGGGAATCTTCCAGTGTTAACAATTTATCATTAAAATGTGAATTTTTAGAGATATATGACATGGATGACTTGTTGACTTAGAAGCCACGAATTCCCCAATATGCAAATATGAATGCCTGAGACCACATATATGATTGGCTGGCTGGGAAGCCGTGCAGGCCCTGATTTGTGGATTTGAATTCCTCAGCCCTCAGATATGATTGGCTGGCTTAGAAGCCATGAAGGCCCCAATATGCAAATTTGAATGCCTCAGGACACATATATGATTGGCTGGGAAGCCGTGCAGGCCCTGATTTGAAAATTTGAATTTCTCAGTCCTCACAGAGGATTGGCTGCCTGGGGACCTGGCAGAAATATATAGAAATACTATGATTAAGCATAAATACTACATTTAGTAGAAATACTATGTTTTAGCACAAATACTATAAAAAGCAGAAATACTATAATTTAGCAGAAATACTATATTAAGCACAAATCCTATAAAAAGCAGAAATAGGATGATTAAGCATAAACACTACATTTAGTAGAAATACTATGTTTGAGCAAAAATCCTATAAAAAGCAGAAATACTATATTAGGCACAAATCCCATAAAAAGCAGAAATAGTATGATTAAGCATAAATACTACATTTAGTAGAAATACTATGTTTTAGCACAAATAGTATAAAAAGCAGAAATATTGTAATTTAGCAGAAATACTATATTAGGCACAAATCTTATAAAATAGCAGAAATAGTATTATTTAGCACAATAGTAATAAGTTAAACAGAAAAATTGGAAAAGCAAAATGGACAGCTGAAAAAATGCTGAACATGCTGAGGGTCCCTCAAATATACTTGTGAAATGAAAAAATCAGCAAAAAAATGCACAGGGAGAGAGAAGTAAGTTTCTAGGTCAGCCTGGGAGCTGCTGAATTTGAATCCACCAATCAGAGAGCCTGTGTACTTTTTCCCGCCAAAACATGTGCCTCTTTTTACACACGCAGCACAGAGAGGCACAGGATTATTGCAGCCTATTTCTCATAGTGAGGACTCCCCTCAAACAAATGACCATAATTTCCAAACCGTAGGGGCTAGAGCGGTCATTCTTACACCGTTTTGTTCAGAAGAGATGGGGGAATCTTCCAGTGTTTACAATTTATCATTAAAATATGAATTATTAAAGATATTTGACTTCTAATGCACCATAACTGAGTAGAGCGAAGCAAAAACTGCCTTGACTTGCCCTCAAACAACGCTTTGTGACTTGAAATCTATTTGGAGTATCGATATCATTCTTTCACCGTAAGAGACAGCAGACTTTGGTGAACAATCATGGAAATTTTCAGGTGTCTGTGGAAATCCAACAAAAAGTTATGACGAGAGAAAAAAGTGGTTCATTTCCACAGTTTGAAATCTGAAGAAATCTGAGCGAAGGACGAATTTCCTACCCTCAAACAAGTCCAACTCATTTCAGAACGGTAATAGGTGAGAAAGAAATTCTTGAATTGTGAGCGTCAGGGGTGTCTGAAGATATTCGGGGACAAGCCTCATGTCTTAACTTTGCTTCGTTAAGGAGATATGACGATTCGAATATGCCTCTCATTACAGAAATCCAGCGGTGATTTTGAACAAGCTCTCCATTCACTTTATATGGAGAGTTTTCTGACCTTGTGTTAGTCTGAGGAGATTTGCCAAAATTCTATAAATCCCACAACAATGATGGTGACATTTTCTGAAAGCCAGCAAAAATACCTACGTTTTGATGTATAATTTGTGGAAGTTGAGTGAAAATTGAGCAAGTAGCAGGAAGTTGTTCGGACATGAAGTGAAAATTGCAAAACCTTCAGTGGCACACTGGAAGCCAAGAGCATAGCAACCATAACAACACATGTATTTTGTGAAAAATCACAATTTTGCAACTCAAAACTTTAAGAGGCATAAAAGTAAAACAGTAGAAGATTTGAAAAAGCTGAATCATACCTGAATAGCCCAATAATTTGTGAACATTTTAAAATTTGAATGGTTGTTCTAGGTGAAAATATGAGGAAGTAGTTAAGTTTCAAAAACAAGCAAATTTTAGCAGAATTGCAGAAGTTTCCCATTCATTTCAATGGGACAAATTAAAGGAAAAAAGCTTAATATTTTAAAAAGTATAATAGTTAAAAATAGCAAAAGTCATAGCGCACATTAGCAGAAGAAGCAGAATAGTTTAAAATTTGAACGGTGAAAATAGCACAAAAATTGTGGAAGTAGTTAAAGGACGAAAAACGAGCAACTTGAAGAATAATAATAACTAGAAAAATTTGCATTTCCTGCGAAAATGCAGTGTGGATGCTTAAAGCTGAAGCTGTATGCAAAAAGTAGCTGAAAAAGCTGAAAAGTTGCAGAAATTGTAAAAACTTTGCAGAAGCAAAAGAAGTTTGCTAAAATGGAATAACTTAGAAAAACTGCAATATCTTAGAGGAAACATAATACTTGGCAGAAATACAATAGCATAGCAGAATTTAGCAGAAATATTGTAACTTACCAGAAACATGATAACTTCTCAAAAATACAAGAATTTAGGAGAAATAGTATAAGATAACAGAAAGAATATATTTAGCCAAAAATACTTAAACATTACAGAAACACTATGATTTAGAAAAATAGTACAACAGAGCAGAAATATTGTGATTTACCAGAGACACTGTGATGAACTATGAATATTGTAATTTTAAATTAAGACTATGTTTTAGCACAAATATTATAATTTGGCAGAAATACTATAATTTAGCAGAAATACTATATTAAGCACAAATCCTATAAAAAGCAGAAATGGTATGATTAAGCATAAATACTACATTTAGTAGAAATACTTTGTTTTAGCACAAATCCCATAAAAAGCAGAAATACTGTACTATGATTTAGTAGAAAGACTATAATTAATCAGAAATACTAAATTTAGCAGAAATACTATATTAAGCACAAATCCTATGAAAAGCAGAAATAGTATGATTAAGCATAAATACTACATTTAGCAGAAATACTATATTAAGCACAAATCTTATAAAAAGCAGAAATACTATATTAAGCACAAATCCTATAAAAGCAGAAATAGTATATTAAGCACAAATCTTATAAAATAGCAGAAATAGTGTGATTTAGCACAATAGTAATAAGTTAAACAGAAAAATTGGAAAAGCAAAATGGACAGCTGAAAAAATGCTGAACATGCTGAGGTTCCCTCAAATATACTTGTTAAATGACAAAAATCAGCAAAAGAATTTATGACTGCCACACAATTACAAATATGTACACATGAGGAAACACACATGCACAGAGAGACACACACACAAGATCCAATTCAGTCAACCAGTCTAAATATATTGAATTTGAATCTTACAATGGGATCATCCCATTAAAAGGCTTTCTCTCTCTCTCTCTGTCACACACACACACAAACACACACACACACACACACACACACACACACACACACACACACACACACACACACACACACACACACAGGGAGAGAGAAGTAAGTTTCTAGGTCAGCCTGGGAGCTGGTGAATTTGAATCCACCAATCAGAGAGGCTGTGCACTTTTCCCCACCAAAACAGGTGCATCTGTTTACACACGCAGCAGCACAGAGAGACACAGGATTTTTGCAGTCTATTTCTCATAGTGACGACTCCCCTCAAACAAATGACCATAATTTCCTAACCGTAGGGGCTAGAACGGTCATTCTTACACCGTTTTGTTCAGAAGAGATGGGGGAATCTTCAAGTGTTGACAATTTAATATTAAAATATGAATTTTTAGAGATATATGACATGGATGACTTGTTGACTTAGAAGCCACGAATTCCCCAATATGCAAATTTGAATGCCTGAGACCACATATGTGATTGGCTGGCTGGGAAGCCGTGCAGGCCCTGATTTGTGGATTTGAATTCCTCAGCCCTCAGATATGATTGGCTGGCTTAGAAGCCACGAAGGCCCCAATATGCAAATTTGAATGCCTCAGGACACTTATTTGATTGGCTGGGAAACTGTGCAGGCCCTGATTTGAAAATTTGAATGTCTCAGTCCTCACAGAGGATTGGCTGCCTGGGGACCTGGCAGAAATATATAGAAATACTATTATTAAGCATAAATACTACATTTAGTAGAAATACTATGTTTTAGCACAAATACTATAAAAAGAAGAAAAACTATAATTTAGCAGAAATACTATATTAAGCACAAATCCTATAAAAAGCAGAAATAAGTGTGAATGTGCGAGTGAATGTGAGTGTGAATGGTTGTCTGTCCCTGTGTGTTGGCCCTGCGACAGACTGGCGACCTGTCCAGGGTGTACCCTGCCTCTCGCCCTATGACAGCTGGGATAGGCTCCAGCGCCCCCCGCGACCCTGAAAAGGATAAGCGGAAGCGAATGGATGGATGGATGGATGGAGTATAAAAAGCAGAAATACTATAATTTAGCAGAAATACTATGTTAGGCACAAATCCTATAAAAAGCAGAAATACTATAATTTAGCAGAAATACTATGTTAGGCACAAATCCTATAAAAAGCAGAAATACTATAATTTAGCAGAAATACTATATTAGGCATAAATCCTATGAAAAGCAGAAATAGTATGATTTAGCAGAAATACTGTATTTAGCACAAGTACCGAAAAGTACCAGAAATACTATGATTTAGCAGAATAGTAATAACTTATTGAAACACAAATGCACAGAGGGACACACAAACACAGGCTCTAATCCAGTCAACCAGTCTAACTATGTTCAATTTAAATCCTACAATGACATGCTGTCAAATAAGGGCAGGGTCCTCTCTCTCCCACTAAACACACACACACACACACACACACACACACACACACACACACACACACACACACACACACACACACAGAGGGAGAGAGCTGCCGAATTTAAATCCACCAATCAGAGTGGCTGTTTACGTTTTCCCGCCAAAACAGGTGCATCTTTTTACACACGCAGCACAGAGAGGCACAGGATTATTGCAGCCTATTTCTCATAGTGAGGACTCCCCTCAAACAAATGACCATAATTTCCTAACCGTAGGGGCTAGAGCGGTCATTCTTACACTGTTTTGTTCAGAAGAGATGGGGGAATCTTCCAGTGTTAACAATTTATCATTAAAATGTGAATTTTTAGAGATATATGACATGGATGACTTGTTGACTTAGAAGCCACGAATTCCCCAATATGCAAATATGAATGCCTGAGACCACATATATGATTGGCTGGCTGGGAAGCCGTGCAGGCCCTGATTTGTGGATTTGAATTCCTCAGCCCTCAGATATGATTGGCTGGCTTAGAAGCCATGAAGGCCCCAATATGCAAATTTGAATGCCTCAGGACACATATATGATTGGCTGGGAAGCCGTGCAGGCCCTGATTTGAAAATTTGAATTTCTCAGTCCTCACAGAGGATTGGCTGCCTGGGGACCTGGCAGAAATATATAGAAATACTATGATTAAGCATAAATGCTACATTTAGTAGAAATACTATGTTTTAGCACAAATACTATAAAAAGCAGAAATACTATAATTTAGCAGAAATACTATATTAAGCACAAATCCTATAAAAAGCAGAAATAGGATGATTAAGCATAAACACTACATTTAGTAGAAATACTATGTTTGAGCAAAAATCCTATAAAAAGCAGAAATACTATATTAGGCACAAATCCCATAAAAAGCAGAAATAGTATGATTAAGCATAAATACTACATTTAGTAGAAATACTATGTTTTAGCACAAATAGTATAAAAAGCAGAAATATTGTAATTTAGCAGAAATACTATATTAGGCACAAATCTTATAAAATAGCAGAAATAGTATTATTTAGCACAATAGTAATAAGTTAAACAGAAAAATTGGAAAAGCAAAATGGACAGCTGAAAAAATGCTGAACATGCTGAGGGTCCCTCAAATATACTTGTTAAATGAAAAAATCAGCAAAAAAATGCACAGGGAGAGAGAAGTAAGTTTCTAGGTCAGCCTGGGAGCTGCTGAATTTGAATCCACCAATCAGAGAGCCTGTGTACTTTTTCCCGCCAAAACATGTGCCTCTTTTTACACACGCAGCACAGAGAGGCACAGGATTATTGCAGCCTATTTCTCATAGTGAGGACTCCCCTCAAACAAATGACCATAATTTCCAAACCGTAGGGGCTAGAGCGGTCATTCTTACACCGTTTTGTTCAGAAGAGATGGGGGAATCTTCCAGTGTTTACAATTTATCATTAAAATATGAATTATTAAAGATATTTGACTTCTAATGCACCATAACTGAGTAGAGCCAAGCAAAAACTGCCTTGACTTGCCCTCAAACAACGCTTTGTGACTTGAAATCTATTTGGAGTATCGATATCATTCTTTCACCGTAAGAGACAGCAGGCTTTGGTGAACAATCATGGAAATTTTCAGGTCTCTGTGGAAATCCAACAAAAAGTTATGACGAGAGAAAAAAGTGGTTCATTTCCACAGTTTGAAATCTGAAGAAATCTGAGCGAAGGACGAATTTCCTACCCTCAAACAAGTCCAACTCATTTCAGAACGGTAATAGGTGAGAAAGAAATTCTTGAATTGTGAGCGTCAGGGGTGTCTGAAGATATTCGGGGACAAGCCTCATGTCTTAACTTTGCTTCGTTAAGGAGATATGACGATTCGAATATGCCTCTCATTACAGAAATCCAGCGGTGATTTTGAACAAGCTCTCCATTCACTTTATATGGAGAGTTTTCTGACCTTGTGTTAGTCTGAGGAGATTTGCCAAAATTCTATAAATCCCACAACAATGATGGTGACATTTTCTGAAAGCCAGCAAAAATACCTACGTTTTGATGTATAATTTGTGGAAGTTGAGTGAAAATTGAGCAAGTAGCAAGAAGTTGTTCGGACATGAAGTGAAAAATGCAAAACCTTCAGTGACACACTGGAAGCCAAGAGCATAGCAACCATAACAACGCATGTATTTTGTGAAAAATCACAATTGTGCAACTCAAAACTTTAAGAGGCATAAAAGTAAAATGGTAAAAGATTTGAAAAAGCTGAATCATACATGAATAGCCCAATAATTTGTGAACATTTTAAAGTTTGAATGGTTGTTCTAGGTGAAAGTATGAGGAAGTAGTTAAGTTTCAAAAACAAGCAAAATTTAGCAGAATTTTGGAAGTTTCCCATTCATTTCAATGGGACAAATTAAAGGAAAAAAGTGGAATATTTTAAAAAGTATAATAGCAAAAAATAGCAAAAGTCATAGCGATCATTAGCAGAAATAGCAGAATAGTTTAAAATTTGAACGGTGAAAATCGGCTGAAAATTGTGGAAGTAGTTAAGTGCCAAAAAGTGTACGGAAGCAACTGGAATAATAAAGTAGAATAAAGAATAAAGAGAAACAGGAACTCAATAGTGTGGATGCTTAAAGCATCCACACAATAATAATAACTAGAAAAATTTGCATTTCCTGCGAAAATGCAGTGTGGATGCTTAAAGCTGAAGCTGTATGCAAAAAGTAGCTGAAAAAGCTGAAAAGTTGCAGAAATTGTAAAAACTTTGCAGAAGCAAAAGAAGTTTGCTAAAATGGAATAACTTAGCAGAACTGCAATATCTTAGAGGAAACATAATACTTGGCAGAAATACAATAGCATAGCAGAATTTAGCAGAAATATTGTAACTTACCAGAAACATGATAACTTCTCAAAAATACAAGAATTTAGGAGAAATAGTATAAGATAACAGAAAGAATATATTTAGCCAAAAATACTTAAACATTACAGAAACACTATGATTTAGAAAAATAGTACAACAGAGCAGAAATATTGTGATTTACCAGAGACACTGTGATGAACTATGAATATTGTAATTTTAAATTGAGACTATGTTTTAGCACAAATATTATAATTTGGCAGAAATACTATAATTTAGCAGAAATACCATATTAAGCACAAATCCTATAAAAAGCAGAAATGGTATGATTAAGCACAAATACTACATTTAGTAGAAATACTTTGTTTTAGCACAAATCCCATAAAAAGCAGAAATACTGTACTATGATTTAGTAGAAAAACTATAATTAATCAGAAATACTAAATTTAGCAGAAATACTATATTAAGCACAAATACTATGAAAAGCAGAAATAGTATGATTAAGCATAAATACTACATTTAGCAGAAATACTATATTAAGCACAAATCCTATAAAAGCAGAAATAGTATATTAAGCACAAATCTTATAAAATAGCAGAAATAGTATGATTTAGCACAATAGTAATAAGTTAAACAGAAAAATTGGAAAAGCAAAATGGACAGCTGAAAAAATGCTGAACATGCTGAGGGTCCCTCAAATATACTTGTTAAATGACAAAAATCTGCAAAAACATTTATTACAGCCACACAATCACAAATATGTACACATGAGGAAACACACATGCACAGAGAGACCCACACACAAGATCCAATTCAGTCAACCAGTCTAAATATATTGAATTTAAATCTTAGAATGAGATCATCCCATTAAAAGCCTTTCTCTCTCTCTCTCTCTCTCTCTCTCTCTGTCACACACACACACACACACACACACACACACACACACACACACACACACACACACACACACACACACACACAGGGAGAGAGAAGTAAGTTTCTAGGTCAGCCTGGGAGCTGGTGAATTTGAATCCACCAATCAGAGAGGCTGTGCACTTTTCCCCACCAAAACAGGTGCATCTGTTTACACACGCAGCAGCACAGAGAGACACAGGATTTTTGCAGTCTATTTCTCATAGTGACGACTCCCCTCAAACAAATGACCGTAATTTCCTAACCGTAGGGGCTAGAACGGTCATTCTTACACCGTTTTGTTCAGAAGAGATGGGGGAATCTTCAAGTGTTGACAATTTAATATTAAAATATGAATTTTTAGAGATATATGACATGGATGACTTGTTGACTTAGAAGCCACGAATTCCCCAATATGCAAATTTGAATGCCTGAGACCACATATGTGATTGGCTGGCTGGGAAGCCGTGCAGGCCCTGATTTGTGGATTTGAATTCCTCAGCCCTCAGATATGATTGGCTGGCTTAGAAGCCACGAAGGCCCCAATATGCAAATTTGAATGCCTCAGGACACTTATTTGATTGGCTGGGAAACTGTGCAGGCCCTGATTTGAAAATTTGAATGTCTCAGTCCTCACAGAGGATTGGCTGCCTGGGGACCTGGCAGAAATATATAGAAATACTATTATTAAGCATAAATACTACATTTAGTAGAAATACTATGTTTTAGCACAAATATTATAAAAAGAAGAAAAACTATAATTTAGCAGAAATACTATATTAAGCACAAATCCTATGAAAAGCAGAAATAGTATGATTTAGCAGAAATACTGTATTTAGCACAAGTACCGAAAAGTACCAGAAATACTATGATTTAGCAGAATAGTAATAACTTATTGAAACACAAATGCACAGAGGGACACACAAACACAGGCTCTAATCCAGTCAACCAGTCTAACTATATTCAATTTAAATCCTACAATGACATGCTGTCAAATAAGGGCAGGGTCCTCTCTCTCCCACTAAACACACACACACACACACACACACACACACACACACACAGGGAGAGAGGACTAAGTTTCTAGGTCAGCCTGGGAGCTGCTGAATTTGAATCCACCAATCAGAGAGGCTGTTTACGTTTTCCCGCCAAAACAGGTGCATCTTTTTACACACGCAGCACAGAGACATAGACCTGCTTCTTTCAGTTTATTTCACATAGTGAGGATTCCCCTCAAACAAATGACCATAATTTCCTAACCATAGGGGCTAGAGCGGTCATTCTTACACCGTTTTGTTCAGAAGAGATGGGGGAATCTTCAAGTGTTGACAATTTATCATTAAAATATGAATTTTTAGAGATATATGACATGGATGACTTGTTGACTTAGAAGCCACGAATTCCCCAATATGCAAATTTGAATACCTGGAGCCCACATACATGATTGGCTGGCTGGGAAGCTGTGCAGGCCCTGATTTGTGGATTTGAATTCCTCAGCCCTCAGATATGATTGGCTGGCTTAGAAGCCATGAAGGCCCCAATATGCAAATTTGAATGCCTTAGGACACATATATGATTGGCTGGGAAACCGTGCAGGCCCTGATTTGAAAATTTGAATTTCTCAGTCCTCACAGAGGATTGGCTGCCTGGGGACCTGGCAGAAATATATAGAAATACTATGATTAAGCATAAATACTACATTTAGTAGAAATACTATGTTTTAGCACAAATACTATAAAAAGCAGAAATACTATAATTTAGCAGAAATACTATATTAAGCACAAATCCTATAAAAAGCAGAAATAGGATGATTAAGCATAAACACTACATTTAGTAGAAATACTATGTTTGAGCAAAAATCCTATAAAAAGCAGAAATACTATATTAGGCACAAATCCCATAAAAAGCAGAAATAGTATGATTAAGCATAAATACTACATTTAGTAGAAATACTATGTTTTAGCACAAATAGTATAAAAAGCAGAAATATTGTAATTTAGCAGAAATACTATATTAGGCACAAATCTTATAAAATAGCAGAAATCGTATTATTTAGCACAATAGTAATAAGTTAAACAGAAAAATTGGAAAAGCAAAATGGACAGCTGAAAAAATGCTGAACATGCTGAGGGTCCCTCAAATATACTTGTTAAATGAAAAAAATCAGCAAAAAAATGCACAGGGAGAGAGAAGTAAGTTTCTAGGTCAGCCTGGGAGCTGCTGAATTTGAATCCACCAATCAGAGAGCCTGTGTACTTTTTCCCGCCAAAACATGTGCCTCTTTTTACACACGCAGCACAGAGAGGCACAGGATTATTGCAGCCTATTTCTCATAGTGAGGACTCCCCTCAAACAAATGAAAATAATTTCCTAACCGTAGGGGCTAGAGCGGTCATTCTTACACCGTTTTGTTCAGAAGAGATGGGGGAATCTTCCAGTGTTTACAATTTATCATTAAAATATGAATTATTAAAGATATTTGACTTCTAATGCACCATAACTGAGTAGAGCGAAGCAAAAACTGCCTTGACTTGCCCTCAAACAACGCTTTCTAACTCGAAATCTATTTGGAGTATCGATATCATTCTTTCACCGTAAGAGACAGCAGGCTTTGGTGAACAATCATGGAAATTTTCAGGTCTCTGTGGAAATCCAACAAAAAGTTATGACGAGAGAAAAAAGTGGTTCATTTCCACAGTTTGAAATCTGAAGAAATCTGAGCGAAGGACAAATTTCCTACCCTCAAACAAGTCCAACTCATTTCAGAACGGTAATAGGTGAGAAAATAATTCTTGAATTGTGAGCGTCACGAGTGTCTGAAGATATACCGGGACAAGCCTCATGTCTTAACTTTGCTTCGTTAAGGAGATATGACGATTCGAATATGCCTCTCATTACAGAAATGCAGCGGTGATTTTGAACAAGCTCTCCATTCACTTTATATGGAGAGTTTTCTGACCTTGTGTTAGTCTGAGGAGATTTGCCAAAATTATATAAATCCCACAACAATGATGGTGACATTTTCTGAAAGCCAGCAAAAATACCTACGTTTTGATGTATAATTTGTGGAAGTTGAGTGAAAATTGAGCAAGTAGCAGGAAGTTGTTCGGACATGAAGTGAAAATTGCAAAACCTTCAGTGGCACACTGGAAGCCAAGAGCATAGCAACCATAACAACACATGTATTTTGTGAAAAATCACAATTTTGCAACTCAAAACTTTAAGAGGCATAAAAGTAAAACAGTAGAAGATTTGAAAAAGCTGAATCATACCTGAATAGCCCAATAATTTGTGAACATTTTAAAATTTGAATGGTTGTTCTAGGTGAAAATATGAGGAAGTAGTTAAGTTTCAAAAACAAGCAAATTTTAGCAGAATTGCAGAAGTTTCCCATTCATTTCAATGGGACAAATTAAAGGAAAAAAGCTTAATATTTTAAAAAGTATAATAGTTAAAAATAGCAAAAGTCATAGCGCACATTAGCAGAAGAAGCAGAATAGTTTAAAATTTGAACGGTGAAAATAGCACAAAAATTGTGGAAGTAGTTAAAGGACGAAAAACGAGCAACTTGAAGAATAATAATAACTAGAAAAATTTGCATTTCCTGCGAAAATGCAGTGTGGATGCTTAAAGCTGAAGCTGTATGCAAAAACTAGCTGAAAAAGCTGAAAAGTTGCAGAAATTGTAAAAACTTTGCAGAAGCAAAAGAAGTTTGCTAAAATGGAATAACTTAGCAGAACTGCAATATCTTAGAGGAAACATAATACTTGGCAGAAATACAATAGCATAGCAGAATTTAGCAGAAATATTGTAACTTACCAGAAACATGATAACTTCTCAAAAATACAAGAATTTAGGAGAAATAGTATAAGATAACAGAAAGAATATATTTAGCCAAAAATACTTAGACATTACAGAAACACTATGATTTAGAAAAATAGTACAACAGAGCAGAAATATTGTGATTTACCAGAGACACTGTGATGAACTATGAATATTGTAATTTTAAATTAAGACTTTGTTTTAGCACAAATATTATAATTTGGCAGAAATACTATAATTTAGCAGAAATACTATATTAAGCACAAATCCTATAAAAAGCAGAAATGGTATGATTAAGCATAAATACTACATTTAGTAGAAATACTTTGTTTTAGCACAAATCCCATAAAAAGCAGAAATACTGTACTATGATTTAGTAGAAAAACTATAATTAATCAGAAATACTAAATTTAGCAGAAATACTATATTAAGCACAAATCCTATGAAAAGCAGAAATAGTATGATTAAGCATAAATACTACATTTAGCAGAAATACTATATTAAGCACAAATCTTATAAAATAGCAGAAATGCTATGAATTAGCACAATAGTAATAAGTTAAACAGAAAAATTGGAAAAGCAAAATGGACAGCTGAAAAAATGCTGAACATGCTGAGGGTCCCTCAAATATACTTGTTAAATGACAAAAATCTGCAAAAAAATTTATTACAGCCACACAATCACAAATATGTACACATGAGGAAACACACATGCACATAGAGACCCACACACAAGATCCAATTCAGTCAACCAGTCTAAATATATTGAATTTAAATCTTAGAATGAGATCATCCCATTAAAAGCCTCTCTCTCTCTCTCTCTCTCTCTCTCTCTCTCTCTCTCTGTCACAGACACACACACACACACACACACACACACACACACACACACACACACACACAGGGAGAGAGGACTAAGTTTCTAGGTCAGCCTGGGAACTGCTGAATTTGAATCCACCAATCAGAGAGGCTGTGCACTTTTCCCCACCAAAACAGGTGCATCTGTTTACACACGCAGCAGCACAGAGAGACACAGGATTTTTGCAGTCTATTTCTCATAGTGACGACTCCCCTCAAACAAATGACCGTAATTTCCTAACCGTAGGGGCTAGAACGGTCATTCTTACACCGTTTTGTTCAGAAGAGGTGGGGGAATCTTCAAGTGTTGACAATTTAATATTAAAATATGAATTTTTAGAGATATATGACATGGATGACTTGTTGACTTAGAAGCCACGAATTCCCCAATATGCAAATTTGAATGCCTGAGACCACATATGTGATTGGCTGGCTGGGAAGCCGTGCAGGCCCTGATTTGTGGATTTGAATTCCTCAGCCCTCAGATATGATTGGCTGGCTTAGAAGCCACGAAGGCCCCAATATGCAAATTTGAATGCCTCAGGACACTTATTTGATTGGCTGGGAAACTGTGCAGGCCCTGATTTGAAAATTTGAATGTCTCAGTCCTCACAGAGGATTGGCTGCCTGGGGACCTGGCAGAAATATATAGAAATACTATTATTAAGCATAAATACTACATTTAGTAGAAATACTATGTTTTAGCACAAATACTATAAAAAGAAGAAAAACTATAATTTAGCAGAAATACTATATTAAGCACAAATCCTATAAAAAGCAGAAATACTATAATTTAGAACAAATAGTATAAAAAGCAGAAATACTATAATTTAGCAGAAATACTATGTTAGGCACAAATCCTATAAAAAGGAGAAATACTATAATTTAGCAGAAATACTATGTTGGGCACAAATCCTATAAAAAGCAGAAATACTATAATTTAGCAGAAATACTATATTAGGCATAAATCCTATGAAAAGCAGAAATAGTATGATTAAGCATAAATACTACATTTAGCAGAAATACTATATTAGGCACAAATCTTATAAAATAGCAGAAATAGTATTATTTAGCACAATAGTAATAAGTTAAACAGAAAAATTGGAAAAGCAAAATGGACAGCTGAAAAAATGCTGAACATGCTGAGGGTCCCTCAAATATACTTGTTAAATGAAAAAAATCAGCAAAAAAATGCACAGGGAGAGAGAAGTACGTTTCTAGGTCAGCCTGGGAGCTGCTGAATTTGAATCCACCAATCAGAGAGCCTGTGTACTTTTTCCCGCCAAAACATGTGCCTCTTTTTACACACGCAGCACAGAGAGGCACAGGATTATTGCAGCCTATTTCTCATAGTGACGACTACCCTCAAACAAATGACCATAATTTCCAAACCGTAGGGGCTAGAGCGGTCATTCTTACACCGTTTTGTTCAGAAGAGATGGGGGAATCTTCCAGTGTTTACAATTTATCATTAAAATATGAATTATTAAAGATATTTGACTTGTAATGCACCATAACTGAGTAGAGCGAAGCAAAAACTGCCTTGACTTGCCCTCAAACAACGCTTTCTAACTCAAAATCTTTTTGAAGTATCGATATCATTCTTTCACCGTAAGAGACAGCAGGCTTTGGTGAACAATCATGGAAATTTTCAGGTCTCTGTGGAAATCCAACAAAAAGTTATGACGAGAGAAAAAAGTGGTTCATTTCCACAGTTTGAAATCTGAAGAAATCTGAGCGAAGGACAAATTTCCTACCCTCAAACAAGTCCAACTCATTTCAGAACGGTAATAGGTGAGAAAGAAATTCTTGAATTGTGAGCGTCACGAGTGTCTGAAGATATACCGGGACAAGCCTCATGTCTTAACTTTGCTTCGTTAAGGAGATATGACGATTCGAATATGCCTCTCATTACAGAAATGCAGCGGTGATTTTGAACAAACTCTCCATTGACTTTATATGGAGAGTTTTCTGACCTTGTGTTAGTCTGAGGAGATTTGCCAAAATTCTATAAATCCCACAACAATGATGGTGACATTTTCTGAAAGCCAGCAAAAATACCTACGTTTTGATGTATAATTTGTGGAAGTTGAGTAAAAACTGAGCAAGTAGCAAACAGTTGTTCGGACATGAAGAGAAGACTGCAAAACCTTCAGTGACACACTGGAAGCCAAGAGCATAGCAACCATAACAACGCATGTATTTTGTGAAAAATCACAATTTTGCAACTCAAAACTTTAAGAGGCATAAAAGTAAAACAGTAAAAGATTTGAAAAAGCTGAATCATACATGAATAGCCCAATAATTTGTGAACATTTTAAAGTTTGAATGGTTGTTCTAGGCGAAAGTATGAGGAAGTAGTTAAGTTTCAAAAACAAGCAAAATTTAGCAGAATTTTGGAAGTTTTCCATTCATTTCAATGGGACAAATTAAAGGAAAAAAGTGGAATATTTTAAAAAGTATAATAGCAAAAAATAGCAAAAGTCATAGCGATCATTACCAGAAATAGCAGAATAGTTTAAAATTTGAACGGTGAAAATCGGCTGAAAATTGTGGAAGTAGTTAAGTGCCAAAAAGTGTACGGAAGCAACTGGAATAATAAAGTAGAATAAAGAATAAAGAGAAACAGGAACTCAATAGTGTGGATGCTTAAAGCATCCACACAATAAAGAATAAAGAGAAACAGGAACTCAATAGTGTGGATGCTTAAAGCATCCACACAACTAGAAAAATTTGCATTTCCTGCGAAAATGCAGTGTGGATGCTTAAAGCTGAAGCTGTATGCAAAAAGTAGCTGAAAAAGCTGAAAAGTTGCAGAAATTGTAAAAACTTTGCAGAAGCAAAAGAAGTTTGCTAAAATGGAATAACTTAGCAGAACTGCAATATCTTAGAGGAAACATAATACTTGGCAGAAATACAATAGCATAGCAGAATTTAGCAGAAATATTGTAACTTACCAGAAACATGATAACTTCTCAAAAATACAAGAATTTAGGAGAAATAGTATAAGATAACAGAAAGAATATATTTAGCCAAAAATACTTAAACATTACAGAAACACTATGATTTAGAAAAATAGTACAACAGAGCAGAAATATTGTGATTTACCAGAGACACTGTGATGAACTATGAATATTGTAATTTTAAATTGAGACTATGTTTTAGCACAAATATTATAATTTGGCAGAAATACTATAATTTAGCAGAAATACCATATTAAGCACAAATCCTATAAAAAGCAGAAATGGTATGATTAAGCACAAATACTACATTTAGTAGAAATACTTTGTTTTAGCACAAATCCCATAAAAAGCAGAAATACTGTACTATGATTTAGTAGAAAAACTATAATTAATCAGAAATACTAAATTTAGCAGAAATACTATATTAAGCACAAATACTATGAAAAGCAGAAATAGTATGATTAAGCATAAATACTACATTTAGCAGAAATACTATATTAAGCACAAATCCTATAAAAGCAGAAATAGTATATTAGGCACAAATCTTATAAAATAGCAGAAATAGTATGATTTAGCACAATAGTAATAAGTTAAACAGAAAAATTGGAAAAGCAAAATGGACAGCTGAAAAAATGCTGAACATGCTGAGGGTCCCTCAAATATACTTGTTAAATGACAAAAATCTGCAAAAACATTTATTACAGCCACACAATCACAAATATGTACACATGAGGAAACACACATGCACAGAGAGACCCACACACAAGATCCAATTCAGTCAACCAGTCTAAATATATTGAATTTAAATCTTAGAATGAGATCATCCCATTAAAAGCCTTTCTCTCTCTCTCTCTCTCTCTCTCTCTCTGTCACACACACACACACACACACACACACACACACACACACACACACACACACACACACACACACACACACACACAGGGAGAGAGAAGTAAGTTTCTAGGTCAGCCTGGGAGCTGGTGAATTTGAATCCACCAATCAGAGAGGCTGTGCACTTTTCCCCACCAAAACAGGTGCATCTGTTTACACACGCAGCAGCACAGAGAGACACAGGATTTTTGCAGTCTATTTCTCATAGTGACGACTCCCCTCAAACAAATGACCGTAATTTCCTAACCGTAGGGGCTAGAATGGTCATTCTTACACCGTTTTGTTCAGAAGAGATGGGGGAATCTTCAAGTGTTGACAATTTAATATTAAAATATGAATTTTTAGAGATATATGACATGGATGACTTGTTGACTTAGAAGCCACGAATTCCCCAATATGCAAATTTGAATGCCTGAGACCACATATGTGATTGGCTGGCTGGGAAGCCGTGCAGGCCCTGATTTGTGGATTTGAATTCCTCAGCCCTCAGATATGATTGGCTGGCTTAGAAGCCACGAAGGCCCCAATATGCAAATTTGAATGCCTCAGGACACTTATTTGATTGGCTGGGAAACTGTGCAGGCCCTGATTTGAAAATTTGAATGTCTCAGTCCTCACAGAGGATTGGCTGCCTGGGGACCTGGCAGAAATATATAGAAATACTATTATTAAGCATAAATACTACATTTAGTAGAAATACTATGTTTTAGCACAAATATTATAAAAAGAAGAAAAACTATAATTTAGCAGAAATACTATATTAAGCACAAATCCTATAAAAAGCAGAAATAGTATAATTTAGAACAAATAGTATAAAAAGGAGAAATACTATAATTTAGCAGAAATACTATGTTAAGCACAAATCCTATAAAAAGCAGAAATACTATAATTTAGCAGAAATACTATGTTAGGCACAAATCCTATAAAAAGCAGAAATACTATAATTTAGCAGAAATACTATATTAGGCATAAATCCTATGAAAAGCAGAAATAGTATGATTTAGCAGAAATACTGTATTTAGCACAAGTACCGAAAAGTACCAGAAATACTATGATTTAGCAGAATAGTAATAACTTATTGAAACACAAATGCACAGAGGGACACACAAACACAGGCTCTAATCCAGTCAACCAGTCTAACTATATTCAATTTAAATCCTACAATGACATGCTGCCAAATAAGGGCAGGGTCCTCTCTCTCCCACTAAACACACACACACACACACACACACACACACACACACACACACACACACACACACAGAGGGAGAGAGCTGCCGAATTTAAATCCACCAATCAGAGTGGCTGTTTACGTTTTCCCGCCAAAACAGGTGCATCTTTTTACACACGCAGCACAGAGACATAGACCTGCTTCTTTCAGTTTATTTCACATAGTGAGGATTCCCCTCAAACAAATGACCATAATTTCCTAACCATAGGGGCTAGAGCGGTCATTCTTACACCGTTTTGTTCAGAAGAGATGGGGGAATCTTCAAGTGTTGACAATTTATCATTAAAATATGAATTTTTAGAGATATATGACATGGATGACTTGTTGACTTAGAAGCCACGAATTCCCCAATATGCAAATTTGAATACCTGGAGCCCACATACATGATTGGCTGGCTGGGAAGCTGTGCAGGCCCTGATTTGTGGATTTGAATTCCTCAGCCCTCAGATATGATTGGCTGGCTTAGAAGCCATGAAGGCCCCAATATGCAAATTTGAATGCCTCAGGACACATATATGATTGGCTGGGAAACCGTGCAGGCCCTGATTTGAAAATTTGAATTTCTCAGTCCTCACAGAGGATTGGCTGCCTGGGGACCTGGCAGAAATATATAGAAATACTATGATTAAGCATAAATACTACATTTAGTAGAAATACTATGTTTTAGCACAAATACTATAAAAAGCAGAAATACTATAATTTAGCAGAAATACTATATTAAGCACAAATCCTATAAAAAGCAGAAATAGGATGATTAAGCATAAACACTACATTTAGTAGAAATACTATGTTTGAGCAAAAATCCTATAAAAAGCAGAAATACTATATTAGGCACAAATCCCATAAAAAGCAGAAATAGTATGATTAAGCATAAATACTACATTTAGTAGAAATACTATGTTTTAGCACAAATAGTATAAAAAGCAGAAATATTGTAATTTAGCAGAAATACTATATTAGGCACAAATCTTATAAAATAGCAGAAATAGTATTATTTAGCACAATAGTAATAAGTTAAACAGAAAAATTGGAAAAGCAAAATGGACAGCTGAAAAAATGCTGAACATGCTGAGGGTCCCTCAAATATACTTGTTAAATGAAAAAAATCAGCAAAAAAATGCACAGGGAGAGAGAAGTAAGTTTCTAGGTCAGCCTGGGAGCTGCTGAATTTGAATCCACCAATCAGAGAGCCTGTGTACTTTTTCCCGCCAAAACATGTGCCTCTTTTTACACACGCAGCACAGAGAGGCACAGGATTATTGCAGCCTATTTCTCATAGTGAGGACTCCCCTCAAACAAATGAAAATAATTTCCTAACCGTAGGGGCTAGAGCGGTCATTCTTACACCGTTTTGTTCAGAAGAGATGGGGGAATCTTCCAGTGTTTACAATTTATCATTAAAATATGAATTATTAAAGATATTTGACTTCTAATGCACCATAACTGAGTAGAGCGAAGCAAAAACTGCCTTGACTTGCCCTCAAACAACGCTTTCTAACTCGAAATCTATTTGGAGTATCGATATCATTCTTTCACCGTAAGAGACAGCAGGCTTTGGTGAACAATCATGGAAATTTTCAGGTCTCTGTGGAAATCCAACAAAAAGTTATGACGAGAGAAAAAAGTGGTTCATTTCCACAGTTTGAAATCTGAAGAAATCTGAGCGAAGGACAAATTTCCTACCCTCAAACAAGTCCAACTCATTTCAGAACGGTAATAGGTGAGAAAATAATTCTTGAATTGTGAGCGTCACGAGTGTCTGAAGATATACCGGGACAAGCCTCATGTCTTAACTTTGCTTCGTTAAGGAGATATGACGATTCGAATATGCCTCTCATTACAGAAATGCAGCGGTGATTTTGAACAAGCTCTCCATTCACTTTATATGGAGAGTTTTCTGACCTTGTGTTAGTCTGAGGAGATTTGCCAAAATTATATAAATCCCACAACAATGATGGTGACATTTTCTGAAAGCCAGCAAAAATACCTACGTTTTGATGTATAATTTGTGGAAGTTGAGTGAAAATTGAGCAAGTAGCAGGAAGTTGTTCGGACATGAAGTGAAAATTGCAAAACCTTCAGTGGCACACTGGAAGCCAAGAGCATAGCAACCATAACAACACATGTATTTTGTGAAAAATCACAATTTTGCAACTCAAAACTTTAAGAGGCATAAAAGTAAAACAGTAGAAGATTTGAAAAAGCTGAATCATACCTGAATAGCCCAATAATTTGTGAACATTTTAAAATTTGAATGGTTGTTCTAGGTGAAAATATGAGGAAGTAGTTAAGTTTCAAAAACAAGCAAATTTTAGCAGAATTGCAGAAGTTTCCCATTCATTTCAATGGGACAAATTAAAGGAAAAAAGCTTAATATTTTAAAAAGTATAATAGTTAAAAATAGCAAAAGTCATAGCGCACATTAGCAGAAGAAGCAGAATAGTTTAAAATTTGAACGGTGAAAATAGCACAAAAATTGTGGAAGTAGTTAAAGGACGAAAAACGAGCAACTTGAAGAATAATAATAACTAGAAAAATTTGCATTTCCTGCGAAAATGCAGTGTGGATGCTTAAAGCTGAAGCTGTATGCAAAAAGTAGCTGAAAAAGCTGAAAAGTTGCAGAAATTGTAAAAACTTTGCAGAAGCAAAAGAAGTTTGCTAAAATGGAATAACTTAGCAGAACTGCAATATCTTAGAGGAAACATAATACTTGGCAGAAATACAATAGCATAGCAGAACTTAGCAGAAATATTGTAACTTACCAGAAACATAACTTCTCAAAAATACAAGAATTTAGGAGAAATAGTATAAGATAACAGAAAGAATATATTTAGCCAAAAATACTTAAACATTACAGAAACACTATGATTTAGAAAAATAGTACAACAGAGCAGAAATATTGTGATTTACCAGAGACACTGTGATGAACTATGAATATTGTAATTTTAAATTAAGACTATGTTTTAGCACAAATATTATAATTTGGCAGAAATACTATAATTTAGCAGAAATACTATGTTTTAGCACAAATCCTATAAAAAGCAGAAATACTATAATTTAGCAGAAATACTATATTAAGCACAAATCCTATAAAAAGCAGAAATACTATATTAAGCACAAATTCTATAAAAAGCAGAAATACTATATTAAGCACAAACTCTACAAAAAGCAGAAATACTATATTAAGCACAAATCCTTTAAAAAGCAGAAATAGTATATTAAGCACAAATCCTATAAAAAGCAGAAATACTATATCAAGCACAAATCCTATAAAAAGCAGAAATAGTATATTAAGCACAAATCCTATAAAAAGCAGAAATACTATATTAAGCACAAATCTTATAAAATAGCAGAAATAGTCTGATTTAGCACAATAGTAATAACTTAAACAGAAAAATTGGAAAAGCAAAATGGACAGCTGAAAAAATGCTGAACGTGCTGAAGGTCCCTCAACTATACTTGTTAAATGACAAAAATCTGCAAAAAAATCTATAACAGCCACACAATCACAAATATCTACACATAAGGAAACACACATGCACAGAGAGACACACACACAAGATCAAATTCAGTCACCCAGTCTAAATATATTGAATTTGAATCTTACAATGAGATCATCCCATTAAAAGGCTTTCTCTCTCTCTCTCTCTCTCTCCCTGTCACACACACACACACACACACACAGGGAGAGAGAAGTAAGTTTCTAGGTCAGCCTGGGAGCTGCTGAATTTGAATCCACCAATCAGAGAGGCTGTGCACTTTTCCCCACCAAAACGGGTGCTTCTGTTTACACACGCAGCACAGAGAGAGACACTGGATTATTGCAGTCTATTTCTCATAGTGACGACTCCCCTCAAACAAATGACCATAATTTCCTAACCGTAGGGGCTAGAACGGTCATTCTTACACCGTTTTGTTCAGAAGAGATGGGGGAATCTTCAAGTGTTGACAATTTATCATTAAAATATGAATTTTTAGAGATATATGACATGGATGACTTGTTGACTTAGAAGCCACGAATTCCCCAATATGCAAATTTGAATGCCTGAGGCCACATATATGATTGGCTGGCTGGGAAGCTGTGCAGGCCCTGATTTGTGGATTTGAATTCCTCAGCCCTCAGATATGATTGGCTGGCTTAGAAGCCATGAAGGCCCCAATATGCAAATTTGAATGCCTCAGGACACTTATATGATTGGCTGGGAAACCGTGCAGGCCCTGATTTGAAAATTTGAATGTCTCAGTCCTCACAGAGGATTGGCTGCCTGGGGACCTGGCAGAAATATATAGAAATAGTATGATTAAGCATAAATACTACATTTAGTAGAAATACGATGTTTTAGCACAAATACTATAAAAAGCAGAAATACTATAATTTAGCAGAAATACCATATTAAGCACAAATCATATAAAAAGCAGAAATACTATATTAAGCACAAATCTTATGAAATAGCAGAAACAGTATGATTTAGCATAAATACTACATTTAGTAGAAATACTATGTTTTAGCACAAATAGTATAAAAAGCAGAAATATTATAATTTAGCACAAATAGTATAAAAAGCAGAAATATTATAATTTAGCACAAATAGTATAAAAAGCAGAAATACTACATTTAGTAGAAATGCTATGTTTTAGCACAAATACTATAAAAAGCAGAAATGCTATAATTTAGTAGAAATACTATATTAAGCACAAATCCTATAAAAAGCAGAAATACTATATTAGGCACAAATCCTATAAAAAGCAGAAATACTATGTTAGGCACAAATCCTATAAAAAGCAGAAATACTATATTTAGCAGAAATACTATATTAGGCACAAATCCTATTAAAAGCAGAAATATTACTATTCTGCTAAATCATACTAACTTACAAAATTACAAATATGGAGGCATATTGGAACACAAATGCACA
Source organism: Maylandia zebra (assembly GCF_041146795.1). Taxonomy (NCBI): domain Eukaryota; kingdom Metazoa; phylum Chordata; class Actinopteri; order Cichliformes; family Cichlidae; genus Maylandia; species Maylandia zebra. The sequence goes on along the minus strand of NC_135168.1, from coordinate 7,043,567 downwards.
GAGGGACACACAAACACAGGCTCTAATCCAGTCAACCAGTCTAACTATATTCAATTTAAATCCTACAATGACATGCTGCCAAATAAGGGCAGGGTCCTCTCTCTCCCACTAAACACACACACACACACACACACACACACACACACACACACACACACACACAGAGGGAGAGAGCTGCCGAATTTAAATCCACCAATCAGAGTGGCTGTTTACGTTTTCCCGCCAAAACAGGTGCATCTTTTTACACACGCAGCAGCACAGAGAGGCACAGGATTATTGCAGCCTATTTCTCATAGTGAGGACTCCCCTCAAACAAATGACCATAATTTCCTAACCGTAGGGGCTAGAGCGGTCATTCTTACACTGTTTTGTTCAGAAGAGATGGGGGAATCTTCCAGTGTTAACAATTTATCATTAAAATGTGAATTTTTAGAGATATATGACATGGATGACTTGTTGACTTAGAAGCCACGAATTCCCCAATATGCAAATATGAATGCCTGAGACCACATATATGATTGGCTGGCTGGGGAGCCGTGCAGGCCCTGATTTGTGGATTTGAATTCCTCAGCCCTCAGATATGATTGGCTGGCTTAGAAGCCATGAAGGCCCCAATATGCAAATTTGAATGCCTCAGGACACATATATGATTGGCTGGGAAGCCGTGCAGGCCCTGATTTGAAAATTTGAATTTCTCAGTCCTCACAGAGGATTGGCTGCCTGGGGACCTGGCAGAAATATATAGAAATACTATGATTAAGCATAAATACTACATTTAGTAGAAATACTATGTTTTAGCACAAATACTATAAAAAGCAGAAATACTATAATTTAGCAGAAATACTATATTAAGCACAAATCCTATAAAAAGCAGAAATAGGATGATTAAGCATAAACACTACATTTAGTAGAAATACTATGTTTGAGCAAAAATCCTATAAAAAGCAGAAATACTATATTAGGCACAAATCCCATAAAAAGCAGAAATAGTATGATTAAGCATAAATACTACATTTAGTAGAAATACTATGTTTTAGCACAAATAGTATAAAAAGCAGAAATATTGTAATTTAGCAGAAATACTATATTAGGCACAAATCTTATAAAATAGCAGAAATAGTATTATTTAGCACAATAGTAATAAGTTAAACAGAAAAATTGGAAAAGCAAACTGGACAGCTGAAAAAATGCTGAACATGCTGAGGGTCCCTCAAATATACTTGTTAAATGAAAAAATCAGCAAAAAAATGCACAGGGAGAGAGAAGTAAGTTTCTAGGTCAGCCTGGGAGCTGCTGAATTTGAATCCACCAATCAGAGAGCCTGTGTACTTTTTCCCGCCAAAACATGTGCCTCTTTTTACACACGCAGCACAGAGAGGCACAGGATTATTGCAGCCTATTTCTCATAGTGAGGACTCCCCTCAAACAAATGACCATAATTTCCAAACCGTAGGGGCTAGAGCGGTCATTCTTACACCGTTTTGTTCAGAAGAGATGGGGGAATCTTCCAGTGTTTACAATTTATCATTAAAATATGAATTATTAAAGATATTTGACTTGTAATGCACCATAACTGAGTAGAGCGAAGCAAAAACTGCCTTGACTTGCCCTCAAACAACGCTTTCTAACTCGAAATCTATTTGGAGTATCGATATCATTCTTTCACCGTAAGAGACAACAGGCTTTGGTGAACAATCATGGAAATTTTCAGGTCTCTGTGGAAATCCAACAAAAAGTTATGACGAGAGAAAAAAGTGGTTCATTTCCACAGTTTGAAATCTGAAGAAATCTGAGCGAAGGACGAATTTCCTACCCTCAAACAAGTCCAACTCATTTCAGAACGGTAATAGGTGAGAAAGAAATTCTTGAATTGTGAGCGTCAGGGGTGTCTGAAGATATTCGGGGACAAGCCTCATGTCTTAACTTTGCTTCGTTAAGGAGATATGACGATTCGAATATGCCTCTCATTACAGAAATCCAGCGGTGATTTTGAACAAGCTCTCCATTCACTTTATATGGAGAGTTTTCTGACCTTGTGTTAGTCTGAGGAGATTTGCAAAAATTCTATAAATCCCACAACAATGATGGTGACATTTTCTGAAAGCCAGCAAAAATACCTACGTTTTGATGTATAATTTGTGGAAGTTGAGTGAAAATTGAGCAAGTAGCAGGAAGTTGTTCGGACATGAAGTGAAAATTGCAAAACCTTCAGTGGCACACTGGAAGCCAAGAGCATAGCAACCATAACAACACATGTATTTTGTGAAAAATCACAATTTTGCAACTCAAAACTTTAAGAGGCATAAAAGTAAAACAGTAAAAGATTTGAAAAAGCTGAATCATACCTGAATAGCCCAATAATTTGTGAACATTTTAAAGTTTGAATGGTTGTTCTAGGTGAAAATATGAGGAAGTAGTTAAGTTTCAAAAACAAGCAAATTTTAGCAGAATTGCTGAAGTTTCCCATTCATTTCAATGGGACAAATTAAAGGAAAAAAGCTTAATATTTTAAAAAGTATAATAGTTAAAAATAGCAAAAGTCATAGCGCACATTAGCAGAAATAGCAGAATAGTTTAAAATTTGAACGGTGAAAATCGGCTGAAAATTGTGGAAGTAGTTAAGTGCCAAAAAGTGTACGGAAGCAACTAGAATAATAATAATAATAATAAAGAATAAAGAGAAACAGGAACTCAATAGTGTGGATGCTTAAAGCATCCACACAACTAGAAAAATTTGCATTTCCTGCGAAAATGCAGTGTGGATGCTTAAAGCTGAAGCTGTATGCAAAAAGTAGCTGAAAAAGCTGAAAAGTTGCAGAAATTGTAAAAACTTTGCAGAAGCAAAAGAACTTTGCTAAAATGGAATAACTTAGCAGAACTGCAATATCTTAGAGGAAACATAATACTTGGCAGAAATACAATAGCATAGCAGAATTTAGCAGAAATATTGTAACTTACCAGAAACATGATAACTTCTCAAAAATACAAGAATTTAGGAGAAATAGTATAAGATAACAGAAAGAATATATTTAGCCAAAAATACTTAAACATTACAGAAACACTATGATTTAGAAAAATAGTACAACAGAGCAGAAATATTGTGATTTACCAGAGACACTGTGATGAACTATGAATATTGTAATTTTAAATTGAGACTATGTTTTAGCACAAATATTATAATTTGGCAGAAATACTATAATTTAGCAGAAATACTATATTAAGCACAAATCCTATAAAAAGCAGAAATGGCATGATTAAGCATAAATACTAAATTTAGCAGAAATACTATATTAAGCACAAATACTATGAAAAGCAGAAATAGTATATTAAGCACAAATCTTATAAAATAGCAGAAATGCTATGATTTAGCACAATAGTAATAAGTTAAACAGAAAAATTGGAAAAGCAAAATGGACAGCTGAAAAAATGCTGAACATGCTGAGGGTCCCTCAAATATACTTGTTAAATGACAAAAATCTGCAAAAAAATTTATTACAGCCACACAATCACAAATATGTACACATGAGGAAACACACATGCACATAGAGACCCACACACAAGATCCAATTCAGTCAACCAGTCTAAATATATTGAATTTAAATCTTAGAATGAGATCATCCCATTAAAAGCCTCTCTCTCTCTCTCTCTCTCTCTCTCTGTCACAGACACACACACACACACACACACACACACACACACACACACACACACACACACACACACACACAGGGAGAGAGGACTAAGTTTCTAGGTCAGCCTGGGAACTGCTGAATTTGAATCCACCAATCAGAGAGCCTGTGCACTTTTCCCCACCAAAACAGGTGCATCTGTTTACACACGCAGCAGCACAGAGAGACACAGGATTTTTGCAGTCTATTTCTCATAGTGACGACTCCCTCAAACAAATGACCGTAATTTCCTAACCGTAGGGGCTAGAACGGTCATTCTTACACCGTTTTGTTCAGAAGAGATGGGGGAATCTTCAAGTGTTGACAATTTATCATTAAAATATGAATTTTTAGAGATATATGACATGGATGACTTGTTGACTTAGAAGCCACGAATTCCCCAATATGCAAATTTGAATACCTGGAGCCCACATACATGATTGGCTGGCTGGGAAGCTGTGCAGGCCCTGATTTGTGGATTTGAATTCCTCAGCCCTCAGATATGATTGGCTGGCTTAGAAGCCATGAAGGCCCCAATATGCAAATTTGAATGCCTCAGGACACATATATGATTGGCTGGGAAACCGTGCAGGCCCTGATTTGAAAATTTGAATGTCTAAGTCCTCACAGAGGATTGGCTGCCTGGGGACCTGGCAGAAATATATAGAAATACTATGATTAAGCATAAATACTACATTTAGTAGAAATACTATGTTTTAGCACAAATACTATAAAAAGCAGAAATACTATAATTTAGCAGAAATACTATATTAAGCACAAATCCTATAAAAAGCAGAAATACTATATTAGGTACAAATCCTATAAAAAGCAGAAATACTATATTAGGCACAAATAGTATAAAAAGCAGAAATACTATAATTTAACAGAAATACTATGTTTGGCACAAATCCTATAAAAATAATAAATACTATAATTTAGCAGAAATACTATATTAGGCACAAATCTTATGAAAAGCAGAAATAGTATCATTTAGCAGAATAGTAATAACTTACAAAATTACAAATATGGAGGCATATTGGAACACAAATGCACAGAGGGACACACAAACACAGGCTCTAATCCAGTCAACCAGTCTAACTATATTCAATTTAAATCCTACAATGACATGCTGCCAAATAAGGGCAGGGTCCTCTCTCTCCCACTAAACACACACACACACACACACACACACACACACACACACACACACACACACACACACACACACACACACAGAGGGAGAGAGCTGCCGAATTTAAATCCACCAATCAGAGTGGCTGTTTACGTTTTCCCGCCAAAACAGGTGCATCTTTTTACACACGCAGGACAGAGAGGCACAGGATTATTGCAGCCTATTTCTCATAGTGAGGACTCTCCTCAAACAAATGACCATAATTTCTTAACCGTAGGGGCTAGAGCGGTCATTCTTACACCGTTTTGTTCAGAAGAGATGGGGGAATCTTCCAGTGTTAACAATTTATCATTAAAATATGAATTATTAAAGATATTTGACTTCTAATGCACCATAACTGAGCAGAGCGAAGCAAAAACTGCCTTGACTTGCCCTCAAACAACGCTTTCTAACTCTAAATCTATTTGGAGTATCGATATCATTCTTTCACCGTAAGAGACAGCAGGCTTTGGTGAACAATCATGGAAATTTTCAGGTCTCTGTGGAAATCCAACAAAAAGTTATGACGAGAGAAAAAAGTGGTTCATTTCCACAGTTTGAAATCTGAAGAAATCTGAGCGACGGACGAATTTCCTACCCTCAAACAAGTCCAACTCATTTCAGAACGGTAATAGGTGAGAAAGAAATTCTTGAATTGTGAGCGTCAGGGGTGTCTGAAGATATTCGGGGACAAGCCTCATGTCTTAAAGTCGCTTCGTTAAGGAGATATGACGATTCGAATATGCCTCTCATTACAGAAATCCAGCGATGATTTTGAACAAGCTCTCCATTGACTTTATATGGAGAGTTTTGTGACCTTGTGTTGGTCTGAGGAGATTTGCCAAAATTCTATAAATCCCACAACAATGATAGTGACATTTTCTGAAAGCCAGCAAAAATACCTACGTTTTGATGTATAATTTGTGGAAGTTGAGTGAAAATTGAGCAAGTAGCAAGAAGTTGTTCGGACATGAAGTGAAAATTGCAAAACCTTCAGTGACACACTGGAAGCCAAGAGCATAGCAACCATAACAACGCATGTATTTTGTGAAAAATCACAATTTTGCAACTCAAAACTTTAAGAGGCATAAAAGTAAAATGGTAAAAGATTTGAAAAAGCTGAATCATACATGAATAGCCCAATAATTTGTGAACATTTTAAAGTTTGAATGGTTTTTCTAGGCGAAAGTATGAGGAAGTAGTTAAGTTTCAAAAACAAGCAAAATTTAGCAGAATTGCAGAAGTTTGCAGAAGTTTCCCATTCATTTCAATGGGACAAATTAAAGGAAAAAAGCTTAATATTTTAAAAAGTATAATAGCAGAAAATACCAAAAGTCATAGCACACATTAGCAGAAATAGCAGAATAGTTTAAAATTTGAACGGTGAAAATAGCACAAAAATTGTGGAAGTAGTTAGCGGACGAAAAACGAGCAACTTGAAGAATAATAATAAAGAATAAAGAGAAACAGGAACTCAATAGTGTGGATGCTTAAAGCATCCACACAACTAGAAAAATTTGCATTTCCTGCGAAAATGCAGTGTGGATGCTTAAAGCTGAAGCTGTATGCAAAAAGTAGCTGAAAAAGCTAAAAAGTTGCAGAAATTGTAAAAACTTTGCAGAAGCAAAAGAAGTTTGCTAAAATGGAATAACTTAGCAGAACTGCAATATCTTAGAGGAAACATAATACTTGGCAGAAATACAATAGCATAGCAGAACTTTGCAGAAATATTGTAACTTACCAGAAACATGATAACTTCTCAAAAATACAAGAATTTAGGAGAAATAGTATAAGATAACAGAAAGAATATATTTAGCCAAAAATACTTAAACATTACAGAAACACTATGATTTAGAAAAATAGTACAACAGAGCAGAAATATTGTGATTTACCAGAGACACTGTGATGAACTATGAATATTGTAATTTTAAATTAAGACTATGTTTTAGCACAAATATTATAATTTGGCAGAAATACTATAATTTAGCAGAAATACTATATTAAGCACAAATCCTATAAAAAGCAGAAATGGTATGATTAAGCATAAATACTACATTTAGTAGAAATACTTTGTTTTAGCACAAATCCCATAAAAAGCAGAAATACTGTACTATGATTTAGTAGAAAGACTATAATTAATCAGAAATACTAAATTTAGCAGAAATACTATATTAAGCACAAATCCTATGAAAAGCAGAAATAGTATGATTAAGCATAAATACTATAATTTAGCAGAAATACTATATTAAGCACAAATCTTATAAAAAGCAGAAATACTATATTAAGCACAAATCCTATAAAAGCAGAAATAGTATATTAAGCACAAATCTTATAAAATAGCAGAAATAGTGTGATTTAGCACAATAGTAATAAGTTAAACAGAAAAATTGGAAAAGCAAAATGGACAGCTGAAAAAATGCTGAACATGCTGAGGTTCCCTCAAATATACTTGTTAAATGACAAAAATCAGCAAAAAAATTTATGACTGCCACACAATTACAAATATGTACACATGAGGAAACACACATGCACAGAGAGACACACACACAAGATCCAATTCAGTCAACCAGTCTAAATATATTGAATTTGAATCTTACAATGGGATCATCCCATTAAAAGGCTTTCTCTCTCTCTCTCTCTCTCTCTGTCACACACACACACACACACACACACACACACACACACACACACACACACACACACACACACAGGGAGAGAGAAGTAAGTTTCTAGGTCAGCCTGGGAGCTGGTGAATTTGAATCCACCAATCAGAGAGGCTGTGCACTTTTCCCCACCAAAACAGGTGCATCCTTTTTACACACGCAGCACAGAGAGACACAGGATTTTTGCAGTCTATTTCTCATAGTGACGACTCCCCTCAAACAAATGACCGTAATTTCCTAACCGTAGGGGCTAGAACGGTCATTCTTACACCGTTTTGTTCAGAAGAGATGGGGGAATCTTCAAGTGTTGACAATTTAATATTAAAATATGAATTTTTAGAGATATATGACATGGATGACTTGTTGACTTAGAAGCCACGAATTCCCCAATATGCAAATTTGAATGCCTGAGACCACATATGTGATTGGCTGGCTGGGAAGCCGTGCAGGCCCTGATTTGTGGATTTGAATTCCTCAGCCCTCAGATATGATTGGCTGGCTTAGAAGCCACGAAGGCCCCAATATGCAAATTTGAATGCCTCAGGACACTTATTTGATTGGCTGGGAAACTGTGCAGGCCCTGATTTGAAAATTTGAATGTCTCAGTCCTCACAGAGGATTGGCTGCCTGGGGACCTGGCAGAAATATATAGAAATACTATTATTAAGCATAAATACTACATTTAGTAGAAATACTATGTTTTAGCACAAATACTATAAAAAGCAGAAATACTATAATTTAGCAGAAATACTATATTAAGCACAAATCCTATAAAAAGCAGAAATACTATAATTTAGAACAAATAGTATAAAAAGCAGAAATACTATAATTTAGCAGAAATACTATGTTAGGCACAAATCCTATAAAAAGGAGAAATACTATAATTTAGCAGAAATACTATGTTGGGCACAAATCCTATAAAAAGCAGAAATACTATAATTTAGCAGAAATACTATATTAGGCATAAATCCTATGAAAAGCAGAAATAGTATGATTTAGCAGAAATACTGTATTTAGCACAAGTACCGAAAAGTACCAGAAATACTATGATTTAGCAGAATAGTAATAACTTATTGAAACACAAATGCACAGAGGGACACACAAACACAGGCTCTAATCCAGTCAACCAGTCTAACTATGTTCAATTTAAATCCTACAATGACATGCTGCCAAATAAGGGCAGGGTCCTCTCTCTCCCACTAAACACACACACACACACACACACACAGGGAGAGAGGACTAAGTTTCTAGGTCAGCCTGGGAGCTGCTGAATTTGAATCCACCAATCAGAGAGGCTGTTTACGTTTTCCCGCCAAAACAGGTGCATCTTTTTACACACGCAGCACAGAGACATAGACCTGCTTCTTTCAGTTTATTTCACATAGTGAGGATTCCCCTCAAACAAATGACCATAATTTCCTAACCATAGGGGCTAGAGCGGTCATTCTTACACCGTTTTGTTCAGAAGAGATGGGGGAATCTTCAAGTGTTGACAATTTATCATTAAAATATGAATTTTTAGAGATATATGACATGGATGACTTGTTGACTTAGAAGCCACGAATTCCCCAATATGCAAATTTGAATACCTGGAGCCCACATACATGATTGGCTGGCTGGGAAGCTGTGCAGGCCCTGATTTGTGGATTTGAATTCCTCAGCCCTCAGATATGATTGGCTGGCTTAGAAGCCATGAAGGCCCCAATATGCAAATTTGAATGCCTCAGGACACATATATGATTGGCTGGGAAACCGTGCAGGCCCTGATTTGAAAATTTGAATGTCTAAGTCCTCACAGAGGATTGGCTGCCTGGGGACCTGGCAGAAATATATAGAAATATATAGAAATACTATGATTAAGCATAAATACTACATTTAGTAGAAATACTATGTTTTAGCACAAATACTATAAAAAGCAGAAATACTATAATTTAGCAGAAATACTATATTAAGCACAAATCCTATAAAAAGCAGAAATAGGATGATTAAGCATAAACACTACATTTAGTAGAAATATTATGTTTGAGCAAAAATTCTATAAAAAGCAGAAATACTATATTAGGCACAAATCCCATAAAAAGCAGAAATAGTATGATTAAGCATAAATACTACATTTAGTAGAAATACTATGTTTTAGCACAAATAGTATAAAAAGCAGAAATATTGTAATTTAGCAGAAATACTATATTAGGCACAAATCTTATAAAATAGCAGAAATAGTATTATTTAGCACAATAGTAATAAGTTAAACAGAAAAATTGGAAAAGCAAAATGGACAGCTGAAAAAATGCTGAACATGCTGAGGGTCCCTCAAATATACTTGTTAAATGAAAAAATCAGCAAAAAAATGCACAGGGAGAGAGAAGTAAGTTTCTAGGTCAGCCTGGGAGCTGCTGAATTTGAATCCACCAATCAGAGAGCCTGTGTACTTTTTCCCGCCAAAACATGTGCCTCTTTTTACACACGCAGCACAGAGAGGCACAGGATTATTGCAGCCTATTTCTCATAGTGAGGACTCCCCTCAAACAAATGACCATAATTTCCAAACCGTAGGGGCTAGAGCGGTCATTCTTACACCGTTTTGTTCAGAAGAGATGGGGGAATCTTCCAGTGTTTACAATTTATCATTAAAATATGAATTATTAAAGATATTTGACTTCTAATGCACCATAACTGAGTAGAGCGAAGCAAAAACTGCCTTGACTTGCCCTCAAACAACGCTTTCTAACTCGAAATCTATTTGGAGTATCGATATCATTCTTTCACCGTAAGAGACAGCAGGCTTTGGTGAACAATCATGGAAATTTTCAGGTCTCTGTGGAAATCCAAAAAAAAATTATGACGAGAGAAAAAAGTGGTTCATTTCCACAGTTTGAAATCTGAAGAAATCTGAGCGAAGGACGAATTTCCTACCCTCAAACAAGTCCAACTCATTTCAGAACGGTAATAGGTGAGAAAGAAATTCTTGAATTGTGAGCGTCAGGGGTGTCTGAAGATATTCGGGGACAAGCCTCATGTCTTAACTTTGCTTCGTTAAGGAGATATGACGATTCGAATATGCCTCTCATTACAGAAATCCAGCGGTGGTTTTGAACAAGCTCTCCATTCACTTTATATGGAGAGTTTTCTGACCTTGTGTTAGTCTGAGGAGATTTGCAAAGATTCTATAAATCCCACAACAATGATGGTGACATTTTCTGAAAGCCAGCAAAAATACCTACGTTTTGATGTATAATTTGTGGAAGTTGAGTGAAAATTGAGCAAGTAGCAAACAGTTGTTCGGACATGAAGTGAAAATTGCAAAACCTTCAGTGGCACACTGGAAGCCAAGAGCATAGCAACCATAACAACGCATGTATTTTGTGAAAAATCACAATTTTGCAACTCAAAACTTTAAGAGGCATAAAAGTAAAACAGTAAAAGATTTCAAAAAGCTGAATCATACCTGAATAGCCCAATAATTTATGAACATTTTAAAGTTTGAATGGTTGTTCTAGGTGAAAATATGAGGAAGTAGTTAAGTTTCAAAAACAAGCAAATTTTAGCAGAATTGCAGAAGTTTCCCATTCATTTCAATGGGACAAATTAAAGGAAAAAAGTGGAATATTTTAAAAAGTATAATAGTTAAAAATAGCAAAAATCATAGCTAGAAAGAGCAAAAATAGCAGAATAGTTTAAAATTTGAACGGTGAAAATCGGCTGAAAATTGTGGAAGTAGTTAAGTGCCAAAAAGTGTACGGAAGCAACTGGAATAATAATAATAATAAAGTATAAAGAATAAAGAGAAACAGGAACTCAATAGTGTGGATGCTTAAAGCATCCACACAACTAGAAAAATTTGCATTTCCTGCGAAAATGCAGTGTGGATGCTTAAAGCTGAAGCTGTATGCAAAAACTAGCTGAAAAAGCTGAAAAGTTGCAGAAATTGTAAAAACTTTGCAGAAGCAAAGGAACTTTGCTAAAATGGAATAACTTAGCAGAACTGCAATATCTTAGAGGAAACATAATACTTGGCAGAAATACAATAGCATAGCAGAACTTAGCAGAAATATTGTAACTTACCAGAAACATGATAACTTCTCAAAAATACAAGAATTTAGGAGAAATAGTATAAGATAACAGAAAGAATATATTTAGCCAAAAATACTTAAGCATTACAGAAACACTATGATTTAGAAAAATAGTACAACAGAGCAGAAATACTGTGATTTACCAGAGACACTGTGATGAACTATGAATATTGTAATTTTAAATCAATACTATGTTTTAGCACAAATACTATAATTTGACAGAAATACTATATTTAGCACAAATCTTATAAAATAGCAGAAATAGTATGATTTAGCACAATAGTAATAACTTAAACAGAAAAATTGGAAAAGCAAAATGGACAGCTGAAAAAATGCTGAACATGCTAAGGGTCCCTCAAATATACTTGTTAAATGAAAAAAATTGGCAAAAAAAAAATATAACAGCCACACAATCACAAATATGGACACATATGGAAACACACATGCACAGAGAGAGACACACACAAGATCCAATTCAGTCAACCAGTCTAAATATATTGAATTTGAATCTTACAATGAGATCATCCCATAAAAAGGCTTCCTCCCCCTCTCTCTCTCCCTCTCTCTCTCTCCCCCTCTCCCTCTCCCCCTCCCCCTCTCTCTCTCTCTCTCTCTCTCACACACACACACACACACACACACACACTTCTCTGTGTGTGTGTGTGTGTAAGTTTCTAGCTCAGTCAAGCAGCCTTGGAGCTGCTGAATTTGAATCCACCAATCAGAGAGCCTGTGCACTTTTTCCCGCCAAAACAGGTGCATGCAGCACAGAGAGACACAGGATTTTTGCAGTCTATTTCTCATAATGACGACTCCCCTCAAACAAATGACCATAATTTCCTAACCGTAGGGGCTAGAACGGTCATTCTTACACCGTTTTGTTCAGAAGAGATGGGGGAATCTTAAAGTGTTGACAATTTATCATTAAAATATGAATTATTAAAGATAATTGACTTCTAATGCACCATAACTGAGTAGAGCAAAGCAAAAACTGCCTTGACTTGCCCTCAAACAACGCTTTCTAACTCTAAATCTATTTGGAGTATCAATATCATTCTTTCACCGTAAGAGACAGCAGGCTTTGGTGAACAATCATGGAAATTTTCAGGTCTCTGTGGAAATCCATTAAAAAGATATGACGAGAGAAAAAAGTGGTTCATTTCCAGAGTTTGAAATCTGAAGAAATCTGAGCGAAGGACGAATTTCCTACCCTCAAACAAGTCTAACTCATTTCAGAACGGTAATAGGTGAGAAAATAATTCTTGAATTGTGAGCGTCAGGAGTGTCTGAAGATATACTGGGACAAGCCTTATGTCTTAACTTTGCTTCGTTAAGGAGATATGACGATTCGAATATGCCTCTCATTACAGAAATCAAGCGGTGATTTTGAACAAGCTCTCCATTGACTTTCTATGGAGAGTTTTGCGACTTTGTGTTGGTCTGAGGAGATTTGCCAAAATTCTATAAATCCCACAACAATGATAGTGACATTTTCGGAAACCCAGCAAAAATACCTACGTTTTGATGTATAATTTGTGGAAGTTGAGTGAAGATTGAGCAAGTAGCAAGAAGTTGTTCGGACATGAAGAGAAGACTGCAAAACCTTCAGTGGCAGACTGGAAGCCAAGTGCATAGCAACCATAACAACGCATGTATTTTGTGAAAAATCACAATTTTGCAACTGAAAACTTTAAGAGGCATAAAGGTAAAACGGTAAAAGATTTGAAAAAGCTGAATCATACCTGAATAGCCCAATAATTTGAGAACATTTTAAAGTTTGAATGGTTGTTCTACGTGAAAATATGAGGAAGTAGTTAAGTTTCAGAAACAAGCAAATTTTAGCAGAATTGCAGAAGTTTCCCATTCATTTCAATGGGACAAATTAAGCTTAATATTTTAAAAAGTATAATAGTGAAAAATACCAAAAGACATAGCAGGAATTAGCAGAAATAGCAGAATATTTTAAAATTTGAACGGTGAAAATCGGCTGAAAATTGTGGAAGTAGTTAAGTGCCAAAAAGTGTACGGAAGTCCCAAGAGGAACTCAATAGTGTGGATGCTTAAAGCATCCACACAACTAGAAAAATTTGCATTTCCTGCGAAAATGCAGTGTGGATGCTTAAAGCTGAAGCTGTATGCAAAAAGTAGCTGAAAAAGCTGAAAAGTTGCAGAAATTGTAAAAACTTTGCAGAAGCAAAAGAAGTTTGCTAAAATGGAATAACTTAGCAGAACTGCAATATCTTAGAGGAAACATAATACTTGGCAGAAATACAATAGCATAGCAGAATTTAGCAGAAATATTGTAACTTACCAGAAACATGATAACTTCTCAAAAATACAAGAATTTAGGAGAAATAGTATAAGATAACAGAAAGAATATATTTAGCCAAAAATACTTAAACATTACAGAAACACTATGATTTAGAAAAATAGTACAACAGAGCAGAAATATTGTGATTTACCAGAGACACTGTGATGAACTATGAATATTGTAATTTTAAATTGAGACTATGTTTTAGCACAAATATTATAATTTGGCAGAAATACTATAATTTAGCAGAAATACTATATTAAGCACAAATCCTATAAAAAGCAGAAATGGTATGATTAAGCACAAATACTACATTTAGTAGAAATACTTTATTTTAGCACAAATCCCATAAAAAGCAGAAATACTGTACTATGATTTAGTAGAAAAACTATAATTAATCAGAAATACTAAATTTAGCAGAAATACTATATTAAGCACAAATACTATGAAAAGCAGAAATAGTATGATTAAGCATAAATACTACATTTAGCAGAAATACTATATTAAGCACAAATCCTATAAAAGCAGAAATAGTATATTAAGCACAAATCTTATAAAATAGCAGAAACAGTATGATTTAGCACAATAGTAATAAGTTAAACAGAAAAATTGGAAAAGCAAAATGGACAGCTGAAAAAATGCTGAACATGCTGAGGGTCCCTCAAATATACTTGTTAAATGACAAAAATCTGCAAAAAAATTTATTACAGCCACACAATCACAAATATGTACACATGAGGAAACACATGCACAGAGAGACCCACACACAAGATCCAATTCAGTCAACCAGTCTAAATATATTGAATTTAAATCTTAGAATGAGATCATCCCATTAAAAGCCTTTCTCTCTCTCTCTCTCTCTCTCTCTCTCTCTGTCACACACACACACACACACACACACACACACACACACACACACACACACACACACACACACAGGGAGAGAAAAGTGAGTTTCTAGGTCAGCCTGGGAGCTGCTGAATTTGAATCCACCAATCAGAGAGCCTGTGCACTCTTTCCCTCCAAAACAGGTGCATCCTTTTTACACACGCAGCACAGAGAGACACAGGATCATTGCAGTCTATTTCTCATAATGACGACTCCCCTCAAACAAATGACCATAATTTCCTAACCGTAGGAGCTAGAACGGTCATTCTTACACCGTTTTGTTCAGAAGAGATGGGGGAATCTTCAAGTGTTGACAATTTATCATTAAAATATGAATTTTTAGAGATATATGACACGGATGACTTGTTGACTTAGAAGCCACGAATTCCCCAATATGCAAATTTGAATACCTGGAGCCCACATACATGATTGGCTGGCTGGGAAGCTGTGCAGGCCCTGATTTGTGGATTTGAATTCCTCAGCCCTCAGATATGATTGGCTGGCTTAGAAGCCACGAAGGCCCCAATATGCAAATTTGAATGCCTCAGGACACTTATTTGATTGGCTGGGAAACTGTGCAGGCCCTGATTTGAAAATTTGAATGTCTCAGTCCTCACAGAGGATTGGCTGCCTGGGGACCTGGCAGAAATATATAGAAATACTATTATTAAGCATAAATACTACATTTAGTAGAAATACTATGTTTTAGCACAAATACTATAAAAAAAAGAAAAACTATAATTTAGCAGAAATACTATATTAAGCACAAATCCTATAAAAAGCAGAAATACTATAATTTAGAACAAATAGTATAAAAAGCAGAAATACTATAATTTAGCAGAAATACTATGTTAGGCACAAATCCTATAAAAAGCAGAAATACTATAATTTAGCAGAAATACTATGTTAGGCACAAATCCTATAAAAAGCAGAAATACTATAATTTAGCAGAAATACTATATTAAGCACAAATCCTATAAAAGCAGAAATAGTATATTAAGCACAAATCTTATAAAATAGCAGAAACAGTATGATTTAGCACAATAGTAATAAGTTAAACAGAAAAATTGGAAAAGCAAAATGGACAGCTGAAAAAATGCTGAACATGCTGAGGGTCCCTCAAATATACTTGTTAAATGACAAAAATCTGCAAAAAAATTTATTACAGCCACACAATCACAAATATGTACACATGAGGAAACACACATGCACAGAGAGACCCACACACAAGATCCAATTCAGTCAACCAGTCTAAATATATTGAATTTAAATCTTAGAATGAGATCATCCCATTAAAAGCCTTTCTCTCTCTCTCTCTCTCTCTCTCTCTCTCTCTCTCTCTCTCTCTCTGTCACACACACACACACACACACACACACACACACACACAGGGAGAGAAAAGTGAGTTTCTAGGTCAGCCTGGGAGCTGCTGAATTTGAATCCACCAATCAGAGAGCCTGTGCACTCTTTCCCTCCAAAACAGGTGCATCCTTTTTACACACGCAGCACAGAGAGACACAGGATCATTGCAGTCTATTTCTCATAATGACGACTCCCCTCAAACAAATGACCATAATTTCCTAACCGTAGGAGCTAGAACGGTCATTCTTACACCGTTTTGTTCAGAAGAGATGGGGGAATCTTCAAGTGTTGACAATTTATCATTAAAATATGAATTTTTAGAGATATATGACACGGATGACTTGTTGACTTAGAAGCCACGAATTCCCCAATATGCAAATTTGAATACCTGGAGCCCACATACATGATTGGCTGGCTGGGAAGCTGTGCAGGCCCTGATTTGTGGATTTGAATTCCTCAGCCCTCAGATATGATTGGCTGGCTTAGAAGCCACGAAGGCCCCAATATGCAAATTTGAATGCCTCAGGACACTTATTTGATTGGCTGGGAAACTGTGCAGGCCCTGATTTGAAAATTTGAATGTCTCAGTCCTCACAGAGGATTGGCTGCCTGGGGACCTGGCAGAAATATATAGAAATACTATTATTAAGCATAAATACTACATTTAGTAGAAATACTATGTTTTAGCACAAATACTATAAAAAAAAGAAAAACTATAATTTAGCAGAAATACTATATTAAGCACAAATCCTATAAAAAGCAGAAATACTATAATTTAGAACAAATAGTATAAAAAGCAGAAATACTATAATTTAGCAGAAATACTATGTTAGGCACAAATCCTATAAAAAGCAGAAATACTATAATTTAGCAGAAATACTATGTTAGGCACAAATCCTATAAAAAGCAGAAATACTATAATTTAGCAGAAATACTATATTAAGCACAAATCCTATAAAAGCAGAAATAGTATATTAAGCACAAATCTTATAAAATAGCAGAAATGCTATGATTTAGCACAATAGTAATAAGTTAAACAGAAAAATTGGAAAAGCAAAATGGACAGCTGAAAAAATGCTGAACATGCTGAGGGTCCCTCAAATATACTTGTTAAATGACAAAAATCTGCAAAAAAATTTATTACAGCCACACAATCACAAATATGTACACATGAGGAAACACACATGCACAGAGAGACCCAAACACAAGATCCAATTCAGTCAACCAGTCTAAATATATTGAATTTAAATCTTAGAATGAGATCATCCCATTAAAAGCCTTTCTCTCTCTCTCTCTCTCTCTCTCTCTCTCTCTGTCACACACACACACACACACACACACACACACACACACACACACACACACACACACACACACACACACAGGGAGAGAAAAGTGAGTTTCTAGGTCAGCCTGGGAGCTGCTGAATTTGAATCCACCAATCAGAGAGCCTGTGCACTCTTTCCCTCCAAAACAGGTGCATCCTTTTTACACACGCAGCACAGAGAGACACAGGATCATTGCAGTCTATTTCTCATAATGACGACTCCCCTCAAACAAATGACCATAATTTCCTAACCGTAGGAGCTAGAACGGTCATTCTTACACCGTTTTGTTCAGAAGAGATGGGGGAATCTTCAAGTGTTGACAATTTATCATTAAAATATGAATTTTTAGAGATATATGACACAGATGACTTGTTGACTTAGAAGCCACGAATTCCCCAATATGCAAATTTGAATACCTGGAGCCCACATACATGATTGGCTGGCTGGGAAGCTGTGCAGGCCCTGATTTGTGGATTTGAATTCCTCAGCCCTCAGATATGATTGGCTGGCTTAGAAGCCACGAAGGCCCCAATATGCAAATTTGAATGCCTCAGGACACTTATTTGATTGGCTGGGAAACTGTGCAGGCCCTGATTTGAAAATTTGAATGTCTCAGTCCTCACAGAGGATTGGCTGCCTGGGGACCTGGCAGAAATATATAGAAATACTATGATTAAGCATAAATACTACATTTAGTAGAAATACTATGTTTTAGCACAAATACTATAAAAAGCAGAAATACTATAATTTAGCAGAAATACTATATTAAGCACAAATCCTATAAAAAGCAGAAATAGGATGATTAAGCATAAACACTACATTTAGTAGAAATACTATGTTTGAGCAAAAATCCTATAAAAAGCAGAAATACTATATTAGGCACAAATCCCATAAAAAGCAGAAATAGTATGATTAAGCATAAATACTACATTTAGTAGAAATACTATGTTTTAGCACAAATAGTATAAAAAGCAGAAATATTGTAATTTAGCAGAAATACTATATTAAGCACAAATCTTATGAAATAGCAGAAACAGTATGATTTAGCACAATAGTAATAAGTTAAACAGAAAAATTGGAAAAGCAAAATGGACAGCTGAAAAAATGCTGAACATGCTGAGGGTCCCTCAAATATACTTGTTAAATGAAAAAATCAGCATAAAAATGCACAGGGAGAGAGAAGTAAGTTTCTAGGTCAGCCTGGGAGCTGCTGAATTTGAATCCACCAATCAGAGAGCCTGTGTACTTTTTCCCGCCAAAACAGGTGCATCTTTTTACACACGCAGCAGAGAGAGGCACAGGATTATTGCAGCCTATTTCTCATAGTGAGGACTCCCCTCAAACAAATGACCATAATTTCCTAACCGTAGGGGCTAGAGCGGTCATTCTTACACCGTTTTGTTCAGAAGAGATGGGGGAATCTTCCAGTGTTAACAATTTATCATTAAAATGTGAATTTTTAGAGATATACGACATGGATGACTTGTTGACTTAGAAGCCACGAATTCCCCCAATATGCAAATTTGAATGCCTGAGGCCACATATATGATTGGCTGGCTGGGAAGCCGTGCAGGCCCTGATTTGTGGATTTGAATTCCTCAGCCCTCAGATATGATTGGCTGGCTTAGAAGCCATGAAGGCCCCAATATGCAAATTTGAATGCCTCAGGACACATATATGATTGGCTGGGAAACCGTGCAGGCCCTGATTTGAAAATTTGAATGTCTAAGTCCTCACAGAGGATTGGCTGCCTGGGGACCTGGCAGAAATATATAGAAATACTATGATTAAGCAAAAATACTACATTTAGTAGAAATACTATGTTTTAGCACAAATACTATAAAAAGCAGAAATACTATAATTTAGCAGAAATACTATATTAAGCACAAATTCTATAAAAAGCAGAAATAGTATATTAAGCACAAATTCCATAAAAAGCAGAAATACTATATTAAGCACAAATCCTATTAAAAGCAGAAATACTATATTAAGCACAAATCTTATGAAATAGCAGAAACAGTATGATTTAGCACAATAGTAATAAGTTAAACAGAAAAATTGGAAAAGCAAAATGGACAGCTGAAAAAATGCTGAACATGCTGAGGGTCCCTCAAATATACTTGTTAAATGAAAAAATCAGCAAAAAAATGCACAGGGAGAGAGAAGTAAGTTTCTAGGTCAGCCTGGGAGCTGCTGAATTTGAATCCACCAATCAGAGAGCCTGTGTACTTTTTCCCGCCAAAACATGTGCATCTTTTTACACACGCAGCACAGAGAGGCACAGGATTATTGCAGCCTATTTCTCATAGTGAGGACTCCCCTCAAACAAATGACCATAATTTCCAAACCGTAGGGGCTAGAGCGGTCATTCTTACACCGTTTTGTTCAGAAGAGATGGGGGAATCTTCAAGTGTTGACAATTTATCATTAAAATATGAATTTTTAGAGATATATGACATGGATGACTTGTTGACTTAGAAGCCACGAATTCCCCAATATGCAAATTTGAATACCTGGAGCCCACATACATGATTGGCTGGCTGGGAAGCTGTGCAGGCCCTGATTTGTGGATTTGAATTCCTCAGCCCTCAGATATGATTGGCTGGCTTAGAAGCCATGAAGGCCCCAATATGCAAATTTGAATGCCTCAGGACACATATATGATTGGCTGGGAAACCGTGCAGGCCCTGATTTGAAAATTTGAATGTCTAAGTCCTCACAGAGGATTGGCTGCCTGGGGACCTGGCAGAAATATATAGAAATACTATGATTAAGCATAAATACTACATTTAGTAGAAATACTATGTTTTAGCACAAATACTATAAAAAGCAGAAATACTATAATTTAGCAGAAATACTATATTAAGCACAAATCCTATAAAAAGCAGAAATACTATATTAGGTACAAATCCTATAAAAAGCAGAAATACTATATTAGGCACAAATAGTATAAAAAGCAGAAATACTATAATTTAACAGAAATACTATGTTTGGCACAAATCCTATAAAAATAATAAATACTATAATTTAGCAGAAATACTATATTAGGCACAAATCTTATGAAAAGCAGAAATAGTATCATTTAGCAGAATAGTAATAACTTACAAAATTACAAATATGAAGGCATATTGAAACACAAATGCACAGAGGGACACACAAACACAGGCTCTAATCCAGTCAACCAGTCTAACTATATTCAATTTAAATCCTACAATGACATGCTGCCAAATAAGGGCAGGGTCCTCTCTCTCCCACTAAACACACACACACACACACACACACACACACACACACACACACACACACACACACAGACACAGAGGGAGAGAGCTGCCGAATTTAAATCCACCAATCAGAGTGGCTGTCTACGTTTTCCCGCCAAAACAGGTGCATCTTTTTACACACGCAGGACAGAGAGGCACAGGATTATTGCAGCCTATTTCTCATAGTGAGGACTTCCCTCAAACAAATGACCATAATTTCCAAACCGTAGGGGCTAGAGCGGTCATTCTTACACCGTTTTGTTCAGAAGAGATGGGGGAATCTTCCAGTGTTTACAATTTATCATTAAAATATGAATTATTAAAGATATTTGACTTCTAATGCACCATAACTGAGTAGAGCGAAGCAAAAACTGCCTTGACTTGCCCTCAAACAACGCTTTCTAACTCGAAATCTATTTGGAGTATCGATATCATTCTTTCACCGTAAGAGACAGCAGGCTTTGGTGAACAATCATGGAAATTTTCAGGTCTCTGTGGAAATCCAAAAAAAAATTATGACGAGAGAAAAAAGTGGTTCATTTCCACAGTTTGAAATCTGAAGAAATCTGAGCGAAGGACGAATTTCCTACCCTCAAACAAGTCCAACTCATTTCAGAACGGTAATAGGTGAGAAAGAAATTCTTGAATTGTGAGCGTCAGGGGTGTCTGAAGATATTCGGGGACAAGCCTCATGTCTTAACTTTGCTTCGTTAAGGAGATATGACGATTCGAATATGCCTCTCATTACAGAAATCCAGCGGTGATTTTCAACAAGCTCTCCATTCACTTTATATGGAGAGTTTTCTGACCTTGTGTTAGTCTGAGGAGATTTGCAAAAATTCTATAAATCCCACAACAATGATGGTGACATTTTCTGAAAGCCAGCAAAAATACCTACGTTTTGATGTATAATTTGTGGAAGTTGAGTGAAAATTGAGCAAGTAGCAGGAAGTTGTTCGGACATGAAGTGAAAATTGCAAAACCTTCAGTGGCACACTGGAAGCCAAGAGCATAGCAACCATAACAACACATGTATTTTGTGAAAAATCACAATTTTGCAACTCAAAACTTTAAGAGGCATAAAAGTAAAACAGTAGAAGATTTGAAAAAGCTGAATCATACCTGAATAGCCCAATAATTTGTGAACATTTTAAAATTTGAATGGTTGTTCTAGGTGAAAATATGAGGAAGTAGTTAAGTTTCAAAAACAAGCAAATTTTAGCAGAATTGCAGAAGTTTCCCATTCATTTCAATGGGACAAATTAAAGGAAAAAAGCTTAATATTTTAAAAAGTATAATAGTTAAAAATAGCAAAAGTCATAGCGCACATTAGCAGAAGAAGCAGAATAGTTTAAAATTTGAACGGTGAAAATAGCACAAAAATTGTGGAAGTAGTTAAAGGACAAAAAACGAGCAACTTGAAGAATAATAATAACTAGAAAAATTTGCATTTCCTGCGAAAATGCAGTGTGGATGCTTAAAGCTGAAGCTGTATGCAAAAAGTAGCTGAAAAAGCTGAAAAGTTGCAGAAAGTGTAAAAACTTTGCAGAAGCAAAAGAAGTTTGCTAAAATGGAATAACTTAGCAGAACTGCAATATCTTAGAGGAAACATAATACTTGGCAGAAATACAATAGCATAGCAGAATTTAGCAGAAATATTGTAACTTACCAGAAACATGATAACTTCTCAAAAATACAAGAATTTAGGAGAAATAGTATAAGATAACAGAAAGAATATATTTAGCCAAAAATACTTAAACATTACAGAAACACTATGATTTAGAAAAATAGTACAACAGAGCAGAAATATTGTGATTTACCAGAGACACTGTGATGAACTATGAATATTGTAATTTTAAATTAAGACTATGTTTTAGCACAAATATTATAATTTGGCAGAAATACTATAATTTAGCAGAAATACTATATTAAGCACAAATCCTATAAAAAGCAGAAATGGTATGATTAAGCATAAATACTACATTTAGTAGAAATACTTTGTTTTAGCACAAATCCCATAAAAAGCAGAAATACTGTACTATGATTTAGTAGAAAGACTATAATTAATCAGAAATACTAAATTTAGCAGAAATACTATATTAAGCACAAATCCTATGAAAAGCAGAAATAGTATGATTAAGCATAAATACTACATTTAGCAGAAATACTATATTAAGCACAAATCTTATAAAAAGCAGAAATACTATATTAAGCACAAATCCTATAAAAGCAGAAATAGTATATTAAGCACAAATCTTATAAAATAGCAGAAATAGTGTGATTTAGCACAATAGTAATAAGTTAAACAGAAAAATTGGAAAAGCAAAATGGACAGCTGAAAAAATGCTGAACATGCTGAGGTTCCCTCAAATATACTTGTTAAATGACAAAAATCAGCAAAAAAATTTATGACTGCCACACAATTACAAATATGTACACATGAGGAAACACACATGCACAGAGAGACACACACACAAGATCCAATTCAGTCAACCAGTCTAAATATATTGAATTTGAATCTTACAATGGGATCATCCCATTAAAGGCTTTCTCTCTCTCTCTGTCACACACACACACACACACACACACACACACACACACACACACACACACACACACAGGGAGAGAGAAGTAAGTTTCTAGGTCAGCCTGGGAGCTGGTGAATTTGAATCCACCAATCAGAGAGGCTGTGCACTTTTCCCCACCAAAACAGGTGCATCTGTTTACACACGCAGCAGCACAGAGAGGCACAGGATTTTTGCAGTCTATTTCTCATAGTGACGACTCCCCTCAAACAAATGACCGTAATTTCCTAACCGTAGGGGCTAGAACGGTCATTCTTACACCGTTTTGTTCAGAAGAGATGGGGGAATCTTCAAGTGTTGACAATTTAATATTAAAATATGAATTTTTAGAGATATATGACATGGATGACTTGTTGACTTAGAAGCCACGAATTCCCCAATATGCAAATTTGAATGCCTGAGACCACATATGTGATTGGCTGGCTGGGAAGCCGTGCAGGCCCTGATTTGTGGATTTGAATTCCTCAGCCCTCAGATATGATTGGCTGGCTTAGAAGCCACGAAGGCCCCAATATGCAAATTTGAATGCCTCAGGACACTTATTTGATTGGCTGGGAAACTGTGCAGGCCCTGATTTGAAAATTTGAATGTCTCAGTCCTCACAGAGGATTGGCTGCCTGGGGACCTGGCAGAAATATATAGAAATACTATTATTAAGCATAAATACTACATTTAGTAGAAATACTATGTTTTAGCACAAATACTATAAAAAGAAGAAAAACTATAATTTAGCAGAAATACTATATTAAGCACAAATCCTATAAAAAGCAGAAATACTATAATTTAGAACAAATAGTATAAAAAGCAGAAATACTATAATTTAGCAGAAATACTATGTTAGGCACAAATCCTATAAAAAGCAGAAATCCTATAATTTAGCAGAAATACTATGTTAGGCACAAATCCTATAAAAAGCAGAAATACTATAATTTAGCAGAAATACTATATTAGGCATAAATCCTTTGAAAAGCAGAAATAGTATGATTTAGCAGAAATACTGTATTTAGCACAAGTACCGAAAAGTACCAGAAATACTATGATTAAGCAGAATAGTAATAACTTATTGAAACACAAATGCACAGAGGGACACACAAACACAGGCTCTAATCCAGTCAACCAGTCTAACTATGTTCAATTTAAATCCTACAATGACATGCTGCCAAATAAGGGCAGGGTCCTCTCTCTCCCACTAAACACACACACACACACACACACAGGGAGAGAGGACTAAGTTTCTAGGTCAGCCTGGGAGCTGCTGAATTTGAATCCACCAATCAGAGAGGCTGTTTACGTTTTCCCGCCAAAACAGGTGCATCTTTTTACACACCCAGCACAGAGACATAGAGCTGCTTCTTTCAGTTTATTTCACATAGTGAGGATTCCCCTCAAACAAATGACCATAATTTCCTAACTATAGGGGCTAGAGCGGTCATTCTTACACCGTTTTGTTCAGAAGAGATGGGGGAATCTTCAAGTGTTGACAATTTATCATTAAAATATGAATTTTTAGAGATATATGACATGGATGACTTGTTGACTTAGAAGCCACGAATTCCCCAATATGCAAATTTGAATGTCTGAGACCACATATGTGATTGGCTGGCTGGGAAGCCGTGCAGGCCCTGATTTGTGGATTTGAATTCCTCAGCCCTCAGATATGATTGGCTGGCTTAGAAGCCACGAAGGCCCCAATATGCAAATTTGAATGCCTCAGGACACTTATTTGATTGGCTGGGAAACTGTGCAGGCCCTGATTTGAAAATTTGAATGTCTCAGTCCTCACAGAGGATTGGCTGCCTGGGGACCTGGCAGAAATATATAGAAATACTATTATTAAGCATAAATACTACATTTAGTAGAAATACTATGTTTTAGCACAAATACTATAAAAAGCAGAAAAACTATAATTTAGCAGAAATACTATATTAAGCACAAATCCTATAAAAAGCAGAAATACTATAATTTAGAACAAATAGTATAAAAAGCAGAAATACTATAATTTAGCAGAAATACTATGTTAGGCACAAATCCTATAAAAAGCAGAAATACTATAATTTAGCAGAAATACTATATTAGGCATAAATCCTATGAAAAGGAGAAATACTATATTAAGCACAAATCCTATAAAAAGCAGAAATACTATATTAGGTACAAATCCTATAAAAAGCAGAAATACTATATTAGGCACAAATCCTATAAAAAGCAGAAATACTATATTAGGCACAAATAGTATAAAAAGCAGAAATACTATAATTTAGCAGAAATACTATGTTTGGCACAAATCCTATAAAAATAATAAATACTATAATTTAGCAGAAATACTATATTAGGCACAAATCTTATGAAAAGCAGAAATAGTATGATTTAGCAGAATAGTAATAACTTACAAAATTACAAATATGGAGGCATATTGGAACACAAATGCACAGAGGGACACACAAACACAGGCTCTAATCCAGTCAACCAGTCTAACTATATTCAATTTAAATCCTACAATGACATGCTGCCAAATAAGGGCAGGGTCCTCTCTCTCCCACTAAACACACACACACACACACACACACACACACACACACACACACACACAGAGGGAGAGAGCTGCCGAATTTAAATCCACCAATCAGAGTGGCTGTTTACGTTTTCCCGCCAAAACAGGTGCATCTTTTTACACACGCAGGACAGAGAGGCACAGGATTATTGCAGCCTATTTCTCATAGTGAGGACTCCCCTCAAACAAATGACCATAATTTCCTAACCGTAGGGGCTAGAGCGGTCATTCTTACACCGTTTTGTTCAGAAGAGATGGGGGAATCTTCCAGTGTTAACAATTTATCATTAAAATATGAATTATTAAAGATATTTGACTTCTAATGCACCATAACTGAGCAGAGCGAAGCAAAAACTGCCTTGACTTGCCCTCAAACAACGCTTTCTAACTCTAAATCTATTTGGAGTATCGATATCATTCTTTCACCGTAAAAGACAGCAGGCTTTGGTGAACAGTCATAGAAATTTTCAGGTCTCTGTGGAAATCCAACAAAAAGTTATGACGAGAGAAAAAAGTGGTTCATTTCCACAGTTTGAAATCTGAAGAAATCTGAGCGACGGACGAATTTCCTACCCTCAAACAAGTCCAACTCATTTCAGAACGGTAATAGGTGAGAAAGAAATTCTTGAATTGTGAGCGTCAGGGGTGTCTGAAGATATTCGGGGACAAGCCTCATGTCTTAAAGTCACTTCGTTAAGGAGATATGACGATTCGAATATGCCTCTCATTACAGAAATCCAGCGATGATTTTGAACAAGCTCTCCATTGACTTTATATGGAGAGTTTTGTGACCTTGTGTTGGTCTGAGGAGATTTGCCAAAATTCTATAAATCCCACAACAATGATAGTGACATTTTCTGAAAGCCAGCAAAAATACCTACGTTTTGATGTATAATTTGTGGAAGTTGAGTGAAAATTGAGCAAGTAGCAAGAAGTTGTTCGGACATGAAGTGAAAATTGCAAAACCTTCAGTGACACACTGGAAGCCAAGAGCATAGCAACCATAACAACGCATGTATTTTGTGAAAAATCACAATTTTGCAACTGAAAACTTTAAGAGGCATAAAAGTAAAACGGTAAAAGATTTGAAAAAGCTGAATCATACATGAATAGCCCAATAATTTGTGAACATTTTAAAGTTTGAATGGTTTTTCTAGGCGAAAGTATGAGGAAGTAGTTAAGTTTCAAAAACAAGCAAAATTTAGCAGAATTGCAGAAGTTTGCAGAAGTTTCCCATTCATTTCAATGGGACAAATTAAAGGAAAAAAGCTTAATATTTTAAAAAGTATAATAGCAGAAAATACCAAAAGTCATAGCACACATTAGCAGAAATAGCAGAATAGTTTAAAATTTGAACGGTGAAAATAGCACAAAAATTGTGGAAGTAGTTAGCGGACGAAAAACGAGCAACTTGAAGAATAATAATAAAGAATAAAGAGAAACAGGAACTCAATAGTGTGGATGCTTAAAGCATCCACACAATAAAGAATAAAGAGAAACAGGAACTCAATAGTGTGGATGCTTAAAGCATCCACACAATAAAGAATAAAGAGAAACAGGAACTCAATAGTGTGGATGCTTAAAGCATCCACACAACTAGAAAAATTTGCATTTCCTGCGAAAATGCAGTGTGGATGCTTAAAGCTGAAGCTGTATGCAAAAACTAGCTGAAAAAGCTGAAAAGTTGCAGAAATTGTAAAAACTTTGCAGAAGCAAAAGAAGTTTGCTAAAATGGAATAACTTAGCAGAACTGCAATATCTTAGAGGAAACATAATACTTGGCAGAAATACAATAGCATAGCAGAATTTAGCAGAAATATTGTAACTTACCAGAAACATGATAACTTCTCAAAAATACAAGAATTTAGGAGAAATAGTATAAGATAACAGAAAGAATATATTTAGCCAAAAATACTTAAACATTACAGAAACACTATGATTTAGAAAAATAGTACAACAGAGCAGAAATATTGTGATTTACCAGAGACACTGTGATGAACTATGAATATTGTAATTTTAAATTGAGACTATGTTTTAGCTATGATTAAGCACAAATACTACATTTAGTAGAAATACTTTGTTTTAGCACAAATCCCATAAAAAGCAGAAATACTGTACTATGATTTAGTAGAAAAACTATAATTAATCAGAAATACTAAATTTAGCAGAAATACTATATTAAGCACAAATACTATGAAAAGCAGAAATAGTATGATTAAGCATAAATACTACATTTAGCAGAAATACTATATTAAGCACAAATCCTATAAAAGCAGAAATAGTATATTAAGCACAAATCTTATAAAATAGCAGAAATAGTATGATTTAGCACAATAGTAATAAGTTAAACAGAAAAATTGGAAAAGCAAAATGGACAGCTGAAAAAATGCTGAACATGCTGAGGGTCCCTCAAATATACTTGTTAAATGACAAAAATCTGCAAAAAAATTTATTACAGCCACACAATCACAAATATGTACACATGAGGAAACACACATGCACAGAGAGACCCACACACAAGATCCAATTCAGTCAACCAGTCTAAATATATTGAATTTAAATCTTAGAATGAGATCATCCCATTAAAAGCCTTTCTCTCTCTCTCTCTCTCTCTCTCTCTCTCTCTCTCTCTCTCTCTCTCTCTGTCACACACACACACACACACACACACACACACACACACACACAGGGAGAGAGAAGTAAGTTTCTAGGTCAGCCTGGGAGCTGGTGAATTTGAATCCACCAATCAGAGAGGCTGTGCACTTTTCCCCACCAAAACAGGTGCATCTGTTTACACACGCAGCAGCACAGAGAGACACAGGATTTTTGCAGTCTATTTCTCATAGTGACGACTCCCCTCAAACAAATGACCGTAATTTCCTAACCGTAGGGGCTAGAACGGTCATTCTTACACCGTTTTGTTCAGAAGAGATGGGGGAATCTTCAAGTGTTGACAATTTAATATTAAAATATGAATTTTTAGAGATATATGACATGGATGACTTGTTGACTTAGAAGCCACGAATTCCCCAATATGCAAATTTGAATGCCTGAGACCACATATGTGATTGGCTGGCTGGGAAGCCGTGCAGGCCCTGATTTGTGGATTTGAATTCCTCAGCCCTCAGATATGATTGGCTGGCTTAGAAGCCACGAAGGCCCCAATATGCAAATTTGAATGCCTCAGGACACTTATTTGATTGGCTGGGAAACTGTGCAGGCCCTGATTTGAAAATTTGAATGTCTCAGTCCTCACAGAGGATTGGCTGCCTGGGGACCTGGCAGAAATATATAGAAATACTATTATTAAGCATAAATACTACATTTAGTAGAAATACTATGTTTTAGCACAAATACTATAAAAAGAAGAAAAACTATAATTTAGCAGAAATACTATATTAAGCACAAATCCTATAAAAAGCAGAAATACTATAATTTAGAACAAATAGTATAAAAAGCAGAAATACTATAATTTAGCAGAAATACTATGTTAGGCACAAATCCTATAAAAAGCAGAAATACTATAATTTAGCAGAAATACTATATTAGGCATAAATCCTATGAAAAGCAGAAATAGTATCATTTAGCAGAAATACTGTATTTAGCACAAGTACCGAAAAGTACCAGAAATACTATGATTTAGCAGAATAGTAATAACTTATTGAAACACAAATGCACAGAGGGACACACAAACACAGGCTCTAATCCAGTCAACCAGTCTAACTATGTTCAATTTAAATCCTACAATGACATGCTGCCAAATAAGGGCAGGGTCCTCTCTCTCCCACTAAACACACACACACACACACACACACACACACACACACACACACACACACACACACACACACACAGGGAGAGAGGACTAAGTTTCTAGGTCAGCCTGGGAGCTGCTGAATTTGAATCCACCAATCAGAGAGGCTGTTTACGTTTTCCCGCCAAAACAGGTGCATCTTTTTACACACGCAGCACAGAGACATAGACCTGCTTCTTTCAGTTTATTTCACATAGTGAGGATTCCCCTCAAACAAATGACCATAATTTCCTAACCATAGGGGCTAGAGCGGTCATTCTTACACCGTTTTGTTCAGAAGAGATGGGGGAATCTTCAAGTGTTGACAATTTATCATTAAAATATGAATTTTTAGAGATATATGACATGGATGACTTGTTGACTTAGAAGCCACGAATTCCCCAATATGCAAATTTGAATACCTGGAGCCCACATACATGATTGGCTGGCTGGGAAGCTGTGCAGGCCCTGATTTGTGGATTTGAATTCCTCAGCCCTCAGATATGATTGGCTGGCTTAGAAGCCATGAAGGCCCCAATATGCAAATTTGAATGCCTCAGGACACATATATGATTGGCTGGGAAACCGTGCAGGCCCTGATTTGAAGATTTGAATGTCTAAGTCCTCACAGAGGATTGGCTGCCTGGGGACCTGGCAGAAATATATAGAAATACTATTATTAAGCATAAATACTACATTTAGTAGAAATACTATGTTTTAGCACAAATACTATAAAAAAAAGAAAAACTATAATTTAGCAGAAATACTATATTAAGCACAAATCCTATAAAAAGCAGAAATACTATAATTTAGAACAAATAGTATAAAAAGCAGAAATACTATAATTTAGCAGAAATACTATGTTAGGCACAAATCCTATAAAAAGCAGAAATACTATAATTTAGCAGAAATACTATGTTAGGCACAAATCCTATAAAAAGCAGAAATACTATAATTTAGCAGAAATACTATATTAAGCACAAATCCTATAAAAGCAGAAATAGTATATTAAGCACAAATCTTATAAAATAGCAGAAATGCTATGATTTAGCACAATAGTAATAAGTTAAACAGAAAAATTGGAAAAGCAAAATGGACAGCTGAAAAAATGCTGAACATGCTGAGGGTCCCTCAAATATACTTGTTAAATGACAAAAATCTGCAAAAAAATTTATTACAGCCACACAATCACAAATATGTACACATGAGGAAACACACATGCACAGAGAGACCCAAACACAAGATCCAATTCAGTCAACCAGTCTAAATATATTGAATTTAAATCTTAGAATGAGATCATCCCATTAAAAGCCTTTCTCTCTCTCTCTCTCTCTCTCTCTCTCTCTCTGTCACACACACACACACACACACACACACACACACACACACACACACACACACACACACACACACACACAGGGAGAGAAAAGTGAGTTTCTAGGTCAGCCTGGGAGCTGCTGAATTTGAATCCACCAATCAGAGAGCCTGTGCACTCTTTCCCTCCAAAACAGGTGCATCCTTTTTACACACGCAGCACAGAGAGACACAGGATCATTGCAGTCTATTTCTCATAATGACGACTCCCCTCAAACAAATGACCATAATTTCCTAACCGTAGGAGCTAGAACGGTCATTCTTACACCGTTTTGTTCAGAAGAGATGGGGGAATCTTCAAGTGTTGACAATTTATCATTAAAATATGAATTTTTAGAGATATATGACACAGATGACTTGTTGACTTAGAAGCCACGAATTCCCCAATATGCAAATTTGAATACCTGGAGCCCACATACATGATTGGCTGGCTGGGAAGCTGTGCAGGCCCTGATTTGTGGATTTGAATTCCTCAGCCCTCAGATATGATTGGCTGGCTTAGAAGCCACGAAGGCCCCAATATGCAAATTTGAATGCCTCAGGACACTTATTTGATTGGCTGGGAAACTGTGCAGGCCCTGATTTGAAAATTTGAATGTCTCAGTCCTCACAGAGGATTGGCTGCCTGGGGACCTGGCAGAAATATATAGAAATACTATGATTAAGCATAAATACTACATTTAGTAGAAATACTATGTTTTAGCACAAATACTATAAAAAGCAGAAATACTATAATTTAGCAGAAATACTATATTAAGCACAAATCCTATAAAAAGCAGAAATAGGATGATTAAGCATAAACACTACATTTAGTAGAAATACTATGTTTGAGCAAAAATCCTATAAAAAGCAGAAATACTATATTAGGCACAAATCCCATAAAAAGCAGAAATAGTATGATTAAGCATAAATACTACATTTAGTAGAAATACTATGTTTTAGCACAAATAGTATAAAAAGCAGAAATATTGTAATTTAGCAGAAATACTATATTAAGCACA
The DNA here is from genome assembly GCF_041146795.1 of Maylandia zebra. NCBI lineage: Eukaryota > Metazoa > Chordata > Actinopteri > Cichliformes > Cichlidae > Maylandia > Maylandia zebra. The sequence goes on along the minus strand of NC_135168.1, from coordinate 7,011,542 downwards.
AATCTTATGAAATAGCAGAAACAGTATGATTTAGCACAATAGTAATAAGTTAAACAGAAAAATTGGAAAAGCAAAATGGACAGCTGAAAAAATGCTGAACATGCTGAGGGTCCCTCAAATATACTTGTTAAATGAAAAAATCAGCATAAAAATGCACAGGGAGAGAGAAGTAAGTTTCTAGGTCAGCCTGGGAGCTGCTGAATTTGAATCCACCAATCAGAGAGCCTGTGTACTTTTTCCCGCCAAAACAGGTGCATCTTTTTACACACGCAGCAGAGAGAGGCACAGGATTATTGCAGCCTATTTCTCATAGTGAGGACTCCCCTCAAACAAATGACCATAATTTCCTAACCGTAGGGGCTAGAGCGGTCATTCTTACACCGTTTTGTTCAGAAGAGATGGGGGAATCTTCCAGTGTTAACAATTTATCATTAAAATGTGAATTTTTAGAGATATACGACATGGATGACTTGTTGACTTAGAAGCCACGAATTCCCCCAATATGCAAATTTGAATGCCTGAGGCCACATATATGATTGGCTGGCTGGGAAGCCGTGCAGGCCCTGATTTGTGGATTTGAATTCCTCAGCCCTCAGATATGATTGGCTGGCTTAGAAGCCATGAAGGCCCCAATATGCAAATTTGAATGCCTCAGGACACATATATGATTGGCTGGGAAACCGTGCAGGCCCTGATTTGAAAATTTGAATGTCTAAGTCCTCACAGAGGATTGGCTGCCTGGGGACCTGGCAGAAATATATAGAAATACTATGATTAAGCAAAAATACTACATTTAGTAGAAATACTATGTTTTAGCACAAATACTATAAAAAGCAGAAATACTATAATTTAGCAGAAATACTATATTAAGCACAAATTCTATAAAAAGCAGAAATAGTATATTAAGCACAAATTCCATAAAAAGCAGAAATACTATATTAAGCACAAATCCTATTAAAAGCAGAAATACTATATTAAGCACAAATCTTATGAAATAGCAGAAACAGTATGATTTAGCACAATAGTAATAAGTTAAACAGAAAAATTGGAAAAGCAAAATGGACAGCTGAAAAAATGCTGAACATGCTGAGGGTCCCTCAAATATACTTGTTAAATGAAAAAATCAGCAAAAAAATGCACAGGGAGAGAGAAGTAAGTTTCTAGGTCAGCCTGGGAGCTGCTGAATTTGAATCCACCAATCAGAGAGCCTGTGTACTTTTTCCCGCCAAAACATGTGCATCTTTTTACACACGCAGCACAGAGAGGCACAGGATTATTGCAGCCTATTTCTCATAGTGAGGACTCCCCTCAAACAAATGACCATAATTTCCAAACCGTAGGGGCTAGAGCGGTCATTCTTACACCGTTTTGTTCAGAAGAGATGGGGGAATCTTCAAGTGTTGACAATTTATCATTAAAATATGAATTTTTAGAGATATATGACATGGATGACTTGTTGACTTAGAAGCCACGAATTCCCCAATATGCAAATTTGAATACCTGGAGCCCACATACATGATTGGCTGGCTGGGAAGCTGTGCAGGCCCTGATTTGTGGATTTGAATTCCTCAGCCCTCAGATATGATTGGCTGGCTTAGAAGCCATGAAGGCCCCAATATGCAAATTTGAATGCCTCAGGACACATATATGATTGGCTGGGAAACCGTGCAGGCCCTGATTTGAAAATTTGAATGTCTAAGTCCTCACAGAGGATTGGCTGCCTGGGGACCTGGCAGAAATATATAGAAATACTATGATTAAGCATAAATACTACATTTAGTAGAAATACTATGTTTTAGCACAAATACTATAAAAAGCAGAAATACTATAATTTAGCAGAAATACTATATTAAGCACAAATCCTATAAAAAGCAGAAATACTATATTAGGTACAAATCCTATAAAAAGCAGAAATACTATATTAGGCACAAATAGTATAAAAAGCAGAAATACTATAATTTAACAGAAATACTATGTTTGGCACAAATCCTATAAAAATAATAAATACTATAATTTAGCAGAAATACTATATTAGGCACAAATCTTATGAAAAGCAGAAATAGTATCATTTAGCAGAATAGTAATAACTTACAAAATTACAAATATGAAGGCATATTGAAACACAAATGCACAGAGGGACACACAAACACAGGCTCTAATCCAGTCAACCAGTCTAACTATATTCAATTTAAATCCTACAATGACATGCTGCCAAATAAGGGCAGGGTCCTCTCTCTCCCACTAAACACACACACACACACACACACACACACACACACACACACACACACACACACACAGGGAGAGAGAAGTAAGTTTCTAGGTCAGCCTGGGAGCTGGTGAATTTGAATCCACCAATCAGAGAGGCTGTGCACTTTTCCCCACCAAAACAGGTGCATCTGTTTACACACGCAGCAGCACAGAGAGGCACAGGATTTTTGCAGTCTATTTCTCATAGTGACGACTCCCCTCAAACAAATGACCGTAATTTCCTAACCGTAGGGGCTAGAACGGTCATTCTTACACCGTTTTGTTCAGAAGAGATGGGGGAATCTTCAAGTGTTGACAATTTAATATTAAAATATGAATTTTTAGAGATATATGACATGGATGACTTGTTGACTTAGAAGCCACGAATTCCCCAATATGCAAATTTGAATGCCTGAGACCACATATGTGATTGGCTGGCTGGGAAGCCGTGCAGGCCCTGATTTGTGGATTTGAATTCCTCAGCCCTCAGATATGATTGGCTGGCTTAGAAGCCACGAAGGCCCCAATATGCAAATTTGAATGCCTCAGGACACTTATTTGATTGGCTGGGAAACTGTGCAGGCCCTGATTTGAAAATTTGAATGTCTCAGTCCTCACAGAGGATTGGCTGCCTGGGGACCTGGCAGAAATATATAGAAATACTATTATTAAGCATAAATACTACATTTAGTAGAAATACTATGTTTTAGCACAAATACTATAAAAAGAAGAAAAACTATAATTTAGCAGAAATACTATATTAAGCACAAATCCTATAAAAAGCAGAAATACTATAATTTAGAACAAATAGTATAAAAAGCAGAAATACTATAATTTAGCAGAAATACTATGTTAGGCACAAATCCTATAAAAAGCAGAAATCCTATAATTTAGCAGAAATACTATGTTAGGCACAAATCCTATAAAAAGCAGAAATACTATAATTTAGCAGAAATACTATATTAGGCATAAATCCTTTGAAAAGCAGAAATAGTATGATTTAGCAGAAATACTGTATTTAGCACAAGTACCGAAAAGTACCAGAAATACTATGATTAAGCAGAATAGTAATAACTTATTGAAACACAAATGCACAGAGGGACACACAAACACAGGCTCTAATCCAGTCAACCAGTCTAACTATGTTCAATTTAAATCCTACAATGACATGCTGCCAAATAAGGGCAGGGTCCTCTCTCTCCCACTAAACACACACACACACACACACACAGGGAGAGAGGACTAAGTTTCTAGGTCAGCCTGGGAGCTGCTGAATTTGAATCCACCAATCAGAGAGGCTGTTTACGTTTTCCCGCCAAAACAGGTGCATCTTTTTACACACCCAGCACAGAGACATAGAGCTGCTTCTTTCAGTTTATTTCACATAGTGAGGATTCCCCTCAAACAAATGACCATAATTTCCTAACTATAGGGGCTAGAGCGGTCATTCTTACACCGTTTTGTTCAGAAGAGATGGGGGAATCTTCAAGTGTTGACAATTTATCATTAAAATATGAATTTTTAGAGATATATGACATGGATGACTTGTTGACTTAGAAGCCACGAATTCCCCAATATGCAAATTTGAATGTCTGAGACCACATATGTGATTGGCTGGCTGGGAAGCCGTGCAGGCCCTGATTTGTGGATTTGAATTCCTCAGCCCTCAGATATGATTGGCTGGCTTAGAAGCCACGAAGGCCCCAATATGCAAATTTGAATGCCTCAGGACACTTATTTGATTGGCTGGGAAACTGTGCAGGCCCTGATTTGAAAATTTGAATGTCTCAGTCCTCACAGAGGATTGGCTGCCTGGGGACCTGGCAGAAATATATAGAAATACTATTATTAAGCATAAATACTACATTTAGTAGAAATACTATGTTTTAGCACAAATACTATAAAAAGCAGAAAAACTATAATTTAGCAGAAATACTATATTAAGCACAAATCCTATAAAAAGCAGAAATACTATAATTTAGAACAAATAGTATAAAAAGCAGAAATACTATAATTTAGCAGAAATACTATGTTAGGCACAAATCCTATAAAAAGCAGAAATACTATAATTTAGCAGAAATACTATATTAGGCATAAATCCTATGAAAAGGAGAAATACTATATTAAGCACAAATCCTATAAAAAGCAGAAATACTATATTAGGTACAAATCCTATAAAAAGCAGAAATACTATATTAGGCACAAATCCTATAAAAAGCAGAAATACTATATTAGGCACAAATAGTATAAAAAGCAGAAATACTATAATTTAGCAGAAATACTATGTTTGGCACAAATCCTATAAAAATAATAAATACTATAATTTAGCAGAAATACTATATTAGGCACAAATCTTATGAAAAGCAGAAATAGTATGATTTAGCAGAATAGTAATAACTTACAAAATTACAAATATGGAGGCATATTGGAACACAAATGCACAGAGGGACACACAAACACAGGCTCTAATCCAGTCAACCAGTCTAACTATATTCAATTTAAATCCTACAATGACATGCTGCCAAATAAGGGCAGGGTCCTCTCTCTCCCACTAAACACACACACACACACACACACACACACACACACACACACACACACAGAGGGAGAGAGCTGCCGAATTTAAATCCACCAATCAGAGTGGCTGTTTACGTTTTCCCGCCAAAACAGGTGCATCTTTTTACACACGCAGGACAGAGAGGCACAGGATTATTGCAGCCTATTTCTCATAGTGAGGACTCCCCTCAAACAAATGACCATAATTTCCTAACCGTAGGGGCTAGAGCGGTCATTCTTACACCGTTTTGTTCAGAAGAGATGGGGGAATCTTCCAGTGTTAACAATTTATCATTAAAATATGAATTATTAAAGATATTTGACTTCTAATGCACCATAACTGAGCAGAGCGAAGCAAAAACTGCCTTGACTTGCCCTCAAACAACGCTTTCTAACTCTAAATCTATTTGGAGTATCGATATCATTCTTTCACCGTAAAAGACAGCAGGCTTTGGTGAACAGTCATAGAAATTTTCAGGTCTCTGTGGAAATCCAACAAAAAGTTATGACGAGAGAAAAAAGTGGTTCATTTCCACAGTTTGAAATCTGAAGAAATCTGAGCGACGGACGAATTTCCTACCCTCAAACAAGTCCAACTCATTTCAGAACGGTAATAGGTGAGAAAGAAATTCTTGAATTGTGAGCGTCAGGGGTGTCTGAAGATATTCGGGGACAAGCCTCATGTCTTAAAGTCACTTCGTTAAGGAGATATGACGATTCGAATATGCCTCTTATTACAGAAATCCAGCGATGATTTTGAACAAGCTCTCCATTGACTTTATATGGAGAGTTTTGTGACCTTGTGTTGGTCTGAGGAGATTTGCCAAAATTCTATAAATCCCACAACAATGATAGTGACATTTTCTGAAAGCCAGCAAAAATACCTACGTTTTGATGTATAATTTGTGGAAGTTGAGTGAAAATTGAGCAAGTAGCAAGAAGTTGTTCGGACATGAAGTGAAAATTGCAAAACCTTCAGTGACACACTGGAAGCCAAGAGCATAGCAACCATAACAACGCATGTATTTTGTGAAAAATCACAATTTTGCAACTGAAAACTTTAAGAGGCATAAAAGTAAAACGGTAAAAGATTTGAAAAAGCTGAATCATACATGAATAGCCCAATAATTTGTGAACATTTTAAAGTTTGAATGGTTTTTCTAGGCGAAAGTATGAGGAAGTAGTTAAGTTTCAAAAACAAGCAAAATTTAGCAGAATTGCAGAAGTTTGCAGAAGTTTCCCATTCATTTCAATGGGACAAATTAAAGGAAAAAAGCTTAATATTTTAAAAAGTATAATAGCAGAAAATACCAAAAGTCATAGCACACATTAGCAGAAATAGCAGAATAGTTTAAAATTTGAACGGTGAAAATAGCACAAAAATTGTGGAAGTAGTTAGCGGACGAAAAACGAGCAACTTGAAGAATAATAATAAAGAATAAAGAGAAACAGGAACTCAATAGTGTGGATGCTTAAAGCATCCACACAATAAAGAATAAAGAGAAACAGGAACTCAATAGTGTGGATGCTTAAAGCATCCACACAATAAAGAATAAAGAGAAACAGGAACTCAATAGTGTGGATGCTTAAAGCATCCACACAACTAGAAAAATTTGCATTTCCTGCGAAAATGCAGTGTGGATGCTTAAAGCTGAAGCTGTATGCAAAAACTAGCTGAAAAAGCTGAAAAGTTGCAGAAATTGTAAAAACTTTGCAGAAGCAAAAGAAGTTTGCTAAAATGGAATAACTTAGCAGAACTGCAATATCTTAGAGGAAACATAATACTTGGCAGAAATACAATAGCATAGCAGAATTTAGCAGAAATATTGTAACTTACCAGAAACATGATAACTTCTCAAAAATACAAGAATTTAGGAGAAATAGTATAAGATAACAGAAAGAATATATTTAGCCAAAAATACTTAAACATTACAGAAACACTATGATTTAGAAAAATAGTACAACAGAGCAGAAATATTGTGATTTACCAGAGACACTGTGATGAACTATGAATATTGTAATTTTAAATTGAGACTATGTTTTAGCTATGATTAAGCACAAATACTACATTTAGTAGAAATACTTTGTTTTAGCACAAATCCCATAAAAAGCAGAAATACTGTACTATGATTTAGTAGAAAAACTATAATTAATCAGAAATACTAAATTTAGCAGAAATACTATATTAAGCACAAATACTATGAAAAGCAGAAATAGTATGATTAAGCATAAATACTACATTTAGCAGAAATACTATATTAAGCACAAATCCTATAAAAGCAGAAATAGTATATTAAGCACAAATCTTATAAAATAGCAGAAATAGTATGATTTAGCACAATAGTAATAAGTTAAACAGAAAAATTGGAAAAGCAAAATGGACAGCTGAAAAAATGCTGAACATGCTGAGGGTCCCTCAAATATACTTGTTAAATGACAAAAATCTGCAAAAAAATTTATTACAGCCACACAATCACAAATATGTACACATGAGGAAACACACATGCACAGAGAGACCCACACACAAGATCCAATTCAGTCAACCAGTCTAAATATATTGAATTTAAATCTTAGAATGAGATCATCCCATTAAAAGCCTTTCTCTCTCTCTCTCTCTCTCTCTCTCTCTCTCTCTCTCTCTCTCTCTCTCTGTCACACACACACACACACACACACACACACACACACACACACAGGGAGAGAGAAGTAAGTTTCTAGGTCAGCCTGGGAGCTGGTGAATTTGAATCCACCAATCAGAGAGGCTGTGCACTTTTCCCCACCAAAACAGGTGCATCTGTTTACACACGCAGCAGCACAGAGAGACACAGGATTTTTGCAGTCTATTTCTCATAGTGACGACTCCCCTCAAACAAATGACCGTAATTTCCTAACCGTAGGGGCTAGAACGGTCATTCTTACACCGTTTTGTTCAGAAGAGATGGGGGAATCTTCAAGTGTTGACAATTTAATATTAAAATATGAATTTTTAGAGATATATGACATGGATGACTTGTTGACTTAGAAGCCACGAATTCCCCAATATGCAAATTTGAATGCCTGAGACCACATATGTGATTGGCTGGCTGGGAAGCCGTGCAGGCCCTGATTTGTGGATTTGAATTCCTCAGCCCTCAGATATGATTGGCTGGCTTAGAAGCCACGAAGGCCCCAATATGCAAATTTGAATGCCTCAGGACACTTATTTGATTGGCTGGGAAACTGTGCAGGCCCTGATTTGAAAATTTGAATGTCTCAGTCCTCACAGAGGATTGGCTGCCTGGGGACCTGGCAGAAATATATAGAAATACTATTATTAAGCATAAATACTACATTTAGTAGAAATACTATGTTTTAGCACAAATACTATAAAAAGAAGAAAAACTATAATTTAGCAGAAATACTATATTAAGCACAAATCCTATAAAAAGCAGAAATACTATAATTTAGAACAAATAGTATAAAAAGCAGAAATACTATAATTTAGCAGAAATACTATGTTAGGCACAAATCCTATAAAAAGCAGAAATACTATAATTTAGCAGAAATACTATATTAGGCATAAATCCTATGAAAAGCAGAAATAGTATCATTTAGCAGAAATACTGTATTTAGCACAAGTACCGAAAAGTACCAGAAATACTATGATTTAGCAGAATAGTAATAACTTATTGAAACACAAATGCACAGAGGGACACACAAACACAGGCTCTAATCCAGTCAACCAGTCTAACTATGTTCAATTTAAATCCTACAATGACATGCTGCCAAATAAGGGCAGGGTCCTCTCTCTCCCACTAAACACACACACACACACACACACACACACACACACACACACACACACACACACACACACACACACACACAGGGAGAGAGGACTAAGTTTCTAGGTCAGCCTGGGAGCTGCTGAATTTGAATCCACCAATCAGAGAGGCTGTTTACGTTTTCCCGCCAAAACAGGTGCATCTTTTTACACACGCAGCACAGAGACATAGACCTGCTTCTTTCAGTTTATTTCACATAGTGAGGATTCCCCTCAAACAAATGACCATAATTTCCTAACCATAGGGGCTAGAGCGGTCATTCTTACACCGTTTTGTTCAGAAGAGATGGGGGAATCTTCAAGTGTTGACAATTTATCATTAAAATATGAATTTTTAGAGATATATGACATGGATGACTTGTTGACTTAGAAGCCACGAATTCCCCAATATGCAAATTTGAATACCTGGAGCCCACATACATGATTGGCTGGCTGGGAAGCTGTGCAGGCCCTGATTTGTGGATTTGAATTCCTCAGCCCTCAGATATGATTGGCTGGCTTAGAAGCCATGAAGGCCCCAATATGCAAATTTGAATGCCTCAGGACACATATATGATTGGCTGGGAAACCGTGCAGGCCCTGATTTGAAGATTTGAATGTCTAAGTCCTCACAGAGGATTGGCTGCCTGGGGACCTGGCAGAAATATATAGAAATATATAGAAATACTATGATTAAGCATAAATACTACATTTAGTAGAAATACTATGTTTTAGCACAAATACTATAAAAAGCAGAAATACTATAATTTAGCAGAAATACTATATTAAGCACAAATCCTATAAAAAGCAGAAATAGGATGATTAAGCATAAACACTACATTTAGTAGAAATATTATGTTTGAGCAAAAATCCTATAAAAAGCAGAAATACTATATTAGGCACAAATCCCATAAAAAGCAGAAATAGTATGATTAAGCATAAATACTACATTTAGTAGAAATACTATGTTTTAGCACAAATAGTATAAAAAGCAGAAATACTGTAATTTAGCAGAAATACTATATTAGGCACAAATCTTATAAAATAGCAGAAACAGTATGATTTAGCACAATAGTAATCAGTTAAACAGAAAAATTGGAAAAGCAAAATGGACAGCTGAAAAAATGCTGAACATGCTGAGGGTCCCTCAAATATACTTGTTAAATGAAAAAATCAGCAAAAAAATGCACAGGGAGAGAGAAGTAAGTTTCTAGGTCAGCCTGGGAGCTGCTGAATTTGAATCCACCAATCAGAGAGCCTGTGTACTTTTTCCCGCCAAAACATGTGCCTCTTTTTACACACGCAGCACAGAGAGGCACAGGATTATTGCAGCCTATTTCTCATAGTGAGGACTCCCCTCAAACAAATGACCATAATTCCCAAACCGTAGGGGCTAGAGCGGTCATTCTTACACCGTTTTGTTCAGAAGAGATGGGGGAATCTTCCAGTGTTTACAATTTATCATTAAAATATGAATTATTAAAGATATTTGACTTGTAATGCACCATAACTGAGTAGAGCGAAGCAAAAACTGCCTTGACTTGCCCTCAAACAACGCTTTGTAACTCGAAATCTATTTGGAGTATCGATATCATTCTTTCACCGTAAGAGACAGCAGGCTTTGGTGAACAGTCATGGAAATTTTCAGGTCTCTGTGGAAATCCAAAAAAAAATTATGACGAGAGAAAAAAGTGGTTCATTTCCAGAGTTTTAAATCTGAAGAAATCTGAGCGAAGGACGAATTTCCTACCCTCAAACAAGTCCAACTCATTTCAGAACGGTAATAGGTGAGAAAGAAATTCTTGAATTGTGAGCGTCAGGGGTGTCTGAAGATATTCGGGGACAAGCCTCATGTCTTAAAGTCGCTTCGTTAAGGAGATATGACGATTCGAATATGCCTCTCATTACAGAAATCCAGCGATGATTTTGAACAAGCTCTCCATTGACTTTATATGGAGAGTTTTGAGACCTTGTGTTGGTCTGAGGAGATTTGCAAAAATTCTATAAATCCCACAACAATGATAGTGACATTTTCTGAAAGCCAGCAAAAATACCTACGTTTTGATGTATAATTTGTGGAAGTTGAGTGAAAATTGAGCAAGTAGCAAGAAGTTGTTCGGACATGAAGTGAAAATTGCAAAACCTTCAGTGGCACACTGGAAGCCAAGAGCATAGCAACCATAACAACGCATGTATTTTGTGAAAAATCACAATTTTGCAACTCAAAACTTTAAGAGGCATAAAAGTAAAACAGTAAAACATTTGAAAAAGCTGAATCATACCTGAATAGCCCAATAATTTGTGAACATTTTAAAGTTTGAATGGTTGTTCTAGGTGAAAATATGAGGAAGTAGTTAAGTTTCAAAAACAAGCAAATTTTAGCAGAATTGCAGAAGTTTCCCATTCATTTCAATGGGACAAATTAAAGGAAAAAAGCTTAATATTTTAAAAAGTATAATAGTTAAAAATAGCAAAAATCGTAGCGTAAATTAGCAGAAATAGCAGAATAGTTTAAAATTTGAACGGTGAAAATCGGCTGAAAATTGTGGAAGTAGTTAAGTGCCAAAAAGTGTACGGAAGCAACTAGAATAATAATAATAATAATAAAGAATAAAGAGAAACAGGAACTCAATAGTGTGGATGCTTAAAGCATCCACACAACTAGAAAAATTTGCATTTCCTGCGAAAATGCAGTGTGGATGCTTAAAGCTGAAGCTGTCTGCAAAAAGTAGCTGAAAAAGCTGAAAAGTTGCAGAAATTGTAAAAACTTTGCAGAAGCAAAAGAACCTTGCTAAAATGTAATAACTTAGCAGAACTGCAATCACTTAGAGGAAACTGTAAAGCTGAAGCTGTCTGCTGAAAATAGTTGAAAATAGCTGAAGAAGCTGAAGAAATCAAAGTCAGTGTTTAAAAAGTTGCTGAAATTTTAATAACTTTGCAGAACAATATCAAGTTAAGAAAAATGTAATAACTTAGCAGAAATGCAATAATTTAGAATAACATAACTTAACATAACATAACAAACAAAAGTAGTGTAACCTAGCAGGAATAATATAATTTAGTAGAAAATTAAAAACTTGGCAGAAATATTACAACTTATCAGAACTGCTAGAATTTTGCAGAAATGTAATAATTAGGCAAAACTGTCAACAGATAACAGCTGAAAATGCTGAAGTAACCTCAAAGTTACTTGTTTAACTGTGAAAAATTACCAAAAACATTAGAAAAGGAAGAAAACGTGCCAGCAGATAAACTAATGTGGAACAAAACCAAGGTAAAATTGCAAGTTTGCACAGCTGGTGAAATCTAAAAATGGCAAAAAAACATAACAAAGGCAAGACCCACACAAACAACATTTAGGTAATAAATGCACAAGATGCTGCGGTCAGAGATTAAAACACCCAAAAATAATGTTATTGAAATGCCAAAAAGTGGCAGAAAGTTTAGAAAGTAGAAAACCAGTAGTAGAAAAGTAGAACATTCAAATATTTTTAGAAACATATGATACAAAATATTTACTCAGTTGTTTCCAATGATTACAATAATGGCATAAAGAAATAAAAATACCATTTGGGACAAACAGAAAAATATTAATAGAAAATGCAAATCAAATTGATCTAAAATCTATACAAACAATTGAAGCATCTGTTGGAATTGTGAACATATCCTTGTTTGCCATGTTTATGTTTATGGCCCTAAGATGCGCAGACACATGATAGGCTATTAACTGCAAAAATATACACATATATAGCAAGTGAGAGACAAAAATATATCCTCTGATTTGCTGGAGTTTTGTGTAAATACCATTTGGCAAGGATAAACAACATGTTCCTATGCCACATTAAAATTTTCATAAGCTTAATTTTTTCAATTAGTTTACAGTTTCCTGATTTGATGATAAATATGGTACCAATCTACAAAATACTGTCAAAATGAAGTCCACATTGTGATATATTTGAGGTGTGGAGAGTCACACAGCTGAACAATCGATTTGCATATTTAAAGAAACAAGGATCAAATAAAGAACATCGTTGTGGAATAAATTACAGTGAAAAATAATCACTGCTTTGCGTTAGTGAGTGACTTATGATGAGGTATTAATTGGCTTAACTTTACCTCTAACAGCTTTTCACATAGTGCTGTGACCAGGGTGAAATCCATCATAAAGTAACTGTAAACAGTAGAACCATTAGCATGAATGTCATGGTTCTACTCTGATCAAAACTCAAGTCAGCTGTTTGACCTGATATAAAATGATAAAGAGGAACACATATAAATGACCTTTATGAACTTTTCAAAATGACTTTATATGTCTGACCCATTATCTATATATATTACAGCAGCGGTCCCCAACCCCCGGGCCTCGGACCGGTACCGGTCCGTGAGTCGTTTGGTACCGGGCCGCGAGAGATGAGGCTCAGGTGTGAAATGTATAGTTTTCAGGGTTTTTATCGGTTTTCAGCGTTATTTTGTTATCGTTTTTATCGTTTACTTGGTTTTCCTGGGTCTTTTCACGTGTGTTATGAATAAATTTTCTTTTTTTCAGTACCGGTACTAGTTTTATTTTGTTATATTTATCCGCGACACCTTAAAGGCCGGTCCATGAAAATATTGTCGGGCATAAACCGGTCCGTGGCGCAAAAAAGGTTGGGGACCGCTGTATTAGAGCAGATGTGGAAAACCACTGTTAGACCTACTCTATACTAATGTAGTTACTGACACCCCATACTAAGGCAGGATTCATACAAACACACATTATTTATTCTCTTAAACACTTTCTTTTTTCACATTTTGAGATTGTGTAATTTCTAAAAAGAATACATGTAATGGTTCAATAGATATAGTTATTTAAATGTCCATAATAATCACATGATCATTTTTGTACATCCTACAATCCAGGATTTAGAGCTGTGTGTCTGTATGAATTCAGCTTGCTATACTTATAGACTTAGATATATTAATCCACTATTTACCCAAACAAGTTACATTGTTTGGGTAAATAGATTGGGTTTGTTCTACAAAATAATTATTCAACAATAAAAAAAAACACAAAAAAAATCTGCACATTAATCCAGAGTTCAGTTTCATATGTCTGATATTGTTAGTTAAATCTGATGACACAAACACAGTCAATAATTCATTGCTAGTGTGACATGTGGTCCTTTTTGCCTTTGACCAATGATATGCTGGGTACTTGGACCAGTTTAGTATTTGCTGTCACAGAGGAATGTTAACCAGAAATCCGGAAGATAAAACTTAAAAAAAATATGTTAATTGCAAACATGTTTTTGCTTAGTAAAAGGATTGAAATTACATGGAAACTGTCACCTTAAAGCCTCATTGTAAATATCATCACAAACAGATGTTTTCCACACAGTTAACAAAGCTCCACCACATCCGATCAGTGCACATAAATCTAAAAGAAAACAAAAACAAATAAAATAAAAAAAATTAACACAAGGGAAGACTTTTGATTTAATAACTAAGCTTAAAACAAGTGTTACCTTTGAATATTTGTGGGAAAAATCTGATGCTACCCCAAGAATACAAAGCCACACTGGAAACGATGACAGGCTTGCAGCCCTGTGTCTTCCTGGAGTGAGGTGCCTGATCAGTAGCAGTGAGTTGACAGAAGTTGGTGTCTGTAAGAGTGGCCAAACACTGATACTCTGTCCACTTGAGTAGAGTCTAAGAAGCTGGAATGCAGGCACACTGGACGAGCTTGTTCTAAAAAATACAGAAAAAGGAACATTTTATTTGTGTTAAGGCCTAAAAACTACAAATAAGTTATACAATGAACAATGTTGAAATACCTTATAGGTGCTGCAGGCCACATAACCAGAATCCAGAGCAATCTCACAGTCACATGATGGTGAGGAAAGACATGAGCTCTGCAATGAGGTTTGAAGGCCTCAGTTGGGACACGGAAGAACTCAGAAGACAGCAATACCTGCACAGAGAGACAGAGTAGAAAAAGCATAGATTTGTAATCCGTAATGTGAATTAAAACTCAAAAAGTGTCAACAAGTATAATCATTTGAGTGTGGAATTATTTATGCACTAAACAGGATTTTAATTAATTAATTGAATTAAAAACACTGCCATTTTTTATCAAAGATAAAGAATGATACCTCTCTCTGCTCTGAGGATCACTGAGCATCTCTGACAGGAAATAGTTTCCTCAGTAGGAGTCATCATTCATGGTCTCAGAGGTGTGTAGTGTGGCAGCATCATGACGGTCTCCAGATCAGGCAGGAGGTCAGGTGATGGGTGTGTCATCTTCTCCATTGAAGACACACTGGTATAGCAGTTCATAAAACAGCAGTCTCTGTGTGGCATGTGGTTATCTGTGCAGTCCAGCACTGATGGATCAGGTTTGGCTTAGCAGTTCATGAAGATGGTGTTAAGATGTTGTTGTTTCAGCTGAGGATGGTGAAGTTTGAAGGTTTTCCCACAAAGGAAACAGGACTGTGTGTGCCCTGTCTGAAAAAAATACATCTACAAAACATACAGTGCTTTTAACACCACCCACCCACCCTCCCCACCCACCCATCTCTGCCCCCAAGTGTCTATATAATGCTGGTATGGGGTGTCAGTTACTAAATCTAATTAGTGCGTCAGAAAGCGGGGGCTACACCTAAAGCCCCCGCTTTCTGATGTCTTTGTTTATTAGCAGCTTTTTCCAGCTGCTCAGAGAATTCTGACTTGGCCTTTATCCACCCAAACCCAAACCCACCCAGATAAAGGCCAAGTCAGAAAATGGATGCAGAAACTTTCCATGTACTTCTAAATCAGTTTTTATACAAATTCTGTAAGCTGTAAAAATGTTTTTCTCTACATAATGTATAATTATAGACATCTCTGTTAGCCTGAAGATAGTTTAAAACTTTAAAAAAAATTTACCTGTAAAACATGATAAGCAAAACCTCATTCATCCCAAAAACATTTGATTCTACAAAATTTACTATAATCAAGAAAATATAATTGTCTGTATTTATTCATGTGACCCATAATAAATACCTGCATTTATCTGGGATTTATTTATTTACTATTTCATATTTGAAAGCATCTTTGAGGGGAAGATCTCGTTTGTTGAGATACATACGTCAGAGTAAAAAAAGTATCAAAAAAGGAGATAACAATTAACATCCATGAAAAAATGTATAAGTAGATTTAGTCATTTAAAACATGAGAATAAAAAATAAATTATGTCCATTTAATGCAGTATATTTCAGATCTGAGGTGCATGATAACAGAAAGCAGATCTCCCGGCTCTGCATGAAGTACAGCCATGATTTGGTGAAATGATTAATAACATTGCAATAAGAAAGGGTCTTCTTACAGACAGAGTAGGGAAGACAATTTTTTCCAATGAAAAATATTTTTCATACTCTACAATCAGTAAACTCTGTAACAAACATGATCTGTAATTGTTTCAAAACTCACCAGACGCCTTCATGATTGGCTCAAGGACAGGACACAAAACACAGGGTTGTGGTAACTGTAGTATGATCTCAGAACACCTGAATGACGACATAGCTGTGGCTGAGAAATAAAAATGAGGTCAAGCAGGGTGTTCTTGTCTGTAGTGGCAGAAGTGATCAGCTGTGAATACCCTCTAGACTGAAACTGCTCCAGAATCTGTTTTCTTCCACTCTGCAACTGGTTCTCATTAAAATCTCCACACACAATTATTGGGTGACAGTCCATTATTTCAAGTGAATCTAAAAGACTTACCAGGTTTTGCATGAATGGTGTCAAACTGTAGTCAGGAGGTCTGTACACAACAGCAATGAGTGCAGGGAATGGAGCCTGAACCTTCAACACTAAAAACTCAAGATCAGTGACATTATGCAGATACTGTTTTACCTGAACCTGAAAATGATTCCTCAAATACACAACAACTCCACCACCACTTCTGCTGGCCATGTGAGGAAAGTTTGTGTAGGACACATGTCTGTTGCGTTTGAACATGGTGTAGCCATCCAAATGAAGACTGTCTGCAACAAAGGAGCCTTGGAGGTGAGACTCTGTGAGACACAAAACATCTGCTAAACACATTTCATGATGACTCTTGATGTCACTGATGTGAGATGGCAAACCCTCCGTATTGTGATGGATCAGTGTAAGAGTGTCAAGTCTGTTGGCTGTTTCTCTGACCTGAAGAAGAGGCATCATTTCCTCAACACTGGCTTGTCTCATGGTTTGGAGCGCTGCAGTTACCTCGGGATTGGCGTAAATCTTTTTCTCATCCAAGTCCTGTAAATACAGTCCACTGAGAGACGTCACCCTGCTGAGAGCAACATAAGCCATACCTGGTTCAAAAATGTTCTTCATTGAAACTACAGCTGTCTGTGTTGTAAGACCCTGAGTTTTGTGAATTGTGCAGGCGAATGCTAGCTTTACAGGAAACTGTCTGCGTACCGCTCCTTTAAACTTCAGACTCTCCTCTGCTCTCTCAATGTAAACCAGATCATCAGATGCTGCATTAGCACTGCGGTTGTGTCTCATAGGCTGCCGGTTGTCCATTCTGAGCCCCAGTTTAATTATGTGTCCATCATTTTCAGATCTCACCACCTTTACCAGTATACCAAAAGCACCGTTGACCAAACCGTTTAGTGTGTCCAAGTTTCTGGTCAGCATAACTCGAGCTCCTTCAGCAACATTCAGAGTGTCAGGTAAATCATTTCGCCCACCTGTAAATGGTTTGTCTCTTCGTTCCATTCTGCCTGTACGTTTATCCTTCTGGAAATCGTCTGCAGTGATGATTATGATGTTTGAATGAAGCTTCTTCAGGGTATCTGTGTTATGGGATTCCACATTCTTGTTGGTGGCATAAATGTGTAAGACCTCAGTTGGACATTCTTCTGGTGCAGTCACAGCCTGTGACAACAAATCTCTGTCGCACTGAGAAAGCTCTTCTGTCTTTTCTTTGACTCTAATCCTGTTCAACATCTCTGCAAAGGCCACATCATCTTTCTGACGCATGATCTCGGTTAGAGTGATCATCTGAAAATGTTCCTGCCATAGGTCAATCTGTTCTGGATCGTAAACGCAGAGAGGTTTAGACTGTCGCACTGGTGGCAGCTGGTAAAAATCTCCAACAGCTAAAACTGACATTCCACCAAAAGGTCTCTGAGTGCCTTTGATTTGTTTCAGTCTTGCATCCACATAAGCAAAAAGGGGTTTTGAAACCATTGAAATCTCATCAATAACAATAATTTCAGCATTCATCAGCTCAGATCTGACTTCATCCAGTTGGTTACCAAGTCCTTGAATGGGTGGTTTCAGACTCCTGGGTAGTTTCAGTAGAGAATGTAATGTAGAGCCATTGATAGAAAAAGCTGCTGTCCCGGTAAATGAAGTCAGTAAAACAGTTGGATTTGATATGTCAGCTTCTTCTGCATTAGCAGGCAGTCTGCTCAGGATCTTTGATGCTTCAGAGTGAATACACTTAATCAGATGTGACTTTCCAGTTCCTGCACCACCGTTGATATAGAAGAAAAATGGATCTGGGTTCAAACCACAAACTCGCTGAATACACCAGTCTCTTATGGCATAGAACACGCAGGCCTGCTTCTGGTTCAGATTCTGATACATTACACGTACCACGGCTGGATCGACTGCAGGTTGTTCTCTGATGGCTCTGATCTCTGTTACAGCATCAGACTGACGACTGTAGTCGGGGACATTCTCCTGTTCGTTCTCATCATCAGAATGTCTCTCAGGAAGATTCTCATCACATTGCAGCCTCACAACTTCAGATTCAGGAGCCAGATTACACCATTCATCGATCACAACATCCCTATTTTGTTCAAACTCTTCCAGTGCACTCTCAATATCCTCAGAGTTCTTCTCATACTTGTCTTTATTTCTCTTCACAATCCGTTTCACAGACTCACTGTGGTCTGAACATGGAAGTCGCACAAAACCTGAGTTGTAGAAGGACTGATAGGTTTGGAAACATTGTGGTTTCAGTTCCTGCTCTGATCTGTGTGGAAGGTAAAGTCTCAACAGTCGACCATAATATTGCTCAGGATCTTTTTCCTGTGAACAGTGGTAATATCTGATTATAGCTGGTTTATCATTCTTTCGCCTTTGTACAAATCCAAGCTGGTTTAGAAGAGGAAGCACATCTTTTCCTTCATTTGGACCACTCACCAACCTGCACAAGGCAGCAAAATCAGCCAGTGACATTTCCTCATATTCTGGGGTCTCAGGTCTGCATTTGTATTTATCACTCAAACTTGTCATCCAAATATTACAACTGTCATGTGTTGTGCTTTCCAGGAAGCTCATGGGCCGACTCATTTTTACCGGGTTATCATCTGTTGGTACAAATACAACACTGCGGGAACATTTTTTCATTTTTAGGCCACAGACTCGAGTCACACACTCCTGTGCACTGATCTCTCTCTTTTTTGAGTAAGCCTGCATCACAGCTCTCATTTCATCACATTCATTGACCATGTTGTTTCCAGAGTTATCAATAACTGTCTTCAGGTATTCAGAGAGGCCAGATTCTTTCTTCGTTATATATTTACAGAGGTATTCTACACATGAATAGGCATTCAAAATGAATGAGACATCTAAATTAGAGTTCCAGGCTTCAAGCAGGTGTGGGTTGTAATTGTTGATCCAACAGTCCTTTGGGTCACGTTTCAGAATCAGACCTGTTTTCTTGTTTATGTTCTGGAGGCATTGTTCATACTCATTCATTGTCAAGTTGCATCGTGACAGAATCTGCTCTATGGTGAGGGAAGCAGCTTCAGGTTCCTTCAGCAGGTTCAACAAAGGTCTGAGTTTGGCTTTTGCAGCTTCAGTGTCTGAATCCTCATCCTGTCTCACAATCATTGTTCTTGTGGATGGTGGTTTTGGAAACCCAAATCTACAACCAGAGTTCACACTCTTAAAGCATGTTTTTGTGTGGTTTTTGCTGTGCTTTTGTAGTTCAGTGACTTTTTTGTGCAGTTCAGGTTGCTTTTCTGGATCAGGGAGTTGAGCTGAGATGTATCTGTCCACAAAGTCACAGACAGTTTGGTCGTCATCCACATCTGCTTCTACCTTTTCTCGAATCCACAGCAACATGTGTATATGCGGACTACCTCTGTGCTGGAACTCAACTCTGTAAAAGTAATCAATGATCTCACCAAGGGGCTGTGCAGGAGAAAAAAGCAAATCTCTGAACAAAGCTTCAACACGCTTATCAAACATCCGCATGGTAGTTACTGGATTTGATCTTAGAATTTCACACTTTTCTGACCAGTCCAGGGCTCCAAAATCAACCTCTTCACCTTGCTGTCTCTTTATTGCTTGAATCACTTCAGGCCATCTCATCTCAGCAGCAGAGAAAGTGACAAAGAACTGAGGTGTTCCTATTTGACGAATCATACTGAATAAATCTTTGGTAGTTTTCTGCCAGTAAGCTGGAGTTCCTCTGAGTGGCTGCATAAATCTGATTGCATCTTTATTTCTTACCAGCTTCTCTACTTCTGTCTTACTTTGTAACATTCCTGATGTGATTTTGCGTCCATCTTTGGTCATAGTTTTACCTTTCCTTAGCTGTATTGTCATGCTGGAATTAGCCAAATGTATTTCAGTGACAAACTGTGAGAAAAACAGGTAATTTGTGTCTTTAGCAAATCTTGCATCAATGTTGAAAAGCCTTGACTTGAAGTAAGCACTTGGTGTGAGTTTAAGAAGTCTCTTTTCATCCAGTGTATTCTGACCAGTAGGAAACTGCACAGGAAATGCCATGGCTTCCAAATGAGGAGTTCTGAAGAAGCTGACAGGATTGTTTCTTTCTGCAGGAGCCACACAATATGTGTTATCACTGAAACAGAGAATCTCTTCTGAAATGTCAACAGGCTGCAGACAACTTTCTAGAGCAAAACCTCCATTGTTCAAATCACTTTCTGGTTCATCTGGATTTTGTTCCTCTGGTTGTTCATCACAGGATTGCATATTAATAGCTTGTTCACTTTCAGACTCACTTTCGCACAAAAGGGCATCTTTTTCATAGTTGTCAATTTCCATTAAATCTGCTTCATCATAATCATCACTTCCCATGCTGGCTTCATCACTGCTGTCATCATCAGGTAATGTTGGATCACAAAGCAATGCATCATCTCTGATAACAATATCTGTGTACTGTGGGTGAATCTGTTTCAGTTTACGCAGGGCTTCGATCAGTTTAGACCAGGTGACAGTCTGGAACAGCTGATGGCCTTTGTAGCACAGTCGTCTTTTCAATTTCACCCTCATGATCTGTGATTGGCTTCTGAGCCGAGGTAGATAGTCAACTGTTTGTTGGACTTCAGATGGTACACACACCACATTACCACGTATGAGTCTTTGTCTGCCCTTTGGAAGAGGAATAATCTTTGCAAATGGTATGCATTTGGCAATCAGATGTCTCTCCAGAATGTTGAGATCACACAGTTCAGCTGGAATATCCTGCAGTTCTAAACCGTTGACAGCAGCAAGCCTGGGCATGCATCCACTTTTGAGGGAACTGTGACACGTGTGACAGATATACTCCTTTTTTCTCTCAACAGGAAAGCTGCAGTGATCATTACATGCTTCATCACACACATGAACAAATTTACCAGTTAGACACTGCTGAGCTACAGTTTGGTGTTTTGAGTAATTTTCTCTTTTGCAGATTTTCACCTGATTAGGAAAAGAAGCTTTTAGACAAACAGTACAAACATAAGATGGTGCTGATTTAATGTTGGATCTGAAACGAGATATGGCCTCATTCATTAAACTGTTATCTGGATGACACTGTAAACTTTCAGCTGGTCGATGCATCTGACGATATTTTCTTTTTATGTTCATTGCACATCTGATATTATGCATCTGTCTAAAAGAAAAACCGTTCCAATATTTTACTCTCATTCGTTCTCTCATATTCTCTTTGTGTTGTTGCTGAAATTGTCTCTCTTCTCCATAACGTTTAGTGATGTAACATTTTTTTTTCTGTCTAAATTCTACACTTTCTTTATATAGGTTAGAAACATATGACCTCATGTAAGCTTTATGTTTCTCTCTGAATTCGGCACAAGTTCTGTATGTTCTTGTTATTCGTTCCTTCTGCTTTTCTCGGAACACGGGAGATTCTCTGTATGTTCTTGTTATTCGTTGCTTCTGCTTTTCTCGGAACACGGGAGATTCTCTGTATGTTCTTGTTATTCGTTCCTTCTGCTTTTCTCGGAACACGGGAGATTCTTTGTATGTTCTTGTTATTCGTTCCTTCTGCTTTTCTCTGAATAAAGAATCTTCTTTATACATCCTTATGACACGTTCTCTTTTTCTCTCTCTAATTTTAGCACTTTCTCTATAGATCCTTCTCATTTGCGCCTTCTGTTTTTCCTTAAAATCATCTCTTTCCTTATAGATCTTTCTCAAATGTTCCCTCTGTTTCTCTCTATATATAGGATTTAGCTTATATAGATTACTTTTGTACACAGTCTTCTTTTGTCTGTGATCAGGATCCTTTCTTTTTGGTAGTTTTTGTTGGGCCAATGATCTTCTCCTCATTTTTTTCCTTCCCTGTTTACTATATTTCAGCAGTTTATGTGAAAGTTCCTGTGTTGTCTTTGTTGAACAGCGGTTGGCAGCGGTTGGATCCTTCTGAGGAACAGAATCTGATGTTACCTGAGGTTCTCTCACAGAAGATGCAGAGGTTTCTATTTCTAAATAATCAGAATTGTTCAGCTCAGCAGCTGGCTCATTTGAATAATCCACTCTGGATGACATCACTTCAGTAGCTAAAGTGTCGGCCACAGTTTTCTGTGTCTGCTCAGTGGACTTTGGGGTTTCAAATTCAGGTTCATTTAAAGCTGGTGCTGAAACAGTTGTAGCTGTTTGTCTGTTTTCATCAGCATTTCTTTGGTCAGCAGCGTTTTCACTGTGGAACTCAACAGGCTGTAGCTCATAAGCACAGGTTGGTGCGATGCTACACATTCGGTACAAACGTTTGATCCTGTCAATCATGTCGTTAAGACGTGTGAATTTTAACATAACTGCAGTTCCACCACTTACACTTAGCGACAATGGCATTCCTGTAGACTTACGTGGGTGAGGGTCAAAGTATGCGTATTCACCTGAAGTCAGCCTGGAAACTGCGATGGCTGTTCCTCCCATGACTAGCAAAGCGTAGCGAAACTCTGAAGCCAAACGCTGTAGTCCCTGTTCAAGGCTCGGAAGATGATCTGTACCGTCAAATGTGCCATAATGAGCAAACTGAGACATGTCGACTTGATACTCGTGTCTGCGGCTGATGATCACAGTGGGAAGTTCATCACAGGCTAGAAACACGCTGTTCACAAACCTCTTTCTGGCATCTGAATACACGGCATGGCCTTTGTCCAACACACGGTTGAGATCTGCTCTGGTAATGAATTCATCCTCGTGTAAGAATGACAGGAAAACCAAACTGTTCGCCATGCATTGCTGATTCCGGTACTTTCCATACTTAGCATTGGCCTGGCTTCGAGACGCACAGATGCTACTCACTCGTGGACGACTTTCACTGTTTGTAACCTGTACATGAGACGGTCCTGGAGCTTCTCCATCATGCTGCGTTTGCACAGTTAGCTGGGGTTCAGTCTGGATTACCTGTTGTTCTTTAGCATTTGGCACAGATGATGAGCAAACACCTCTCTTTACCACATCTGCATAAGACACTGCGGCCGTCTGAACGCTGAGCTGCACTTCTGGACTGGGAATACTTGTAACAGACACCTTTACCTGCTCACCGGTCTGAGAAAGATTTACCTGCTCCTTCTGCTTTTGCCATCTAAGCTTCTGGGACTGTGACCTTTGACCTTTCCTTGGCATTTTGTGCAAGTACAAACTGGACCTTATATGTATTTATACACAAATGTATACAAAACTCAACCTGTAAACACTGAAAAACTCAAGTTTCTATTAAATGGATCAACTATACAAATGGTAAAGTGTTCTTATGACCGTTTAATTGATGTAAAAGGCTGGCTTAAATACAAACTCAATATAAAAGTTATTGAAAGATCCTTAAAAACGTTTTATTGTAGCTTTTTCAACAACTGTATATTATTACTTCTTTTTTTTAACCAGACTGGTTAATGAATAGGTCTATACTTCTGTGAAGTAATATGCAGAATAAATCTCAACAATCAACAGGCTATAATAAAACTCTTAGCTTTGAAGTAGACTTTGTGTAAATCTTTGAGATATCTAAAATCTAAAGCAAATATAAGGAGCTGTGGTGGTGTGGTGATCAGATGACAGGCGATGAGGATTCTTCAGCTGGATGTTCTGCAGCAGTCAGGAAACAGGAAGTCTGGGTCCTCAGGGCAGCTTCTCAATGACAATTGTAACTCAATACTTACACTGAGTAATAGAAATGGGTTTGTCCTTAAATAATATTAGTATAAACTTACTGTAGTCAAATGTTATAGTCAATGAAACAGACTTGAAAAATGTATTTGAATCTAATTTAATATTTATGTAAATAGAGCAGTCTGAATGTATATATTACAAAATAACCAGATTGTCTTATTACAAATAAACCTTTAAGAGGTGTATATTTTATATAATTTATCAAAGCAATTGCACCTGTAAGCCAATCAATGTTTATTCCAAAGTGTAATGCAAAATTAAAATGACAAATGTAGGGCTGTGTAAGTAGTTTCTACAGTGACTTCTACTATACTGTATATTCAACTTCTTACTTGTAATTTCCAGTAAAATGAGTGGATATGAGAGAGTTTAACGACAGGAAAGAAGGAGCAGTGAGAGCAGAGATCTCTCAGATTTCTGAAAACAGATCGTCGAAGTTGCGGTAACTTCAATTTCCAAAAACTTGGTTTGTTGTCAACCTTGGTTTGTTGTCAAACTTGGTTTCTTGTCAAACTAGGGCTTATGCTTGTCAAAATTAGATAGAGTACATGGCGGAGAATGGATAGAAGATAGAATGGCTTGTCAAAAAAGATGGAGCAGGGAGAGGGAGAGTGATAGGACAGACTGAATTTGCTTGTTAATGGCTTGTTAATGATAGAGGGAGAGGGTTTTCTGCAGCAGGTCACCTGTAAGACAGAAAGAAAGTGGAATTAGACACACTTCCAATAAACCTGGCTTTACCGTATTTTTCAGACTATAAGGCACATTTAAAAGCCTTTAATTTTCTCAAAAATAGACAGTGCACCTTCTGTATGGTTGTGCTTACTGATTTCAAACCAATTCTATGTGGTACACGGCACTCTGTCAAATGTTTTAGTATGACTTTGGTAAGCTACAAAGCAGCACCACTTGATGTATTGTCGGAGCATGGCTTTTCTTTTTTTTTTTTTTCTTTTTTTCTAAGGAGCATGGCTAACATAGTCAGCACCCTCATAGAGTAATTCGTACTGTGCTTCAACATAATATGGTGTGTGTGTGTATAAGGGCCTGGCACCTGTTGAGAGCCATGCTTATGAAGCAGATTTCAAACTGATCAATCCACATTCATCAGTCCATAAATCCTGAAAAGTGAGTGTATTGTTCTGTATTTTATGTCTTACAACTGAACAATTTTGAGAGTTATTGTAAATGAGTTGAATAAAGTTTGACTTATCTGTTTTGTTTGGCTTAATGTGCCTTAGAATTTAGTGCGCCTTACAGTCCGAAAAATACAGAACATATATATATCATTACACACTGAAGAGTCGTACAGTACATTATTAGATTCAACTGAATGAAAATGTTTATCATATGGTGGTGGAACATTTCTAAGGACATTTTTGCATTCTATTAACACAATAAAAACAAACACAGTCTGTAAACCAAGATGTGGTGCTACAGTAACTTACTATAAACATTATATGGTCAAGCTAAACCCACACAATGAAGTCAGAGCAGACAGTTTCAGACCACCTGCTTTAAACACTTCACAGCACTCAACTCACATGATCCTAAATGCCCAAAGGTCTCAAATTCCCGTTTCTGTGTGTACTTACCTGGTTCAACAGTATATCATAATGTCTGGGGAGCCGTTAACATAAAAGTAAAAAATAATTTACTCAGTATGACTTTTGGCAAAATGAAAAATTTGGAGACAGATGACTCCTAAACAGCAGTTTCTACATTTTTCAGTCAAATATGGGGCATGTTTAATACACACTCCACTAAATCTACAATAAACTTAGCATGGCCGATATTAGGGCCTAATTAAAAATGTACTATGATGATAAGAGAGATCTGTAAGTCTGGAAATGTTTACACAGACTTTTCTACGATCTGATTATTCCCAAGAGCTGTGCTGACTCACTCCACTAAACTGAATGTCCTATAATGAGAAACATTTCCCAGCACTGTACCTCAGACAAACCTTTACTTACCAGACTGGAGACGATCAGATCAGCAGTCTAGAGAAAGGAAACAATTAATCAGATCACTGTTTGATGATTCAGACTGTTGAGCCTCTTCACACACAATCCAATTTACTGTGACATAAATTAACTAGTAAAATTCTTAATTTATTTAAGGCTTTATGAGCTTAATGTAGTCTAAAGAGGAGATAAATGAACTGCAGCGTCTCACATGGCTGTAGCAAGTGTAATAAAAGCATTCATTACTACAGAAATATAAAGAATAGCCACCAATATTTGTTGGCACAAGTGCAGGATATACCAAATATTTCCTACACAGAAGCTTTGTGGCTCCAACATTTTCTACAACAGGTCAGTACTACTAAAGTGTGAAAGCCAAAACTTTTAAAAATGTTAGATACAAAATAATTATATAAATCAGAAGCAACAGAAAACCTCGTCATGTCTGATATGAATATGTAAATCTTAAAATAGTTTTAAATATTGACATGTTACAATAGCAGAGGTGCACCATGTTTTGTAATTAAAATTAAATGTCTTAAATTTTTACACTAAAAAGTCCTTTCATTATACCTGTTGCTAGGAATATTTATGTATTTTGCAGTGTACCTTTTTGGCAACTTTTCTATTAAATTTTAAAACACATTATATTCACCAAATAAGTGATAAACTAATTAGACACACTGGCTGTAATGTACCTAACAATGTCCACTCACACCTCTGGTTTTCTTAGTTTTTCATTATTGCTTAACTGTACAAAATACTTCTACAGTGTTCTGACTTTAATGTAACACATCAGCAGAATTTGAGAGACAATATGAATCAATACCTGTGCAGCTCTTAAGTGTTTGAGCAACCACTTATACTGACTCCCCTAAAACACTTTCATTGTTTTGTCTGCTACTTAAATCCACAAACATAAGGAGAAAATGAACAACTGACATTTAGCTATGTTTGGATTCAATAAGCCATAAGAAATTTAAATCATACATAAATGGGCTATTAAACTTCAGGGACATTTTCAGGGACAGTCAGAGGTCCCGTGTGAGGACTTTGCTGCTACAGGTAATAAATCCTGACTTTGTGTTTTTGCCCATCAGTAAATGGAAACATATCACAAAAAGTCAAACTACTGTATGTAAGTTGTCAAATGTGCTACGCAATGCCAGGTTCATACTGCCTCAGTTACAATCACTGTTTACTTACCAGCAAAGGCAAAACCAAAGATCTCTTTCACTCTGTGTAACAAAAGACAAAGCACAAAAATACAGAATGAGACAACTCAAATCAGCATCACAGTCAATACTGCATCACTCTGTGTAGTACAAAAGATTCAGTACATTCTTTGTTTACCACAGCAACAAACAACTCACCTTTTTCTACACCTTATTAAAGATTACTGTCTTCATTAAGGTAAAATATGGTTTCATCCATTTGTAATAAGCCACACACGTCTCTTAGTTATGTGATAGCTCTATTAGTTTGGTGCTATTAGATAACACAGTAGATTTAATAAGCAATGATTTGCTACACCTAGCTCTGCACACTTTATCAAATTCTGACATCACAATTTCAAAGCATGAACAATCATAAATGAAAGCTTGGATGATATTTTTGTAGGCTTCAACATTTGAGTTCGTCTGCATTCAAATTCTGCTTCCTAAAAATATTATCACCTGCACACAGTATCATTTAATATGCTGTTGTTTTAAATATCTACATATCATATTTATAATATTAATGGTGCACTGCTGCATTTTATTTATTTGAAGGTGGACTTTTTTATATTTCGTTAGTTTTTCACAAAGTGAGAAGTTAAACAGAGCTGCAGGTGTAGGTTTCATTTAAAAAAAAAAAAAAAAACCTGCACAAACAAGTGTTTGTTAAACAGTTCTTAAAATTTAACTAAAAAACTAAAATTACCTAATTAAAAAAAACTTCTTGTTAAGAGATGTTATTATTCTTATATTATGTGTTTCATCCTCACTCTCTCTCTCCCTTCTGTTAATTAACCCACAGCACAAAAACACACCGGTACAGGCACGTGACTCTTTTTCTCCCGGCTTTCAGTCAGAAGCTGTGTCCCAAAATGTCGGCTGCATCCTCCGGAGGCCGCATTTGAAGGCCGATTATGTCACAGCCAGTCGACGAAGGCTGTCTCAAATGCGGCCGACAAATGAGTCCTTCATTTCCCCGAATAAACTTTTAACATATTTTTAGGCGAGAAAGTAGCGGTGTAAATATCTGCTTGGTTTATCAAGACATCGCATATTTGCAAAAGTGTGCCGACGTTTTCAGAGACGTCTGTCACCCACCGGCTCGATGGCAAGCCGGGAGGGGGGTTCAGACCCCCGCTCTTTCGCTACTCAGGTTAAACATGATATACAAGTCACTCTGATAACTTAAAAATGTAATTGTTTGCCTTTTTCTGTGTTTTATTTGTTCTGGAGTAAATCGGTTTGGCTGAGATCAAAGTTATTAGATTATTAGATTAAATAAAGCTTTATTAATCAATCCGGTGGGTTCCTCCGGGATTTTCACACAGCTCAATAAACGTTAAACGGTCGAGAATTTACGCCAGTGTCCTGTTATATTTTAAATAGCAAGGAGCAGACGGCCGAGTTTATTAAACTCCAGAGAGACAGCGGTGACGCAAATCTGAAGGCTAGACCGTCCAGTTTCACAGCCTTCTCGGTCCACGTAGACCGCGAAAGCTGGGTCCTCCGAAAGATGCAGCCGACGTTTTGGGAAACAGCTAATGGCGGTAAAATGGCTCCTTTGAAGTTGCCGACCCTGCTGCTTCAGCAGCTAATCAGTGGTTCTAAAATGACGGCTCATTACCTTACAACCGAAAGAATGAGGCCGTTTTTAACTGACTGATTTGTGAAGAGAATTAACTTCAGCTTCCCTAACAGACTCAGAAACACTAACACACCGAATGAACCAAATACAACACAATAACTGTAATAAACAATCAAATGAACCATATTAATTTCACACTGGGCCTATAGCAGCTAGGCTAGGCGTTAGCACTTAGTGCTAGCATACCAAACACTCCTTTTAAATAGTAAAATTACAACGTTTCACTAAAAAAGCAGCCATTGTGTTACTTTAACATGACTTATACTTCGACTGGCTTCATAAGTCACTAACAACAACTGGGTAAATCCCTCATACAGCTTATAGACATTTCATTTCAGAAAAGAGAGACAGAGAAGCAGCGCTTACCGGTGGGGATCGAGCTGAGAGTGGACGGAGATTCAGGAGTCAGGCAGAGACGTTAAAAAAAGAGGCATTCACGGGTAGTGGGAAACTCCGCAATTACACAAAATTGGCATGGAAAACGTGAAAAATATATGTAAATTTAAATATTATTATACTAGATTTTTTTGCAACAAAAAGCAACTAGCAGAAATTTAATTCTATAAGTTTAATAAATGTTTAAAACAGGATTCTTTGAATTTGAAATAATGGTTAAAAGACATAAATAAACACAAGGTCATTATGTTAAAATGTACTTTATTATGATAGATTTATTTAACTGACTGCAGTAATAAGAACAGTCTTCTGCTGAACACCAACACCAAGGAGCTGGTGTTGGTGATCGCCTAAGCATCCTCACAGTAGGAGCTGCAGAGGTTCATCTCACTCCACTGCAGGACTCAAGAGGTTCAGGAGGTCCCTTAACCACACTGCTATGAGACTTTTTAACAGGGACTCCTGATATGTTCATTGCACATTTGTTTCTTTTATTCTACTACATATTGGTTGTAATCATGAATTCTGAATTGCTTTAAAGCTGAAGCTGTCTGCTAAAACTAGCTGAAAAAGCTGAAAAGTTGCAGAAATTGTAAAAACTTTGCAGAAGCAAAGGAACTTTGCTAAAATGGAATAACTTAGCAGAACTGCAATATCTTAGAGGAAACATAATACTTGGCAGAAATACAATAGCATAGCAGAATTTAGCAGAAATATTGTAACTTACCAGAAACATGATAACTTCTCAAAAATACAAGAATTTAGGAGAAATAGTATAAGATAACAGAAAGAATATATTTAGCCAAAAATACTTAAACATTACAGAAACACTATGATTTAGAAAAATAGTACAACAGAGCAGAAATATTGTGATTTACCAGAGACACTGTGATGAACTATGAATATTGTAATTTTAAATTAAGACTATGTTTTAGCACAAATATTATAATTTGGCAGAAATACTATAATTTAGCAGAAATACTATAATTAATCAGAAATACTACATTTAGCAGAAATACTATATTAAGCACAAATCCTATGAAAAGCAGAAATAGTATGATTAAGCATAAATACTACATTTAGCAGAAATACTATATTAAGCACAAATCTTATAAAAAGCAGAAATACTATATTAAGCACAAATCCTATAAAAGCAGAAATACTATATTAAGCACAAATCTTATAAAATAGCAGAAATAGTATGACTTAGCACAATAGTAATAAGTTAAACAGAAAAATTGGAAAAGCAAAATGGACAGCTGAAAAAATGCTGAACATGCTGAGGGTCCCTCAAATATACTTGTTAAATGAAAAAAAAATCAGCAAAAAAATATATAACAGCCACACAATCACAAATATGTACACATAAGGAAACACACATGCACAGAGAGACACACACACAAGATCCAATTCAGTCAACCAGTCTAAATATATTGAATTTGAATCTTACAATGAGATCATCCCATTAAAAGGCTTTCTCTCTCTCTCTCTCTCTCTCTCTCTCTCTCTCTCTCTCTGTCACACACACACACACACACACACACACACACACACACACACACACACACACACACAGGGAGAGAGGACTAAGTTTCTAGGTCAGCCTGGGAACTGCTGAATTTGAATCCACCAATCAGAGAGCCTGTGCACTTTTCCCCACCAAAACAGGTGCATCTGTTTACACACGCAGCAGCACAGAGAGACACAGGATTTTTGCAGTCTATTTCTCATAGTGACGACTCCCTCAAACAAATGACCGTAATTTCCTAACCGTAGGGGCTAGAACGGTCATTCTTACACCGTTTTGTTCAGAAGAGGTGGGGGAATCTTCAAGTGTTGACAATTTAATATTAAAATATGAATTTTTAGAGATATATGACATGGATGACTTGTTGACTTAGAAGCCACGAATTCCCCAATATGCAAATTTGAATGCCTGAGACCACATATGTGATTGGCTGGCTGGGAAGCCGTGCAGGCCCTGATTTGTGGATTTGAATTCCTCAGCCCTCAGATATGATTGGCTGGCTTAGAAGCCATGAAGTCCCCAATATGCAAATTTGAATGCCTCAGGACACATATATGATTGGCTGGGAAACCGTGCAGGACCTGATTTGAAAATTTGAATGTCTAAGTCCTCACAGAGGATTGGCTGCCTGGGGACCTGGCAGAAATATATAGAAATACTATGATTAAGCATAAATACTACATTTAGTAGAAATACTATGTTTTAGCACAAATCCTATAAAAAGCAGAAATACTATAATTTAGCAGAAATACTATATTAAGCACAAATCATATAAAAAGCAGAAATACTATATTAAGCACAAATCCTATAAAAAGCAGAAATACTATATTAAGCACAAATTCTATAAAAAGCAGAAATACTATATTAAGCACAAATTCTATAAAAAGCAGAAATACTATATTAAGCACAAATCCTATTAAAAGCAGAAATACTATATTAAGCACAAATCTTATAAAATAGCAGAAACAGTATGATTTAGCACAATAGTAATAAGTTAAACAGAAAAATTGGAAAAGCAAAATGGACAGCTGAAAAAATGCTGAACATGCTGAGGGTCCCTCAAATATACTTGTTAAATGAAAAAATCAGCAAAAAAATGCACAGGGAGAGAGAAGTAAGTTTCTAGGTCAGCCTGGGAGCTGCTGAATTTGAATCCACCAATCAGAGAGCCTGTGTACTTTTTCCCGCCAAAACATGTGCCTCTTTTTACACACGCAGCACAGAGAGGCACAGGATTATTGCAGCCTATTTCTCATAGTGAGGACTCCCCTCAAACAAATGACCATAATTTCCTAACCATAGGGGCTAGAGCGGTCATTCTTACACCGTTTTGTTCAGAAGAGATGGGGGAATCTTCAAGTGTTGACAATTTATCATTAAAATATGAATTTTTAGAGATATATGACATGGATGACTTGTTGACTTAGAAGCCACGAATTCCCCAATATGCAAATTTGAATACCTGGAGCCCACATACATGATTGGCTGGCTGGGAAGCTGTGCAGGCCCTGATTTGTGGATTTGAATTCCTCAGCCCTCAGATATGATTGGCTGGCTTAGAAGCCATGAAGTCCCCAATATGCAAATTTGAATGCCTCAGGACACATATATGATTGGCTGGGAAACCGTGCAGGCCCTGATTTGAAAATTTGAATGTCTAAGTCCTCACAGAGGATTGGCTGCCTGGGGACCTGGCAGAAATATATAGAAATACTATGATTAAGCATAAATACTACATTTAGTAGAAATACTATGTTTTAGCACAAATACTATAAAAAGCAGAAATACTATAATTTAGCAGAAATACTATATTAAGCACAAATCCTATAAAAAGCAGAAATACTATATTAGGTACAAATCCTATAAAAAGCAGAAATACTATATTAGGCACAAATAGTATAAAAAGCAGAAATACTATAATTTAACAGAAATACTATGTTTGGCACAAATCCTATAAAAATAATAAATACTATAATTTAGCAGAAATACTATATTAGGCACAAATCTTATGAAAAGCAGAAATAGTATCATTTAGCAGAATAGTAATAACTTACAAAATTACAAATATGAAGGCATATTGAAACACAAATGCACAGAGGGACACACAAACACAGGCTCTAATCCAGTCAACCAGTCTAACTATATTCAATTTAAATCCTACAATGACATGCTGCCAAATAAGGGCAGGGTCCTCTCTCTCCCACTAAACACACACACACACACACACACACACACACACACACACACACACACACACACACACACACACACACAGACACAGAGGGAGAGAGCTGCCGAATTTAAATCCACCAATCGGAGTGGCTGTTTACGTTTTCCCGCCAAAACAGGTGCATCTTTTTACACACGCAGGACAGAGAGGCACAGGATTATTGCAGCCTATTTCTCATAGTGAGGACTTCCCTCAAACAAATGACCATAATTTCCTAACCGTAGGGGCTAGAGCGGTCATTCTTACACCGTTTTGTTCAGAAGAGATGGGGGAATCTTCCAGTGTTAACAATTTATCATTAAAATATGAATTATTAAAGATATTAGACTTCTAATGCACCATAACTGAGCAGAGCGAAGCAAAAACTGCCTTGACTTGCCCTCAAACAACGCTTTCTAACTCTAAATCTATTTGGAGTATCGATATCATTCTTTCACCGTAAGAGACAGCAGGCTTTGGTGAACAGTCAGAGAAATTTTCAGGTCTCTGTGGAAATCCAACAAAAAGTTATGACGAGAGAAAAAAGTGGTTCATTTCCAGAGTTTGAAATCTGAAGAAATCTGAGCGAAGGACAAATTTCCTACCCTCAAACAAGTCCAACTCATTTCAGAACGGTAATAGGTGAGAAAGAAATTCTTGAATTGTGAGCGTCAGGAGTGTCTGAAGATATACCGGGACAAGCCTCATGTCTTAACTTTGCTTCGTTAAGGAGATATGACGATTCGAATATGCCTCTCATTACAGAAATGCAGCGATGATTTTCAACAAGCTCTCCATTCACTTTATATGGAGAGTTTTCTGACATTGTGTTAGTCTGAGGAGATTTGCCAAAATTCTATAAATCCCACGACGATGATAGTGACATTTTCTGAAAGCCAGCAAAAATACCTACGTTTTGATGTATAATTTGTGGAAGTTGAGTGAAAATTGAGCAAGTAGCAAGAAGTTGTTCGGACATGAAGTGAAAATTGCAAAACCTTCAGTGACACACTGGAAGCCAAGAGCATAGCAACCATAACAACGCATGTATTTTGTGAAAAATCACAATTTTGCAACTCAAAACTTTAAGAGGCATAAAAGTAAAACGGTAAAAGATTTGAAAAAGCTGAATCATACATGAATAGCCCAATAATTTGTGAACATTTTAAAGTTTGAATGGTTTTTCTAGGCGAAAGTATGAGGAAGTAGTTAAGTTTCAAAAACAAGCAAAATTTAGCAGAATTGCAGAAGTTTTCCATTCATTTCAATGGGACAAATTAAAGGAAAAAAGCTTAATATTTTAAAAAGTATAATAGCAAAAAATAGCAAAAATCATAGCGCAAATTAGCAGAAATAGCAGAATAGTTTAAAGTTTGAACGGTGAAAATAGCACAAAAATTGTGGAAGTAGTTAAAGGACGAAAAATGAGCAACTTGAAGAATAATAATAACTAGAAAAATTTGCATTTCCTGCGAAAATGCAGTGTGGATGCTTAAAGCTGAAGCTGTATGCAAAAAGTAGCTGAAAAAGCTGAAAAGTTGCAGAAATTGTAAAAACTTTGCAGAAGCAAAAGAAGTTTGCTAAAATGGAATAACTTAGCAGAACTGCAATATCTTAGAGGAAACATAATACTTGGCAGAAATACAATACCATAGCAGAATTTAGCAGAAATATTGTAACTTACCAGAAACATGATAACTTCTCAAAAATACAAGAATTTAGGAGAAATAGTATAAGATAACAGAAAGAATATATTTAGCCAAAAATACTTAAACATTACAGAAACACTATGATTTAGAAAAATAGTACAACATAGCAGAAATATTGTGATTTACCAGAGACACTGTGATGAACTATGAATATTGTAATTTTAAATTGAGACTATGTTTTAGCACAAATATTATAATTTGGCAGAAATACTATAATTTAGCAGAAATACTATATTAAGCACAAATCCTATAAAAAGCAGAAATGGTATGATTAAGCACAAATACTACATTTAGTAGAAATACTTTGTTTTAGCACAAATCCCATACAAAGCAGAAATACTGTACTATGATTTAGTAGAAAAACTATAATTAATCAGAAATACTAAATTTAGCAGAAATACTATATTAAGCACAAATACTATGAAAAGCAGAAATAGTATATTAAGCACAAATCTTATAAAATAGCAGAAATGCTATGATTTAGCACAATAGTAATAAGTTAAACAGAAAAATTGGAAAAGCAAAATGGACAGCTGAAAAAATGCTGAACATGCTGAGGGTCCCTCAAATATACTTGTTAAATGACAAAAATCTGCAAAAAAATTTATTACAGCCACACAATCACAAATATGTACACATGAGGAAACACACATGCACATAGAGACCCACACACAAGATCCAATTCAGTCAACCAGTCTAAATATATTGAATTTAAATCTTAGAATGAGATCATCCCATTAAAAGCCTCTCTCTCTCTCTCTCTCTCTCTCTCTCTCTCTCTCTGTCACAGACACACACACACACACACACACACACACACACACACACACACACACACACACAGGGAGAGAGGACTAAGTTTCTAGGTCAGCCTGGGAAATGCTGAATTTGAATCCACCAATCAGAGAGGCTGTGCACTTTTCCCCACCAAAACAGGTGCATCTGTTTACACACGCAGCAGCACAGAGAGACACAGGATTTTTGCAGTCTATTTCTCATAGTGACGACTCCCTCAAACAAATGACCGTAATTTCCTAACCGTAGGGGCTAGAACGGTCATTCTTACACCGTTTTGTTCAGAAGAGGTGGGGGAATCTTCAAGTGTTGACAATTTAATATTAAAATATGAATTTTTAGAGATATATGACATGGATGACTTGTTGACTTAGAAGCCACGAATTCCCCAATATGCAAATTTGAATGCCTGAGACCACATATGTGATTGGCTGGCTGGGAAGCCGTGCAGGCCCTGATTTGTGGATTTGAATTCCTCAGCCCTCAGATATGATTGGCTGGCTTAGAAGCCATGAAGTCCCCAATATGCAAATTTGAATGCCTCAGGACACATATATGATTGGCTGGGAAACCGTGCAGGACCTGATTTGAAAATTTGAATGTCTAAGTCCTCACAGAGGATTGGCTGCCTGGGGACCAGGCAGAAATATATAGAAATACTATGATTAAGCATAAATACTACATTTAGTAGAAATACTATGTTTTAGCACAAATCCTATAAAAAGCAGAAATACTATAATTTAGCAGAAATACTATATTAAGCACAAATCATATAAAAAGCAGAAATACTATATTAAGCACAAATCCTATAAAAAGCAGAAATACTATATTAAGCACAAATCCTATAAAAAGCAGAAATACTATATTAAGCACAAATTCTATAAAAAGCAGAAATACTATATTAAGCACAAATCCTATTAAAAGCAGAAATACTATATTAAGCACAAATCTTATAAAATAGCAGAAACAGTATGATTTAGCACAATAGTAATAAGTTAAACAGAAAAATTGGAAAAGCAAAATGGACAGCTGAAAAAATGCTGAACATGCTGAGGGTCCCTCAAATATACTTGTTAAATGAAAAAATCAGCAAAAAAATGCACAGGGAGAGAGAAGTGAGTTTCTAGGTCAGCCTGGGAGCTGCCGAATTTGAATCCACCAATCAGAGAGCCTGTGTACTTTTTCCCGCCAAAACATGTGCCTCTTTTTACACACGCAGCACAGAGAGGCACAGGATTATTGCAGCCTATTTCTCATAGTGAGGACTCCCCTCAAACAAATGACCATAATTTCCTAACCATAGGGGCTAGAGCGGTCATTCTTACACCGTTTTGTTCAGAAGAGATGGGGGAATCTTCAAGTGTTGACAATTTATCATTAAAATATGAATTTTTAGAGATATATGACATGGATGACTTGTTGACTTAGAAGCCACGAATTCCCCAATATGCAAATTTGAATACCTGGAGCCCACATACATGATTGGCTGGCTGGGAAGCTGTGCAGGCCCTGATTTGTGGATTTGAATTCCTCAGCCCTCAGATATGATTGGCTGGCTTAGAAGCCATGAAGGCCCCAATATGCAAATTTGAATGCCTCAGGACACATATATGATTGGCTGGGAAACCGTGCAGGCCCTGATTTGAAAATTTGAATGTCTAAGTCCTCACAGAGGATTGGCTGCCTGGGGACCTGGCAGAAATATATAGAAATACTATGATTAAGCATAAATACTACATTTAGTAGAAATACTATGTTTTAGCACAAATACTATAAAAAGCAGAAATACTATAATTTAGCAGAAATACTATATTAAGCACAAATCCTATAAAAAGCAGAAATACTATATTAGGTACAAATCCTATAAAAAGCAGAAATACTATATTAGGCACAAATAGTATAAAAAGCAGAAATACTATAATTTAACAGAAATACTATGTTTGGCACAAATCCTATAAAAATAATAAATACTATAATTTAGCAGAAATACTATATTAGGCACAAATCTTATGAAAAGCAGAAATAGTATCATTTAGCAGAATAGTAATAACTTACAAAATTACAAATATGAAGGCATATTGAAACACAAATGCACAGAGGGACACACAAACACAGGCTCTAATCCAGTCAACCAGTCTAACTATATTCAATTTAAATCCTACAATGACATGCTGCCAAATAAGGGCAGGGTCCTCTCTCTCCCACTAAACACACACACACACACACACACACACACACACACACACACACAGACAGACACAGAGGGAGAGAGCTGCCGAATTTAAATCCACCAATCAGAGTGGCTGTTTACGTTTTCCCGCCAAAACAGGTGCATCTTTTTACACACGCAGGACAGAGAGGCACAGGATTATTGCAGCCTATTTCTCATAGTGAGGACTTCCCTCAAACAAATGACCATAATTTCCTAACCGTAGGGGCTAGAGCGGTCATTCTTACACCGTTTTGTTCAGAAGAGATGGGGGAATCTTCCAGTGTTAACAATTTATCATTAAAATATGAATTATTAAAGATATTAGACTTCTAATGCACCATAACTGAGCAGAGCGAAGCAAAAACTGCCTTGACTTGCCCTCAAACAACGCTTTCTAACTCTAAATCTATTTGGAGTATCGATATCATTCTTTCACCGTAAGAGACAGCAGGCTTTGGTGAACAGTCAGAGAAATTTTCAGGTCTCTGTGGAAATCCAACAAAAAGTTATGACGAGAGAAAAAAGTGGTTCATTTCCACAGTTTGAAATCTGAAGAAATCTGAGCGAAGGACAAATTTCCTACCCTCAAACAAGTCCAACTCATTTCAGAACGGTAATAGGTGAGAAAGAAATTCTTGAATTGTGAGCGTCAGGAGTGTCTGAAGATATACCGGGACAAGCCTCATGTCTTAACTTTGCTTCGTTAAGGAGATATGACGATTCGAATATGCCTCTCATTACAGAAATGCAGCGATGATTTTGAACAAGCTCTCCATTCACTTTATATGGAGAGTTTTCTGACATTGTGTTAGTCTGAGGAGATTTGCAAAAATTCTATAAATCCCACAACAATGATAGTGACATTTTCTGAAAGCCAGCAAAAATACCTACGTTTTGATGTATAATTTGTGGAAGTTGAGTGAAAATTGAGCAAGTAGCAAGAAGTTGTTCGGACATGAAGTGAAAATTGCAAAACCTTCAGTGACACACTGGAAGCCAAGAGCATAGCAACCATAACAACGCATGTATTTTGTGAAAAATCACAATTTTGCAACTCAAAACTTTAAGAGGCATAAAAGTAAAACGGTAAAAGATTTGAAAAAGCTGAATCATACATGAATAGCCCAATAATTTGTGAACATTTTAAAGTTTGAATGGTTTTTCTAGGCGAAAGTATGAGGAAGTAGTTAAGTTTCGAAAACAAGCAAAATT
This sequence comes from Maylandia zebra, assembly GCF_041146795.1. Classification (NCBI taxonomy): domain Eukaryota; kingdom Metazoa; phylum Chordata; class Actinopteri; order Cichliformes; family Cichlidae; genus Maylandia; species Maylandia zebra. The sequence continues at coordinate 6,972,657 of NC_135168.1, read as the reverse complement.
TAGCAGAATTGCAGAAGTTTTCCATTCATTTCAATGGGACAAATTAAAGGAAAAAAGCTTAATATTTTAAAAAGTATAATAGCAGAAAATACCAAAAGTCATAGCACACATTAGCAGAAATAGCAGAATAGTTTAAAATTTGAACGGTGAAAATAGCACAAAAATTGTGGAAGTAGTTAGCGGACGAAAAACGAGCAACTTGAAGAATAATAATAAAGAATAAAGAGAAACAGGAACTCAATAGTGTGGATGCTTAAAGCATCCACACAACTAGAAAAATTTGCATTTCCTGCGAAAATGCAGTGTGGATGCTTAAAGCTGAAGCTGTATGCAAAAAGTAGCTGAAAAAGCTGAAAAGTTGCAGAAAGTGTAAAAACTTTGCAGAAGCAAAAGAAGTTTGCTAAAATGGAATAACTTAGCAGAACTGCAATATCTTAGAGGAAACATAATACTTGGCAGAAATACAATAGCATAGCAGAATTTAGCAGAAATATTGTAACTTACCAGAAACATGATAACTTCTCAAAAATACAAGAATTTAGGAGAAATAGTATAAGATAACAGAAAGAATATATTTAGCCAAAAATACTTAAACATTACAGAAACACTATGATTTAGAAAAATAGTACAACAGAGCAGAAATATTGTGATTTACCAGAGACACTGTGATGAACTATGAATATTGTAATTTTAAATTAAGACTATGTTTTAGCACAAATATTATAATTTGGCAGAAATACTATAATTTAGCAGAAATACTATATTAAGCACAAATCCTATAAAAAGCAGAAATGGTATGATTAAGCATAAATACTACATTTAGTAGAAATACTTTGTTTTAGCACAAATCCCATAAAAAGCAGAAATACTGTACTATGATTTAGTAGAAAGACTATAATTAATCAGAAATACTAAATTTAGCAGAAATACTATATTAAGCACAAATCCTATGAAAAGCAGAAATAGTATGATTAAGCATAAATACTACATTTAGCAGAAATACTATATTAAGCACAAATCTTATAAAAAGCAGAAATACTATATTAAGCACAAATCCTATAAAAGCAGAAATAGTATATTAAGCACAAATCTTATAAAATAGCAGAAATAGTGTGATTTAGCACAATAGTAATAAGTTAAACAGAAAAATTGGAAAAGCAAAATGGACAGCTGAAAAAATGCTGAACATGCTGAGGTTCCCTCAAATATACTTGTTAAATGACAAAAATCAGCAAAAAAATTTATGACTGCCACACAATTACAAATATGTACACATGAGGAAACACACATGCACAGAGAGACACACACACAAGATCCAATTCAGTCAACCAGTCTAAATATATTGAATTTGAATCTTACAATGGGATCATCCCATTAAAGGCTTTCTCTCTCTCTCTGTCACACACACACACACACACACACACACACACACACACACACACACACACACAGGGAGAGAGAAGTAAGTTTCTAGGTCAGCCTGGGAGCTGGTGAATTTGAATCCACCAATCAGAGAGGCTGTGCACTTTTCCCCACCAAAACAGGTGCATCTGTTTACACACGCAGCAGCACAGAGAGGCACAGGATTTTTGCAGTCTATTTCTCATAGTGACGACTCCCCTCAAACAAATGACCGTAATTTCCTAACCGTAGGGGCTAGAACGGTCATTCTTACACCGTTTTGTTCAGAAGAGATGGGGGAATCTTCAAGTGTTGACAATTTAATATTAAAATATGAATTTTTAGAGATATATGACATGGATGACTTGTTGACTTAGAAGCCACGAATTCCCCAATATGCAAATTTGAATGCCTGAGACCACATATGTGATTGGCTGGCTGGGAAGCCGTGCAGGCCCTGATTTGTGGATTTGAATTCCTCAGCCCTCAGATATGATTGGCTGGCTTAGAAGCCACGAAGGCCCCAATATGCAAATTTGAATGCCTCAGGACACTTATTTGATTGGCTGGGAAACTGTGCAGGCCCTGATTTGAAAATTTGAATGTCTCAGTCCTCACAGAGGATTGGCTGCCTGGGGACCTGGCAGAAATATATAGAAATACTATTATTAAGCATAAATACTACATTTAGTAGAAATACTATGTTTTAGCACAAATACTATAAAAAGAAGAAAAACTATAATTTAGCAGAAATACTATATTAAGCACAAATCCTATAAAAAGCAGAAATACTATAATTTAGAACAAATAGTATAAAAAGCAGAAATACTATAATTTAGCAGAAATACTATGTTAGGCACAAATCCTATAAAAAGCAGAAATCCTATAATTTAGCAGAAATACTATGTTAGGCATAAATCCTTTGAAAAGCAGAAATAGTATGATTTAGCAGAAATACTGTATTTAGCACAAGTACCGAAAAGTACCAGAAATACTATGATTAAGCAGAATAGTAATAACTTATTGAAACACAAATGCACAGAGGGACACACAAACACAGGCTCTAATCCAGTCAACCAGTCTAACTATGTTCAATTTAAATCCTACAATGACATGCTGCCAAATAAGGGCAGGGTCCTCTCTCTCCCACTAAACACACACACACACACACACACAGGGAGAGAGGACTAAGTTTCTAGGTCAGCCTGGGAGCTGCTGAATTTGAATCCACCAATCAGAGAGGCTGTTTACGTTTTCCCGCCAAAACAGGTGCATCTTTTTACACACCCAGCACAGAGACATAGAGCTGCTTCTTTCAGTTTATTTCACATAGTGAGGATTCCCCTCAAACAAATGACCATAATTTCCTAACTATAGGGGCTAGAGCGGTCATTCTTACACCGTTTTGTTCAGAAGAGATGGGGGAATCTTCAAGTGTTGACAATTTATCATTAAAATATGAATTTTTAGAGATATATGACATGGATGACTTGTTGACTTAGAAGCCACGAATTCCCCAATATGCAAATTTGAATGTCTGAGACCACATATGTGATTGGCTGGCTGGGAAGCCGTGCAGGCCCTGATTTGTGGATTTGAATTCCTCAGCCCTCAGATATGATTGGCTGGCTTAGAAGCCACGAAGGCCCCAATATGCAAATTTGAATGCCTCAGGACACTTATTTGATTGGCTGGGAAACTGTGCAGGCCCTGATTTGAAAATTTGAATGTCTCAGTCCTCACAGAGGATTGGCTGCCTGGGGACCTGGCAGAAATATATAGAAATACTATTATTAAGCATAAATACTACATTTAGTAGAAATACTATGTTTTAGCACAAATACTATAAAAAGCAGAAAAACTATAATTTAGCAGAAATACTATATTAGGTACAAATCCTATAAAAAGCAGAAATACTATATTAGGCACAAATCCTATAAAAAGCAGAAATACTATATTAGGCACAAATAGTATAAAAAGCAGAAATACTATAATTTAGCAGAAATACTATGTTTGGCACAAATCCTATAAAAATAATAAATACTATAATTTAGCAGAAATACTATATTAGGCACAAATCTTATGAAAAGCAGAAATAGTATGATTTAGCAGAATAGTAATAACTTACAAAATTACAAATATGGAGGCATATTGGAACACAAATGCACAGAGGGACACACAAACACAGGCTCTAATCCAGTCAACCAGTCTAACTATATTCAATTTAAATCCTACAATGACATGCTGCCAAATAAGGGCAGGGTCCTCTCTCTCCCACTAAACACACACACACACACACACACACACACACACACACACACACACACACACAGAGGGAGAGAGCTGCCGAATTTAAATCCACCAATCAGAGTGGCTGTTTACGTTTTCCCGCCAAAACAGGTGCATCTTTTTACACACGCAGGACAGAGAGGCACAGGATTATTGCAGCCTATTTCTCATAGTGAGGACTCCCCTCAAACAAATGACCATAATTTCCTAACCGTAGGGGCTAGAGCGGTCATTCTTACACCGTTTTGTTCAGAAGAGATGGGGGAATCTTCCAGTGTTAACAATTTATCATTAAAATATGAATTATTAAAGATATTTGACTTCTAATGCACCATAACTGAGCAGAGCGAAGCAAAAACTGCCTTGACTTGCCCTCAAACAACGCTTTCTAACTCTAAATCTATTTGGAGTATCGATATCATTCTTTCACCGTAAAAGACAGCAGGCTTTGGTGAACAGTCATAGAAATTTTCAGGTCTCTGTGGAAATCCAACAAAAAGTTATGACGAGAGAAAAAAGTGGTTCATTTCCACAGTTTGAAATCTGAAGAAATCTGAGCGACGGACGAATTTCCTACCCTCAAACAAGTCCAACTCATTTCAGAACGGTAATAGGTGAGAAAGAAATTCTTGAATTGTGAGCGTCAGGGGTGTCTGAAGATATTCGGGGACAAGCCTCATGTCTTAAAGTCACTTCGTTAAGGAGATATGACGATTCGAATATGCCTCTCATTACAGAAATCCAGCGATGATTTTGAACAAGCTCTCCATTGACTTTATATGGAGAGTTTTGTGACCTTGTGTTGGTCTGAGGAGATTTGCCAAAATTCTATAAATCCCACAACAATGATAGTGACATTTTCTGAAAGCCAGCAAAAATACCTACGTTTTGATGTATAATTTGTGGAAGTTGAGTGAAAATTGAGCAAGTAGCAAGAAGTTGTTCGGACATGAAGTGAAAATTGCAAAACCTTCAGTGACACACTGGAAGCCAAGAGCATAGCAACCATAACAACGCATGTATTTTGTGAAAAATCACAATTTTGCAACTGAAAACTTTAAGAGGCATAAAAGTAAAACGGTAAAAGATTTGAAAAAGCTGAATCATACATGAATAGCCCAATAATTTGTGAACATTTTAAAGTTTGAATGGTTTTTCTAGGCGAAAGTATGAGGAAGTAGTTAAGTTTCAAAAACAAGCAAAATTTAGCAGAATTGCAGAAGTTTGCAGAAGTTTCCCATTCATTTCAATGGGACAAATTAAAGGAAAAAAGCTTAATATTTTAAAAAGTATAATAGCAGAAAATACCAAAAGTCATAGCACACATTAGCAGAAATAGCAGAATAGTTTAAAATTTGAACGGTGAAAATAGCACAAAAATTGTGGAAGTAGTTAGCGGACGAAAAACGAGCAACTTGAAGAATAATAATAAAGAATAAAGAGAAACAGGAACTCAATAGTGTGGATGCTTAAAGCATCCACACAACTAGAAAAATTTGCATTTCCTGCGAAAATGCAGTGTGGATGCTTAAAGCTGAAGCTGTATGCAAAAAGTAGCTGAAAAAGCTGAAAAGTTGCAGAAATTGTAAAAACTTTGCAGAAGCAAAAGAAGTTTGCTAAAATGGAATAACTTAGCAGAACTGCAATATCTTAGAGGAAACATAATACTTGGCAGAAATACAATAGCATAGCAGAATTTAGCAGAAATATTGTAACTTACCAGAAACATGATAACTTCTCAAAAATACAAGAATTTAGGAGAAATAGTATAAGATAACAGAAAGAATATATTTAGCCAAAAATACTTAAACATTACAGAAACACTATGATTTAGAAAAATAGTACAACAGAGTAGAAATATTGTGATTTACCAGAGACACTGTGATGAACTATGAATATTGTAATTTTAAATTAAGACTATGTTTTAGCACAAATATTATAATTTGGCAGAAATACTATAATTTAGCAGAAATACTATATTAAGCACAAATCCTATAAAAAGCAGAAATGGTATGATTAAGCATAAATACTACATTTAGTAGAAATACTTTGTTTTAGCACAAATCCCATAAAAAGCAGAAATACTGTACTATGATTTAGTAGAAAGACTATAATTAATCAGAAATACTAAATTTAGCAGAAATACTATATTAAGCACAAATCCTATGAAAAGCAGAAATAGTATGATTAAGCATAAATACTACATTTAGCAGAAATACTATATTAAGCACAAATCCTATAAAAGCAGAAATAGTATATTAAGCACAAATCTTATAAAATAGCAGAAATAGTGTGATTTAGCACAATAGTAATAAGTTAAACAGAAAAATTGGAAAAGCAAAATGGACAGCTGAAAAAATGCTGAACATGCTGAGGTTCCCTCAAATATACTTGTTAAATGACAAAAATCAGCAAAAAAATTTATGACTGCCACACAATTACAAATATGTACACATGAGGAAACACACATGCACAGAGAGACACACACACAAGATCCAATTCAGTCAACCAGTCTAAATATATTGAATTTGAATCTTACAATGGGATCATCCCATTAAAAGGCTTTCTCTCTTTCTCTCTCTCTCTGTCACACACACACACACACGCACACACACACACACACACACACACACACACACACACACACACACAGGGAGAGAGAAGTAAGTTTCTAGGTCAGCCTGGGAGCTGGTGAATTTGAATCCACCAATCAGAGAGGCTGTGCACTTTTTCCCGCCAAAACAGGTGCATCTGTTTACACACGCAGCAGCACAGAGAGGCACAGGATTATTGCCGTCTATTTCTCATAGTGACGACTCCCCTCAAACAAATGACCGTAATTTCCTAACCGTAGGGGCTAGAACGGTCATTCTTACACCGTTTTGTTCAGAAGAGATGGGGGAATCTTCAAGTGTTGACAATTTAATATTAAAATATGAATTTTTAGAGATATATGACATGGATGACTTGTTGACTTAGAAGCCACGAATTCCCCAATATGCAAATTTGAGTGCCTGAGACCACATATGTGATTGGCTGGCTGGGAAGCCGTGCAGGCCCTGATTTGTGGATTTGAATTCCTCAGCCCTCAGATATGATTGGCTGGCTTAGAAGCCACGAAGGCCCCAATATGCAAATTTGAATGCCTCAGGACACTTATTTGATTGGCTGGGAAACTGTGCAGGCCCTGATTTGAAAATTTGAATGTCTCAGTCCTCACAGAGGATTGGCTGCCTGGGGACCTGGCAGAAATATATAGAAATACTATTATTAAGCATAAATACTACATTTAGTAGAAATACTATGTTTTAGCACAAATACTATAAAAAGAAGAAAAACTATAATTTAGCAGAAATACTATATTAAGCACAAATCCTATAAAAAGCAGAAATACTATAATTTAGAACAAATAGTATAAAAAGCAGAAATACTATAATTTAGCAGAAATACTATGTTAGGCACAAATCCGATAAAAAGCAGAAATACTATAATTTAGCAGAAATACTATGTTAGGCACAAATCCTATAAAAAGCAGAAATACTATAATTTAGCAGAAATACTATATTAGGCATAAATCCTTTGAAAAGCAGAAATAGTATGATTTAGCAGAAATACTGTATTTAGCACAAGTACCGAAAAGTACCAGAAATACTATGATTTAGCAGAATAGTAATAACTTATTGAAACACAAATGCACAGAGGGACACACAAACACAGGCTCTAATCCAGTCAACCAGTCTAACTATGTTCAATTTAAATCCTACAATGACATGCTGCCAAATAAGGGCAGGGTCCTCTCTCTCCCACTAAACACACACACACACACACACACACACACACACACACACACACACAGGGAGAGAGGACTAAGTTTCTAGGTCAGCCTGGGAGCTGCTGAATTTGAATCCACCAATCAGAGAGGCTGTTTACGTTTTCCCGCCAAAACAGGTGCATCTTTTTACACACGCAGCACAGAGACATAGACCTGCTTCTTTCAGTTTATTTCACATAGTGAGGATTCCCCTCAAACAAATGACCATAATTTCCTAACCGTAGGGGCTAGAGCGGTCATTCTTACACCGTTTTGTTCAGAAGAGATGGGGGAATCTTCAAGTGTTGACAATTTATCATTAAAATATGAATTTTTAGAGATATATGACATGGATGACTTGTTGACTTAGAAGCCACGAATTCCCCAATATGCAAATTTGAATACCTGGAGCCCACATACATGATTGGCTGGCTGGGAAGCTGTGCAGGCCCTGATTTGTGGATTTGAATTCCTCAGCCCTCAGATATGATTGGCTGGCTTAGAAGCCATGAAGGCCCCAATATGCAAATTTGAATGCCTCAGGACACATATATGATTGGCTGGGAAACCGTGCAGGCCCTGATTTGAAAATTTGAATGTCTAAGTCCTCACAGAGGATTGGCTGCCTGGGGACCTGGCAGAAATATATAGAAATATATAGAAATACTATGATTAAGCATAAATACTACATTTAGTAGAAATACTATGTTTTAGCACAAATACTATAAAAAGCAGAAATACTATAATTTAGCAGAAATACTATATTAAGCACAAATCCTATAAAAAGCAGAAATACTATATTAGGCACAAATCCCATAAAAAGCAGAAATAGTATGATTAAGCATAAATACTACATTTAGTAGAAATACTATGTTTTAGCACAAATAGTATAAAAAGCAGAAATACTGTAATTTAGCAGAAATACTATATTAGGCACAAATCTTATAAAATAGCAGAAATAGTATGATTTAGCACAATAGTAATCAGTTAAACAGAAAAATTGGAAAAGCAAAATGGACAGCTGAAAAAATGCTGAACATGCTCAGGGTCCCTCAAATATACTTGTTAAATGAAAAAATCAGCAAAAAAATGCACAGGGAGAGAGAAGTAAGTTTCTAGGTCAGCCTGGGAGCTGCTGAAGTTGAATCCACCAATCAGAGAGCCTGTGTACTTTTTCCCGCCAAAACATGTGCCTCTTTTTACACACGCAGCACAGAGAGGCACAGGATTATTGCAGCCTATTTCTCATAGTGAGGACTCCCCTCAAACAAATGACCATAATTCCCAAACCGTAGGGGCTAGAGCGGTCATTCTTACACCGTTTTGTTCAGAAGAGATGGGGGAATCTTCCAGTGTTTACAATTTATCATTAAAATATGAATTATTAAAGATATTTGACTTCTAATGCACCATAACTGAGTAGAGCGAAGCAAAAACTGCCTTGACTTGCCCTCAAACAACGCTTTGTAACTCGAAATCTATTTGGAGTATCGATATCATTCTTTCACCGTAAGAGACAGCAGGCTTTGGTGAACAGTCATGGAAATTTTCAGGTCTCTGTGGAAATCCAAAAAAAAGTTATGACGAGAGAAAAAAGTGGTTCATTTCCAGAGTTTTAAATCTGAAGAAATCTGAGCGAAGGACGAATTTCCTACCCTCAAACAAGTCCAACTCATTTCAGAACGGTAATAGGTGAGAAAGAAATTCTTGAATTGTGAGCGTCAGGGGTGTCTGAAGATATTCGGGGACAAGCCTCATGTCTTAAAGTCGCTTCGTTAAGCAGATATGACGATTCGAATATGCCTCTCATTACAGAAATCCAGCGATGATTTTGAACAAGCTCTCCATTGACTTTATATGGAGAGTTTTGAGACCTTGTGTTGGTCTGAGGAGATTTGCAAAAATTCTATAAATCCCACAACAATGATAGTGACATTTTCTGAAAGCCAGCAAAAATACCTACGTTTTGATGTATAATTTGTGGAAGTTGAGTGAAAATTGAGCAAGTAGCAAGAAGTTGTTCGGACATGAAGTGAAAATTGCAAAACCTTCAGTGGCACACTGGAAGCCAAGAGCATAGCAACCATAACAACGCATGTATTTTGTGAAAAATCACAATTTTGCAACTCAAAACTTTAAGAGGCATAAAAGTAAAACAGTAAAAGATTTCAAAAAGCTGAATCATACCTGAATAGCCCAATAATTTCTGAACATTTTAAAGTTTGAATGGTTGTTCTAGGTGAAAATATGAGGAAGTAGTTAAGTTTCAAAAACAAGCAAATTTTAGCAGAATTGCAGAAGTTTCCCATTCATTTCAATGGGACAAATTAAAGGAAAAAAGTGGAATATTTTAAAAAGTATAATAGTTAAAAATAGCAAAAATCATAGCGATGTTTAGCAGAAATAGCAGAATAGTATAAAATTTGAACGGTGAAAATAGCATAAAAATTGTGGAAGTAGTTAAGTGCCAAAGAAAGCAGAAAAAGTGGCAACTAGAATAATAATAATAAAAATAATAATAAAGAATAAAGAGAAACAGGAACTCAATAGTGTGGATGCTTAAAGCATCCACACAATAATAAAGAATAAAGAGAAACAGGAACTCAATAGTGTGGATGCTTAAAGCATCCACACAACTAGAAAAATTTGCATTTCCTGCGAAAATGCAGTGTGGATGCTTAAAGCTGAAGCTGTATGCAAAAAGTAGCTGAAAAAGCTGAAAAGTTGCAGAAATTGTAAAAACTTTGCAGAAGCAAAAGAAGTTTGCTAAAATGGAATAACTTAGCAGAACTGCAATATCTTAGAGGAAACATAATACTTGGCAGAGATACAATAGCATAGCAGAATTTAGCAGAAATATTGTAACTTACCAGAAACATGATAACTTCTCAAAAATACAAGAATTTAGGAGAAATAGTATAAGATAACAGAAAGAATATATTTAGCCAAAAATACTTAAACATTACAGAAACACTATGATTTAGAAAAATAGTACAACAGAGCAGAAATATTGTGATTTACCAGAGACACTGTGATGAACTATGAATATTGTAATTTTAAATTGAGACTATGTTTTAGCACAAATATTATAATTTGGCAGAAATACTATAATTTAGCAGAAATACTATATTAAGCACAAATCCTATAAAAAGCAGAAATGGTATGATTAAGCACAAATACTACATTTAGTAGAAATACTTTGTTTTAGCACAAATCCCATAAAAAGCAGAAATACTGTACTATGATTTAGTAGAAAAACTATAATTAATCAGAAATACTAAATTTAGCAGAAATACTATATTAAGCACAAATACTATGAAAAGCAGAAATAGTATATTAAGCAAAAATCTTATAAAATAGCAGAAATAGTATGATTTAGCACAATAGTAATAAGTTAAACAGAAAAATTGGAAAAGCAAAATGGACAGCTGAAAAAATGCTGAACATGCTGAGGGTCCCTCAAATATACTTGTTAAATGACAAAAATCTGCAAAAAAATTTATTACAGCCACACAATCACAAATATGTACACATGAGGAAACACACATGCACAGAGAGACCCACACACAAGATCCAATTCAGTCAACCAGTCTAAATATATTGAATTTAAATCTTAGAATGAGATCATCCCATTAAAAGCCTTTCTCTCTCTCTCTCTCTCTCTCTCTCTCTCTGTCACACACACACACACACACACACACACACACACACACACACACACACACACACACACACACACAGGGAGAGAGAAGTAAGTTTCTAGGTCAGCCTGGGAGCTGGTGAATTTGAATCCACCAATCAGAGAGGCTGTGCACTTTTCCCCACCAAAACAGGTGCATCTGTTTACACACGCAGCAGCACAGAGAGACACAGGATTTTTGCAGTCTATTTCTCATAGTGACGACTCCCCTCAAACAAATGACCGTAATTTCCTAACCGTAGGGGCTAGAAGGGTCATTCTTACACCGTTTTGTTCAGAAGAGATGGGGGAATCTTCAAGTGTTGACAATTTAATATTAAAATATGAATTTTTAGAGATATATGACATGGATGACTTGTTGACTTAGAAGCCACGAATTCCCCAATATGCAAATTTGAATGCCTGAGACCACATATGTGATTGGCTGGCTGGGAAGCCGTGCAGGCCCTGATTTGTGGATTTGAATTCCTCAGCCCTCAGATATGATTGGCTGGCTTAGAAGCCACGAAGGCCCCAATATGCAAATTTGAATGCCTCAGGACACTTATTTGATTGGCTGGGAAACTGTGCAGGCCCTGATTTGAAAATTTGAATGTCTCAGTCCTCACAGATGATTGGCTGCCTGGGGACCTGGCAGAAATATATAGAAATACTATTATTAAGCATAAATACTACATTTAGTAGAAATACTATGTTTTAGCACAAATACTATAAAAAGAAGAAAAACTATAATTTAGCAGAAATACTATATTAAGCACAAATCCTATAAAAAGCAGAAATACTATAATTTAGCAGAAATACTATGTTAGGCACAAATCTTATAAAAAGCAGAAATACTATAATTTAGCAGAAATACTATATTAGGCATAAATCCTTTGAAAAGCAGAAATAGTATGATTTAGCAGAAATACTGTATTTAGCACAAGTACCGAAAAGTACCAGAAATACTATGATTTAGCAGAATAGTAATAACTTATTGAAACACAAATGCACAGAGGGACACACAAACACAGGCTCTAATCCAGTCAACCAGTCTAACTATGTTCAATTTAAATCCTACAATGACATGCTGCCAAATAAGGGCAGGGTCCTCTCTCTCCCACTAAACACACACACACACACACACACACACACACACACACAGGGAGAGAGGACTAAGTTTCTAGGTCAGCCTGGGAGCTGCTGAATTTGAATCCACCAATCAGAGAGGCTGTTTACGTTTTCCCGCCAAAACAGGTGCATCTTTTTACACACGCAGCACAGAGACATAGACCTGCTTCTTTCAGTTTATTTCACATAGTGAGGATTCCCCTCAAACAAATGACCATAATTTCCTAACTATAGGGGCTAGAGCGGTCATTCTTACACCGTTTTGTTCAGAAGAGATGGGGGAATCTTCAAGTGTTGACAATTTATCATTAAAATATGAATTTTTAGAGATATATGACATGGATGACTTGTTGACTTAGAAGCCACGAATTCCCCAATATGCAAATTTGAATGTCTGAGACCACATATGTGATTGGCTGGCTGGGAAGCTGTGCAGGCCCTGATTTGTGGATTTGAATTCCTCAGCCCTCAGATATGATTGGCTGGCGTAGAAGCCACGAAGGCCCCAATATGCAAATTTGAATGCCTCAGGACACTTATTTGATTGGCTGGGAAACTGTGCAGGCCCTGATTTGAAAATTTGAATGTCTCAGTCCTCACAGAGGATTGGCTGCCTGGGGACCTGGCAGAAATATATAGAAATACTATTATTAAACATAAATACTACATTTAGTAGAAATACTATGTTTTAGCAAAAATACTATAAAAAGAAGAAAAACTATAATTTAGCAGAAATACTATATTAAGCAGAAATCCTATAAAAAGCAGAAATACTATAATTTAGAACAAATAGTATAAAAAGCAAAAATACTATAATTTAGCAGAAATACTATGTTAGGCACAAATCCTATAAAAAGCAGAAATACTATAATTTAGCAGAAATACTATGTTAGGCACAAATCCTATAAAAAGCAGAAATACTATAATTTAGCAGAAATACTATATTAGGCATAAATCCTATGAAAAGGAGAAATACTATATTAAGCACAAATCCTATAAAAAGCAGAAATACTATATTAGGTACAAATCCTATAAAAAGCAGAAATACTATATTAGGCACAAATCCTATAAAAAGCAGAAATACTATATTAGGCACAAATAGTATAAAAAGCAGAAATACTATAATTTAGCAGAAATACTATGTTTGGCACAAATCCTATAAAAATAATAAATACTATAATTTAGCAGAAATACTATATTAGGCACAAATCTTATGAAAAGCAGAAATAGTATGATTTAGCAGAATAGTAATAACTTACAAAATTACAAATATGGAGGCATATTGGAACACAAATGCACAGAGGGACACACAAACACAGGCTCTAATCCAGTCAACCAGTCTAACTATATTCAATTTAAATCCTACAATGACATGCTGCCAAATAAGGGCAGGGTTCTCTCTCTCCCACTAAACACACACACACACACACACACACACACACACACACACACACACACACACAGAGGGAGAGAGCTGCCGAATTTAAATCCACCAATCAGAGTGGCTGTTTACGTTTTCCCGCCAAAACAGGTGCATCTTTTTACACACGCAGGACAGAGAGGCACAGGATTATTGCAGCCTATTTCTCATAGTGAGGACTCCCCTCAAACAAATGACCATAATTTCCTAACCGTAGGGGCTAGAGCGGTCATTCTTACACCGTTTTGTTCAGAAGAGATGGGGGAATCTTCCAGTGTTAACAATTTATCATTAAAATATGAATTATTAAAGATATTTGACTTCTAATGCACCATAACTGAGCAGAGCGAAGCAAAAACTGCCTTGACTTGCCCTCAAACAATGCTTTGTAACTCGAAATCTATTTGGAGTATCGATATCATTCTTTCACCGTAAGAGACAGCAGGCTTTGGTGAACAGTCATAGAAATTTTCAGGTCTCTGTGGAAATCCAACAAAAAGTTATGACGAGAGAAAAAAGTGGTTCATTTCCACAGTTTGAAATCTGAAGAAATCTGAGCGACGGACGAATTTCCTACCCTCAAACAAGTCCAACTCATTTCAGAACGGTAATAGGTGAGAAAGAAATTCTTGAATTGTGAGCGTCAGGGGTGTCTGAAGATATTCGGGGACAAGCCTCATGTCTTAAAGTCGCTTCGTTAAGGAGATATGACGATTCGAATATGCCTCTCATTACAGAAATCCAGCGATGATTTTGAACAAGCTCTCCATTGACTTTATATGGAGAGTTTTGTGACCTTGTGTTGGTCTGAGGAGATTTGCCAAAATTCTATAAATCCCACAACAATGATAGTGACATTTTCTGAAAGCCAGCAAAAATACCTACGTTTTGATGTATAATTTGTGGAAGTTGAGTGAAAATTGAGCAAGTAGCAAGAAGTTGTTCGGACATGAAGTGAAAATTGCAAAACCTTCAGTGACACACTGGAAGCCAAGAGCATAGCAACCATAACAACGCATGTATTTTGTGAAAAATCACAATTTTGCAACTGAAAACTTTAAGAGGCATAAAAGTAAAACGGTAAAAGATTTGAAAAAGCTGAATCATACATGAATAGCCCAATAATTTGTGAACATTTTAAAGTTTGAATGGTTTTTCTAGGCGAAAGTATGAGGAAGTAGTTAAGTTTCAAAAACAAGCAAAATTTAGCAGAATTGCAGAAGTTTGCAGAAGTTTCCCATTCATTTCAATGGGACAAATTAAAGGAAAAAAGCTTAATATTTTAAAAAGTATAATAGCAGAAAATACCAAAAGTCATAGCACACATTAGCAGAAATAGCAGAATAGTTTAAAATTTGAACGGTGAAAATAGCACAAAAATTGTGGAAGTAGTTAGCGGACGAAAAACGAGCAACTTGAAGAATAATAATAAAGAATAAAGAGAAACAGGAACTCAATAGTGTGGATGCTTAAAGCATCCACACAACTAGAAAAATTTGCATTTCCTGCGAAAATGCAGTGTGGATGCTTAAAGCTGAAGCTGTATGCAAAAAGTAGCTGAAAAAGCTGAAAAGTTGCAGAAATTGTAAAAACTTTGCAGAAGCAAAAGAAGTTTGCTAAAATGGAATAACTTAGCAGAACTGCAATATCTTAGAAGAAACATAATACTTGGCAGAAATACAATAGCATAGCAGAATTTAGCAGAAATATTGTAACTTACCAGAAACATGATAACTTCTCAAAAATACAAGAATTTAGGAGAAATAGTATAAGATAACAGAAAGAATATATTTAGCCAAAAATACTTAAACATTACAGAAACACTATGATTTAGAAAAATAGTACAACAGAGCAGAAATATTGTGATTTACCAGAGACACTGTGATGAACTATGAATATTGTAATTTTAAATTAAGACTATGTTTTAGCACAAATATTATAATTTGGCAGAAATACTATAATTTAGCAGAAATACTATATTAAGCACAAATCCTATAAAAAGCAGAAATGGTATGATTAAGCATAAATACTACATTTAGTAGAAATACTTTGTTTTAGCACAAATCCCATAAAAAGCAGAAATACTGTACTATGATTTAGTAGAAAGACTATAATTAATCAGAAATACTAAATTTAGCAGAAATACTATATTAAGCACAAATCCTATGAAAAGCAGAAATAGTATGATTAAGCATAAATACTACATTTAGCAGAAATAGTATATTAAGCACAAATCTTATAAAATAGCAGAAACAGTATGATTTAGCACAATAGTAATAAGTTAAACAGAAAAATTGGAAAAGCAAAATGGACAGCTGAAAAAATGCTGAACATGCTGAGGGTCCCTCAAATATACTTGTTAAATGACAAAAATCTGCAAAAAAATTTATTACAGCCACACAATCACAAATATGTACACATGAGGAAACACACATGCACAGAGAGACCCACACACAAGATCCAATTCAGTCAACCAGTCTAAATATATTGAATTTAAATCTTAGAATGAGATCATCCCATTAAAAGCCTTTCTCTCTCTCTCTCTCTCTCTCTCTCTCTCTGTCACACACACACACACACACACACACACACACACACACACAGGGAGAGAGAAGTAAGTTTCTAGGTCAGCCTGGGAGCTGGTGAATTTGAATCCACCAATCAGAGAGGCTGTGCACTTTTCCCCACCAAAACAGGTGCATCTGTTTACACACGCAGCAGCACAGAGAGACACAGGATTTTTGCAGTCTATTTCTCATAGTGACGACTCCCCTCAAACAAATGACCGTAATTTCCTAACCGTAGGGGCTAGAATGGTCATTCTTACACCGTTTTGTTCAGAAGAGATGGGGGAATCTTCAAGTGTTGACAATTTAATATTAAAATATGAATTTTTAGAGATATATGACATGGATGACTTGTTGACTTAGAAGCCACGAATTCCCCAATATGCAAATTTGAATGCCTGAGACCACATATGTGATTGGCTGGCTGGGAAGCCGTGCAGGCCCTGATTTGTGGATTTGAATTCCTCAGCCCTCAGATATGATTGGCTGGCTTAGAAGCCACGAAGGCCCCAATATGCAAATTTGAATGCCTCAGGACACTTATTTGATTGGCTGGGAAACTGTGCAGGCCCTGATTTGAAAATTTGAATGTCTCAGTCCTCACAGAGGATTGGCTGCCTGGGGACCTGGCAGAAATATATAGAAATACTATTATTAAGCATAAATACTACATTTAGTAGAAATACTATGTTTTAGCACAAATACTATAAAAAGAAGAAAAACTATAATTTAGCAGAAATACTATATTAAGCACAAATCCTATAAAAAGCAGAAATACTATAATTTAGAACAAATAGTATAAAAAGCAGAAATACTATAATTTAGCAGAAATACTATGTTAGGCACAAATCCTATAAAAAGCAGAAATACTATAATTTAGCAGAAATACTATGTTAGGCACAAATCCTATAAAATAGCAGAAATACTATAATTTAGCAGAAATACTATATTAGGCATAAATCCTATGAAAAGCAGAAATAGTATGATTTAGCAGAAATACTGTATTTAGCACAAGTACCGAAAAGTACCAGAAATACTATGATTTAGCAGAATAGTAATAACTTATTGAAACACAAATGCACAGAGGGACACACAAACACAGGCTCTAATCCAGTCAACCAGTCTAACTATGTTCAATTTAAATCCTACAATGACATGCTGTCAAATAAGGGCAGGGTCCTCTCTCTCCCACTAAACACACACACACACACACACACACACACACACACACACACAGACACAGAGGGAGAGAGCTGCCGAATTTAAATCCACCAATCAGAGTGGCTGTTTACGTTTTCCCGCCAAAACAGGTGTATCGTTTTACACACGCAGGACAGAGAGGCACAGGATTATTGCAGCCTATTTCTCATAGTGAGGACTCCCCTCAAACAAATGACCATAATTTCCTAACCGTAGGGGCTAGAGTGGTCATTCTTACACCGTTTTGTTCAGAAGAGA
Source organism: Maylandia zebra (assembly GCF_041146795.1). Lineage (NCBI taxonomy): Eukaryota > Metazoa > Chordata > Actinopteri > Cichliformes > Cichlidae > Maylandia > Maylandia zebra. The sequence goes on along the minus strand of NC_135168.1, from coordinate 6,954,901 downwards.
TGGGGGAATCTTCCAGTGTTAACAATTTATCATTAAAATATGAATTATTAAAGATATTTGACTTGTAATGCACCATAACTGAGTAGAGCGAAGCAAAAACTGCCTTGACTTGCCCTCAAACAACGCTTTCTAACTCTAAATCTATTTGGAGTATCGATATCATTCTTTCACCGTAAGAGACAGCAGGCTTTGGTGAACAATCATGGAAATTTTCAGGTCTCTGTGGAAATCCAACAAAAAGTTATGACGAGAGAAAAACGTGGTTCATTTCCACAGTTTGAAATCTGAAGAAATCTGAGCGAAGGACAAATTTCCTACCCTCAAACAAGTCCAACTCATTTACGAACGGTAATAGGTGAGAAAGAAATTCTTGAATTGTGAGCGTCACGAGTGTCTGAAGATATACCGGGACAAGCCTCATGTCTTAACTTTGCTTCGTTAAGGAGATATGACGATTCGAATATGCCTCTCATTACAGAAATGCAGCGGTGATTTTGAACAAACTCTCCATTGACTTTATATGGAGAGTTTTCTGACCTTGTGTTAGTCTGAGGAGATTTGCCAAAATTCTATAAATCCCACAACAATGATGGTGACATTTTCTGAAAGCCAGCAAAAATACCTACGTTTTGATGTATAATTTGTGGAAGTTGAGTGAAAATTGAGCAAGTAGCAAGAAGTTGTTCGGACATGAAGTGAAAATTGCAAAACCTTCAGTGACACACTGGAAGCCAAGAGCATAGCAACCATAACAACGCATGTATTTTGTGAAAAATCACAATTGTGCAACTCAAAACTTTAAGAGGCATAAAAGTAAAACAGTAAAAGATTTGAAAAAGCTGAATCATACATGAATAGCCCAATAATTTGTGAACATTTTAAAGTTTGAATGGTTGTTCTAGGTGAAAGTATGAGGAAGTAGTTAAGTTTCAAAAACAAGCAAAATTTAGCAGAATTTTGGAAGTTTCCCATTCATTTCAATGGGACAAATTAAAGGAAAAAAGTGGAATATTTTAAAAAGTATAATAGCAAAAAATAGCAAAAGTCATAGCGATCATTAGCAGAAATAGCAGAATAGTTTAAAATTTGAACGGTGAAAATCGGCTGAAAATTGTGGAAGTAGTTAAGTGCCAAAAAGTGTACGGAAGCAACTGGAATAATAAAGTAGAATAAAGAATAAAGAGAAACAGGAACTCAATAGTGTGGATGCTTAAAGCATCCACACAATAAAGAATAAAGAGAAACAGGAACTCAATAGTGTGGATGCTTAAAGCATCCACACAATAATAAAGAATAAAGAGAAACAGGAACTCAATAGTGTGGATGCTTAAAGCATCCACACAACTAGAAAAATTTGCATTTCCTGCGAAAATGCAGTGTGGATGCTTAAAGCTGAAGCTGCATGCAAAAAGTAGCTGAAAAAGCTGAAAAGTTGCAGAAATTGTAAAAACTTTGCAGAAGCAAAAGAAGTTTGCTAAAATGGAATAACTTAGCAGAACTGCAATATCTTAGAGGAAACATAATACTTGGCAGAAATACAATTATATAGCAGAAATGCTATATTTAGAAAGAAAAATACAATATACTAGAAATAGTATGATTTAGCAGAAATACTGTATTTAGTACAAGTACCAAAAAGTAGCAGAAATACTATGATTTAGCAGAAATATTATGATTCAGCAGAAGTACTAAGATGTAGTAAAAGTATTTTGATTTAACAGATATACAATTATGGAGGAGTAATACTTTAAAATGGGAGAAATATTGATACACACACACACATACACAGAGCCTAAAGGGAAGAGAATTTGTACCATGGAGTGTTAACAAGAATGTGAGGTCCATATTAGAAAAGCTGGTAAAATCATAAAAGTTTGCATAATTGTAATAAATGCTGAATATGAACTACTGGTCTGTGACAGTGTATTAATTTGTAGGGAAAAAAACATGTTGACCAAGGTGGAATCGAACCCACGATCTTTGGCTTGCAGACCCGTGTCATTACCAACTGCGCCACTGGGAAAGAGAGGAGCTTCTTGGAAAAACAGGGTGATGAGCAGTCAGAATTAGATCGCGGTGAGAGGCGAAAAACGCCGTTTTTTGGAGTTACAAAACGTTGTGTAACTCAAAAACTAGGTGGACTAGAAGCATAATTCTTCTACTGGCTGAATCAGCGGACTTTGGTGTACTTTGACTGTGATTTTCATTGCTCTTTGCACAACCGTCGCTGAGATATGACGAGAGAGGAAACGGAAGACCTCAGATATGATTGGCTGGCTGGGAAGCAGGCCCTGATCTGTGTATTTGAATGTCTGAGTTCTCACAGAGGATTGGCTGCCTGGGGACCTGGCAGAAATATATAGAAATAGTATGATTAAGCATAAATACTACATTTAGCAGAAATACTATATTAAGCACAAATCCTATAAAAAGCACAAATACTATATTAGGTACAAATCCTATAAAAAGCAGAAATACTATATTAGGCACAAATAGTATAAAAAGCAGAAATACTATAATTTAGCAGAAATACTATATTAGGCACAAATCTTATGAAAAGCAGAAATACTATGATTTAGCAGAATAGTAATAACTTACAAAATTACAAATATGGAGGCATATTGAAACACAAATGCACAGAGGGACACACAAACACAGGCTCTAATCCAGTCAACCAGTCTAACTATGTTCAATTTAAATCCTACAATGACATGCTGCCAAATAAGGGCAGGGTCCTCTCTCTCCCACTAAACACACACACACACACACACAGGGAGAGAGGACTAAGTTTCTAGGTCAGCCTGGGAGCTGCTGAATTTGAATCCACCAATCAGAGAGGCTGTTTACGTTTTCCCGCCAAAACAGGTGCATCTTTTTACACACGCAGCACAGAGACATAGACCTGCTTCTTTCAGTTTATTTCACATAGTGAGGATTCCCCTCAAACAAATGACCATAATTTCCTAACCATAGGGGCTAGAGCGGTCATTCTTACACCGTTTTGTTCAGAAGAGATGGGGGAATCTTCAAGTGTTGACAATTTATCATTAAAATATGAATTTTTAGAGATATATGACATGGATGACTTGTTGACTTAGAAGCCACGAATTCCCCAATATGCAAATTTGAATACCTGGAGCCCACATACATGATTGGCTGGCTGGGAAGCTGTGCAGGCCCTGATTTGTGGATTTGAATTCCTCAGCCCTCAGATATGATTGGCTGGCTTAGAAGCCATGAAGGCCCCAATATGCAAATTTGAATGCCTCAGGACACATATATGATTGGCTGGGAAACCGTGCAGGCCCTGATTTGAAAATTTGAATGTCTAAGTCCTCACAGAGGATTGGCTGCCTGGGGACCTGGCAGAAATATATAGAAATATATAGAAATACTATGATTAAGCATAAATACTACATTTAGTAGAAATACTATGTTTTAGCACAAATACTATAAAAAGCAGAAATACTATAATTTAGCAGAAATACTATATTAAGCACAAATCCTATAAAAAGCAGAAATACTATATTAGGTACAAATCCTATAAAAAGCAGAAATACTATATTAGGCACAAATCCTATAAAAAGCAGAAATACTATATTAGGCACAAATAGTATAAAAAGCAGAAATACTATAATTTAGCAGAAATACTATGTTTGGCACAAATCCTATAAAAATAATAAATACTATAATTTAGCAGAAATACTATATTAGGCACAAATCTTATGAAAAGCAGAAATAGTATCATTTAGCAGAATAGTAATAACTTACAAAATTACAAATATGGAGGCATATTGAAACACAAATGCACAGATGGACACACAAACACAGGTTCTAATCCAGTCAACCAGTCTAACTATATTCAATTTAAATCCTACAATGACATGCTGCCAAATAAGGGCAGGGTCCTCTCTCTCCCACTAAACACACACACACACACACACACACACACACACACACAGGGAGAGAGCTGCCGAATTTAAATCCACCAATCAGAGTGGCTGTTTACGTTTTCCCGCCAAAACAGGTGCATCTTTTTACACACGCAGGACAGAGAGGCACAGGATTATTGCAGCCTATTTCTCATAGTGAGGACTCCCCTCAAACAAATGACCATAATTTCCTAACCGTAGGGGCTAGAGCGGTCATTCTTACACCGTTTTGTTCAGAAGAGATGGGGGAATCTTCCAGTGTTAACAATTTATCATTAAAATATGAATTATTAAAGATATTAGACTTCTAATGCACCATAACTGAGCAGAGCGAAGCAAAAACTGCCTTGACTTGCCCTCAAACAACGCTTTGTAACTCGAAATCTATTTGGAGTATCGATATCATTCTTTCACCGTAAGAGACAGCAGGCTTTGGTGAACAGTCATGGAAATTTTCAGGTCTCTGTGGAAATCCAAAAAAAAGTTATGACGAGAGAAAAAAGTGGTTCATTTCCAGAGTTTTAAATCTGAAGAAATCTGAGCGAAGGACGAATTTCCTACCCTCAAACAAGTCCAACTCATTTCAGAACGGTAATAGGTGAGAAAGAAATTCTTGAATTGTGAGCGTCAGGGGTGTCTGAAGATATTCGGGGACAAGCCTCATGTCTTAAAGTCGCTTCGTTAAGGAGATATGACGATTCGAATATGCCTCTCATTACAGAAATCCAGCGATGATTTTGAACAAGCTCTCCATTGACTTTATATGGAGAGTTTTGAGACCTTGTGTTGGTCTGAGGAGATTTGCAAAAATTCTATAAATCCCACAACAATGATAGTGACATTTTCTGAAAGCCAGCAAAAATACCTACGTTTTGATGTATAATTTGTGGAAGTTGAGTGAAAATTGAGCAAGTAGCAAGAAGTTGTTCGGACATGAAGTGAAAATTGCAAAACCTTCAGTGGCACACTGGAAGCCAAGAGCATAGCAACCATAACAACGCATGTATTTTGTGAAAAATCACAATTTTGCAACTCAAAACTTTAAGAGGCATAAAAGTAAAACAGTAAAACATTTGAAAAAGCTGAATCATACCTGAATAGCCCAATAATTTGTGAACATTTTAAAGTTTGAATGGTTGTTCTAGGTGAAAATATGAGGAAGTAGTTAAGTTTCAAAAACAAGCAAATTTTAGCAGAATTGCAGAAGTTTCCCATTCATTTCAATGGGACAAATTAAAGGAAAAAAGCTTAATATTTTAAAAAGTATAATAGTTAAAAATAGCAAAAATCGTAGCGTAAATTACCAGAAATAGCAGAATAGTTTAAAATTTGAACGGTGAAAATCGGCTGAAAATTGTGGAAGTAGTTAAGTGCCAAAAAGTGTACGGAAGCAACTAGAATAATAATAATAACTAGAAAAATTTGCATTTCCTGCGAAAATGCAGTGTGGATGCTTAAAGCTGAAGCTGTATGCAAAAAGTAGCTGAAAAAGCTGAAAAGTTGCAGAAATTGTAAAAACTTTGCAGAAGCAAAAGAAGTTTGCTAAAATGGAATAACTTAGCAAAACTGCAATATCTTAGAGGAAACATAATACTTGGCAGAAATACAATAGCATAGCAGAATTTAGCAGAAATATTGTAACTTACCAGAAACATGATAACTTCTCAAAAATACAAGAATTTAGGAGAAATAGTATAAGATAACAGAAAGAATATATTTAGCCAAAAATACTTAAACATTACAGAAACACTATGATTTAGAAAAATAGTACAACAGAGCAGAAATATTGTGATTTACCAGAGACACTGTGATGAACTATGAATATTGTAATTTTAAATTAAGACTATGTTTTAGCACAAATATTATAATTTGGCAGAAATACTATAATTTAGCAGAAATACTATATTAAGCACAAATCCTATAAAAAGCAGAAATGGTATGATTAAGCATAAATACTACATTTAGTAGAAATACTTTGTTTTAGCACAAATCCCATAAAAAGCAGAAATACTGTACTATGATTTAGTAGAAAGACTATAATTAATCAGAAATACTAAATTTAGCAGAAATACTATATTAAGCACAAATCCTATGAAAAGCAGAAATAGTATATTAAGCACAAATCCTATAAAAGCAGAAATACTATATTAAGCACAAATCCTATAAAAGCAGAAATAGTATATTAAGCACAAATCTTATAAAATAGCAGAAATAGTGTGATTTAGCACAATAGTAATAAGTTAAACAGAAAAATTGGAAAAGCAAAATGGACAGCTGAAAAAATGCTGAACATGCTGAGGTTCCCTCAAATATACTTGTTAAATGACAAAAATCAGCAAAAAAATTTATGACTGCCACACAATTACAAATATGTACACATGAGGAAACACACATGCACAGAGAGACACACACACAAGATCCAATTCAGTCAACCAGTCTAAATATATTGAATTTGAATCTTACAATGGGATCATCCCATTAAAAGGCTTTCTCTCTCTCTCTCTCTCTCTCTCTCTCTGTCACACACACACACACACACACACACACACACACACACACACACACACACACACACACACACACACACACACACACAGGGAGAGAGAAGTAAGTTTCTAGGTCAGCCTGGGAGCTGGTGAATTTGAATCCACCAATCAGAGAGGCTGTGCACTTTTCCCCACCAAAACAGGTGCATCTGTTTACACACGCAGCAGCACAGAGAGACACAGGATTTTTGCAGTCTATTTCTCATAGTGACGACTCCCCTCACACAAATGACCGTAATTTCCTAACCGTAGGGGCTAGAACGGTCATTCTTACACCGTTTTGTTCAGAAGAGATGGGGGAATCTTCAAGTGTTGACAATTTAATATTAAAATATGAATTTTTAGAGATATATGACATGGATGACTTGTTGACTTAGAAGCCACGAATTCCCCAATATGCAAATTTGAATGCCTGAGACCACATATGTGATTGGCTGGCTGGGAAGCCGTGCAGGCCCTGATTTGTGGATTTGAATTCCTCAGCCCTCAGATATGATTGGCTGGCTTAGAAGCCACGAAGGCCCCAATATGCAAATTTGAATGCCTCAGGACACTTATTTGATTGGCTGGGAAACTGTGCAGGCCCTGATTTGAAAATTTGAATGTCTCAGTCCTCACAGAGGATTGGCTTCCTGGGGACCTGGCAGAAATATATAGAAATACTATTATTAAGCATAAATACTACATTTAGTAGAAATACTATGTTTTAGCACAAATACTATAAAAAGAAGAAAAACTATAATTTAGCAGAAATACTATATTAAGCACAAATCCTATAAAAAGCAGAAATACTATAATTTAGAACAAATAGTATAAAAAGCAGAAATACTATAATTTAGCAGAAATACTATGTTAGGCACAAATCCTATAAAAAGCAGAAATACTATAATTTAGCAGAAATACTATGTTAGGCACAAATCCTATAAAAAGCAGAAATACTATAATTTAGCAGAAATACTATATTAGGCATAAATCCTATGAAAAGCAGAAATAGTATGATTTAGCAGAAATACTGTATTTAGCACAAGTACCGAAAAGTACCAGAAATACTATGATTTAGCAGAATAGTAATAACTTATTGAAACACAAATGCACAGAGGGACACACAAACACAGGCTCTAATCCAGTCAACCAGTCTAACTATGTTCAATTTAAATCCTACAATGACATGCTGTCAAATAAGGGCAGGGTCCTCTCTCTCCCACTAAACACACACACACACACACACACACACACACACACACACACACACACACACACACACACACACACACACAGGGAGAGAGGACTAAGTTTCTAGGTCAGCCTGGGAGCTGCTGAATTTGAATCCACCAATCAGAGAGGCTGTTTACGTTTTCCCGCCAAAACAGGTGCATCTTTTTACACACGCAGCACAGAGACATAGACCTGCTTCTTTCAGTTTATTTCACATAGTGAGGATTCCCCTCAAACAAATGACCATAATTTCCTAACCATAGGGGCTAGAGCGGTCATTCTTACACCGTTTTGTTCAGAAGAGATGGGGGAATCTTCAAGTGTTGACAATTTATCATTAAAATATGAATTTTTAGAGATATATGACATGGATGACTTGTTGACTTAGAAGCCACGAATTCCCCAATATGCAAATTTGAATGCCTGGAGCCCACATACATGATTGGCTGGCTGGGAAGCTGTGCAGGCCCTGATTTGTGGATTTGAATTCCTCAGCCCTCAGATATGATTGGCTGGCTTAGAAGCCACGAAGGCCCCAATATGCAAATTTGAATGCCTCAGGACACTTATTTGATTGGCTGGGAAACTGTGCAGGCCCTGATTTGAAAATTTGAATGTCTCAGTCCTCACAGAGGATTGGCTTCCTGGGGACCTGGCAGAAATATATAGAAATACTATTATTAAGCATAAATACTACATTTAGTAGAAATACTATGTTTTAGCACAAATCCTATAAAAAGCAGAAATACTATATTAGGCACAAATAGTATAAAAAGCAGAAATACTATAATTTAGCAGAAATACTATGTTTGGCACAAATCCTATAAAAATAATAAATACTATAATTTAGCAGAAATACTATATTAGGCACAAATCTTATGAAAAGCAGAAATAGTATGATTTAGCAGAATAGTAATAACTTACAAAATTACAAATATGGAGGCATATTGGAACACAAATGCACAGAGGGACACACAAACACAGGCTCTAATCCAGTCAACCAGTCTAACTATATTCAATTTAAATCCTACAATGACATGCTGCCAAATAAGGGCAGGGTTCTCTCTCTCCCACTAAACACACACACACACACACACACACACACACACACACACACAGACACAGAGGGAGAGAGCTGCCGAATTTAAATCCACCAATCAGAGTGGCTGTTTACGTTTTCCCGCCAAAACAGGTGCATCTTTTTACACACGCAGGACAGAGAGGCACAGGATTATTGCAGCCTATTTCTCATAGTGAGGACTCCCCTCAAACAAATGACCATAATTTCCTAACCGTAGGGGCTAGAGCGGTCATTCTTACACCGTTTTGTTCAGAAGAGATGGGGGAATCTTCCAGTGTTAACAATTTATCATTAAAATATGAATTATTAAAGATATTTGACTTCTAATGCACCATAACTGAGCAGAGCGAAGCAAAAACTGCCTTGACTTGCCCTCAAACAACGCTTTCTAACTCTAAATCTATTTGGAGTATCGATATCATTCTTTCACCGTAAGAGACAGCAGGCTTTGGTGAACAGTCATAGAAATTTTCAGGTCTCTGTGGAAATCCAACAAAAAGTTATGACGAGAGAAAAAAGTGGTTCATTTCCACAGTTTGAAATCTGAAGAAATCTGAGCGACGGACGAATTTCCTACCCTCAAACAAGTCCAACTCATTTCAGAACGGTAATAGGTGAGAAAGAAATTCTTGAATTGTGAGCGTCAGGGGTGTCTGAAGATATTCGGGGACAAGCCTCATGTCTTAAAGTCGCTTCGTTAAGGAGATATGACGATTCGAATATGCCTCTCATTACAGAAATCCAGCGATGATTTTGAACAAGCTCTCCATTGACTTTATATGGAGAGTTTTGTGACCTTGTGTTGGTCTGAGGAGATTTGCCAAAATTCTATAAATCCCACAACAATGATAGTGACATTTTCTGAAAGCCAGCAAAAATACCTACGTTTTGATGTATAATTTGTGGAAGTTGAGTGAAAATTGAGCGAGTAGCAAGAAGTTGTTCGGACATGAAGTGAAAATTGCAAAACCTTCAGTGACACACTGGAAGCCAAGAGCATAGCAACCATAACAACGCATGTATTTTGTGAAAAATCACAATTTTGCAACTGAAAACTTTAAGAGGCATAAAAGTAAAACGGTAAAAGATTTGAAAAAGCTGAATCATACATGAATAGCTCAATAATTTGTGAACATTTTAAAGTTTGAATGGTTTTTCTAGGCGAAAGTATGAGGAAGTAGTTAAGTTTCAAAAACAAGCAAAATTTAGCAGAATTGCAGAAGTTTGCAGAAGTTTCCCATTCATTTCAATGGGACAAATTAAAGGAAAAAAGCTTAATATTTTAAAAAGTATAATAGCAGAAAATACCAAAAGTCATAGCACACATTAGCAGAAATAGCAGAATAGTTTAAAATTTGAACGGTGAAAATAGCACAAAAATTGTGGAAGTAGTTAGCGGACGAAAAACGAGCAACTTGAAGAATAATAATAAAGAATAAAGAGAAACAGGAACTCAATAGTGTGGATGCTTAAAGCATCCACACAACTAGAAAAATTTGCATTTCCTGCGAAAATGCAGTGTGGATGCTTAAAGCTGAAGCTGTATGCAAAAAGTAGCTGAAAAAGCTGAAAAGTTGCAGAAATTGTAAAAACTTTGCAGAAGCAAAAGAAGTTTGCTAAAATGGAATAACTTAGCAGAACTGCAATATCTTAGAGGAAACATAATACTTGGCAGAAATACAATAGCATAGCAGAATTTAGCAGAAATATTGTAACTTACCAGAAACATGATAACTTCTCAAAAATACAAGAATTTAGGAGAAATAGTATAAGATAACAGAAAGAATATATTTAGCCAAAAATACTTAAACATTACAGAAACACTATGATTTAGAAAAATAGTACAACAGAGCAGAAATATTGTGATTTACCAGAGACACTGTGATGAACTATGAATATTGTAATTTTAAATTAAGACTATGTTTTAGCACAAATATTATAATTTGGCAGAAATACTATAATTTAGCAGAAATACTATATTAAGCACAAATCCTATAAAAAGCAGAAATGGTATGATTAAGCATAAATACTACATTTAGTAGAAATACTTTGTTTTAGCACAAATCCTATGAAAAGCAGAAATACTATATTAAGCACAAATCCTATAAAAGCAGAAATAGTATATTAAGCACAAATCTTATAAAATAGCAGAAATAGTGTGATTTAGCACAATAGTAATAAGTTAAAAAGAAAAATTGGAAAATCAAAATGGACAGCTGAAAAAATGCTGAACATGCTGAGGTTCCCTCAAATATACTTGTTAAATGACAAAAATCAGCAAAAAAATTTATGACTGCCACACAATTACAAATATGTACACATGAGGAAACACACATGCACAGAGAGACACACACACAAGATCCAATTCAGTCAACCAGTCTAAATATATTGAATTTGAATCTTACAATGGGATCATCCCATTAAAAGGCTTTCTCTCTCTCTCTGTCTCACACACACACACACACACACACACACACACACACACACACAGGGAGAGAGAAGTAAGTTTCTAGGTCAGCCTGGGAGCTGGTGAATTTGAATCCACCAATCAGAGAGGCTGTGCACTTTTCCCCACCAAAACAGGTGCATCTGTTTACACACGCAGCAGCACAGAGAGACACTGGATTTTTGCAGTCTATTTCTCATAGTGAGGACTCCCCTCAAACAAATGACCGTAATTTCCTAACTGTAGGGGCTAGAACGGTCATTCTTACACCGTTTTGTTCAGAAGAGATGGGAGAATCTTCAAGTGTTGACAATTTAATATTAAAATATGAATTTTTAGAGATATACGACATGGATGACTTGTTGACTTAGAAGCCACGAATTCCCCAATATGCAAATTTGAATGCCTGAGACCACATATGTGATTGGCTGGCTGGGAAGCCGTGCAGGCCCTGATTTGTGGATTTGAATTCCTCAGCCCTCAGATATGATTGGCTGGCTTAGAAGCCACGAAGGCCCCAATATGCAAATTTGAATGCCTCAGGACACTTATTTGATTGGCTGGGAAACTGTGCAGGCCCTGATTTGAAAATTTGAATGTCTCAGTCCTCACAGAGGATTGGCTGCCTGGGGACCTGGCAGAAATATATAGAAATACTATTATTAAGCATAAATACTACATTTAGTAGAAATACTATGTTTTAGCACAAATATTATAAAAAGAAGAAAAACTATAATTTAGCAGAAATACTATATTAAGCACAAATCCTATGAAAAGCAGAAATAGTATAATTTAGCAGAAATACTGTATTTAGCACAAGTACCGAAAAGTACCAGAAATACTATGATTTAGCAGAATAGTAATAACTTATTGAAACACAAATGCACAGAGGGAGACACAAACACAGGCTCTAATCCAGTCAACCAGTCTAACTATGTTCAATTTAAATCCTACAATGACATGCTGTCAAATAAGGGCAGGGTCCTCTCTCTCCCACTAAACACACACACACACACACACACACACACACAGGGAGAGAGGACTAAGTTTCTAGGTCAGCCTGGGAGCTGCTGAATTTGAATCCACCAATCAGAGAGGCTGTTTACGTTTTCCCGCCAAAACAGGTGCATCTTTTTACACACGCAGCACAGAGACATAGACCTGCTTCTTTCAGTTTATTTCACATAGTGAGGATTCCCCTCAAACAAATGACCATAATTTCCTAACCATAGGGGCTAGAGCGGTCATTCTTACACCGTTTTGTTCAGAAGAGATGGGGGAATCTTCAAGTGTTGACAATTTATCATTAAAATATGAATTTTTAGAGATATATGACATGGATGACTTGTTGACTTAGAAGCCACGAATTCCCCAATATGCAAATTTGAATACCTGGAGCCCACATACATGATTGGCTGGCTGGGAAGCTGTGCAGGCCCTGATTTGTGGATTTGAATTCCTCAGCCCTCAGATATGATTGGCTGGCTTAGAAGCCATGAAGGCCCCAATATGCAAATTTGAATGCCTCAGGACACATATATGATTGGCTGGGAAGCCGTGCAGGCCCTGATTTGAAAATTTGAATTTCTCAGTCCTCACAGAGGATTGGCTGCCTGGGGACCTGGCAGAAATATATAGAAATACTATGATTAAGCATAAATACTACATTTAGTAGAAATACTATGTTTTAGCACAAATACTATAAAAAGCAGAAATACTATAATTTAGCAGAAATACTATATTAAGCACAAATCCTATAAAAAGCAGAAATAGGATGATTAAGCATAAACACTACATTTAGTAGAAATACTATGTTTGAGCAAAAATCCTATAAAAAGCAGAAATACTATATTAGGCACAAATCCCATAAAAAGCAGAAATAGTATGATTAAGCATAAATACTACATTTAGTAGAAATACTATGTTGTAGCACAAATAGTATAAAAAGCAGAAATATTGTAATTTAGCAGAAATACTATATTAGGCACAAATCTTATAAAATAGCAGAAATAGTATTATTTAGCACAATAGTAATAAGTTAAACAGAAAAATTGGAAAAGCAAAATGGACAGCTGAAAAAATGCTGAACATGCTGAGGGTCCCTCAAATATACTTGTTAAATGAAAAAATCAGCAAGAAAATGCACAGGGAGAGAGAAGTAAGTTTCTAGGTCAGCCTGGGAGCTGCTGAATTTGAATCCACCAATCAGAGAGCCTGTGTACTTTTTCCCGCCAAAACATGTGCCTCTTTTTACACACGCAGCACAGAGAGGCACAGGATTATTGCAGCCTATTTCTCATAGTGAGGACTCCCCTCAAACAAATGAAAATAATTTCCTAACCGTAGGGGCTAGAGCGGTCATTCTTACACCGTTTTGTTCAGAAGAGATGGGGGAATCTTCCAGTGTTTACAATTTATCATTAAAATATGAATTATTAAAGATATTTGACTTCTAATGCACCATAACTGAGTAGAGCGAAGCAAAAACTGCCTTGACTTGCCCTCAAACAACGCTTTCTAACTCTAAATCTATTTGGAGTATCGATATCATTCTTTCACCGTAAGAGACAGCAGGCTTTGGTGAACAATCATGGAAATTTTCAGGTCTCTGTGGAAATCCAACAAAAAGTTATGACGAGAGAAAAAAGTGGTTCATTTCCACAGTTTGAAATCTGAAGAAATCTGAGCGAAGGACAAATTTCCTACCCTCAAACAAGTCCAACTCATTTCAGAACGGTAATAGGTGAGAAAATAATTCTTGAATTGTGAGCGTCACGAGTGTCTGAAGATATACCGGGACAAGCCTCATGTCTTAACTTTGCTTCGTTAAGGAGATATGACGATTCGAATATGCCTCTCATTACAGAAATGCAGCGGTGATTTTGAACAAACTCTCCATTGACTTTATATGGAGAGTTTTCTGACCTTGTGTTAGTCTGAGGAGATTTGCCAAAATTATATAAATCCCACAACAATGATGGTGACATTTTCTGAAAGCCAGCAAAAATACCTACGTTTTGATGTATAATTTGTGGAAGTTGAGTGAAAATTGAGCAAGTAGCAGGAAGTTGTTCGGACATGAAGTGAAAATTGCAAAACCTTCAGTGGCACACTGGAAGCCAAGAGCATAGCAACCATAACAACACATGTATTTTGTGAAAAATCACAATTTTGCAACTCAAAACTTTAAGAGGCATAAAAGTAAAACAGTAAAAGATTTGAAAAAGCTGAATCATACCTGAATAGCCCAATAATTTGTGAACATTTTAAAATTTGAATGGTTGTTCTAGGTGAAAGTATGAGGAAGTAGTTAAGTTTCAAAAACAAGCAAATTTTAGCAGAATTGCTGAAGTTTCCCATTCATTTCAATGGGACAAATTAAAGGAAAAAAGCTTAATATTTTAAAAAGTATAATAGCAAAAAAATAGCAAAAGTCATAGCCGGAAAGAGCAAAAATAGCAGAATAGTTTAAAATTTGAACGGTGAAAATCGGCTGAAAATTGTGGAAGTAGTTCTACGGCGAAAAGTGTACGGAAGCAACTTGAAGAATAATAATAATAATAAAGAATAAAGAGAAACAGGAACTCAATAGTGTGGATGCTTAAAGCATCCACACAATAATAAAGAATAAAGAGAAACAGGAACTCAATAGTGTGGATGCTTAAAGCATCCACACAACTAGAAAAATTTGCATTTCCTGCGAAAATGCAGTGTGGATGCTTAAAGCTGAAGCTGTATGCAAAAAGTAGCTGAAAAAGCTGAAAAGTTGCAGAAATTGTAAAAACTTTGCAGAAGCAAAAGAAGTTTGCTAAAATGGAATAACTTAGCAGAACTGCAATATCTTAGAGGAAACATAATACTTGGCAGAAATACAATAGCATAGCAGAATTTAGCAGAAATATTGTAACTTACCAGAAACATGATAACTTCTCAAAAATACAAGAATTTAGGAGAAATAGTATAAGATAACAGAAAGAATATATTTAGCCAAAAATACTTAAACATTACAGAAACACTATGATTTAGAAAAATAGTACAACAGAGCAGAAATATTGTGATTTACCAGAGACACTGTGATGAACTATGAATATTGTAATTTTAAATTGAGACTATGTTTTAGCACAAATATTATAATTTGGCAGAAATACTATAATTTAGCAGAAATACTATATTAAGCACAAATCCTATAAAAAGCAGAAATGGTATGATTAAGCACAAATACTACATTTAGTAGAAATACTTTGTTTTAGCACAAATCCCATAAAAAGCAGAAATACTGTACTATGATTTAGTAGAAATACTATAATTTAGCAGAAATACTATATTAAGCACAAATACTATGAAAAGCAGAAATAGTATGATTAAGCATAAATACTACATTTAGCAGAAATACTATATTAAGCACAAATCCTATAAAAGCAGAAATAGTATATTAAGCACAAATCTTATAAAATAGCAGAAACAGTATGATTTAGCACAATAGTAATAAGTTAAACAGAAAAATTGGAAAAGCAAAATGGACAGCTGAAAAAATGCTGAACATGCTGAGGGTCCCTCAAATATACTTGTTAAATGAAAAAAATCTGCAAAAAAATTTATTACAGCCACACAATCACAAATATGTACACATGAGGAAACACACATGCACAGAGAGACCCACACACAAGATCCAATTCAGTCAACCAGTCTAAATATATTGAATTTAAATCTTAGAATGAGATCATCCCATTAAAAGCCTTTCTCTCTCTCTCTCTCTCTCTCTCTCTCTCTCTCTCTCTCTCTCTCTCTGTCACACACATACACACACACACACACACACACACACACACACACACACACACACACACACAGAGGGAGAGAGAAGTAAGTTTCTAGGTCAGCCTGGGAGCTGTGCACTTTTCCCCACCAAAACAGGTGCATCTGTTTACACACGCAGCAGCACAGAGAGACACAGGATTTTTGCAGTCTATTTCTCATAGTGACGACTCCCCTCAAACAAATGACCGTAATTTCCTAACCGTAGGGGCTAGAACGGTCATTCTTAAACCGTTTTGTTCAGAAGAGATGGGGGAATCTTCAAGTGTTGACAATTTAATATTAAAATATGAATTTTTAGAGATATATGACATGGATGACTTGTTGACTTAGAAGCCACGAATTCCCCAATATGCAAATTTGAATGCCTGAGACCACATATGTGATTGGCTGGCTGGGAAGCCGTGCAGGCCCTGATTTGTGGATTTGAATTCCTCAGCCCTCAGATATGATTGGCTGGCTTAGAAGCCACGAAGGCCCCAATATGCAAATTTGAATGCCTCAGGACACTTATTTGATTGGCTGGGAAACTGTGCAGGCCCTGATTTGAAAATTTGAATGTCTCAGTCCTCACAGAGGATTGGCTGCCTGGGGACCTGGCAGAAATATATAGAAATACTATTATTAAGCATAAATACTACATTTAGTAGAAATACTATGTTTTAGCACAACTATTATAAAAAGAAGAAAAACTATAATTTAGCAGAAATACTATATTAAGCACAAATCCTATAAAAAGCAGAAATACTATAATTTAGAACAAATAGTATAAAAAGCAGAAATACTATAATTTAGCAGAAATACTATGTTAGGCACAAATCCTATAAAAAGCAGAAATACTATAATTTAGCAGAAATACTATGTTAGGCACAAATCCTATAAAAAGCAGAAATACTATAATTTAGCAGAAATACTATATTAGGCATAAATCCTATGAAAATCAGAAATAGTATGATTTAGCAGAAATACTGTATTTAGCACAAGTACCGAAAAGTACCAGAAATACTATGATTTAGCAGAATGGTAATAACTTATTGAAACACAAATGCACAGAGGGACACACAAACACAGGCTCTAATCCAGTCAACCAGTCTAACTATGTTCAATTTAAATCCTACAATGACATGCTGTCAAATAAGGGCAGGGTCCTCTCTCTCCCACTAAACACACACACACACACACACACACACACACACACACACAGGGAGAGAGGACTAAGTTTCTAGGTCAGCCTGGGAGCTGCTGAATTTGAATCCACCAATCAGAGAGGCTGTTTACGTTTTCCCGCCAAAACAGGTGCATCTTTTTACACACGCAGCACAGAGACATAGACCTGCTTCTTTCAGTTTATTTCACATAGTGAGGATTCCCCTCAAACAAATGACCATAATTTCCTAACCATAGGGGCTAGAGCGGTCATTCTTACACCGTTTTGTTCAGAAGAGATGGGGGAATCTTCAAGTGTTGACAATTTATCATTAAAATATGAATTTTTAGAGATATATGACATGGATGACTTGTTGACTTAGAAGCCACGAATTCCCCAATATGCAAATTTGAATACCTGGAGCCCACATACATGATTGGCTGGCTGGGAAGCTGTGCAGGCCCTGATTTGTGGATTTGAATTCCTCAGCCCTCAGATATGATTGGCTGGCTTAGAAGCCATGAAGGCCCCAATATGCAAATTTGAATGCCTCAGGACACATATATGATTGGCTGGGAAGCCGTGCAGGCCCTGATTTGAAAATTTGAATTTCTCAGTCCTCACAGAGGATTGGCTGCCTGGGGACCAGGCAGAAATATATAGAAATACTATGATTAAGCATAAATACTACATTTAGTAGAAATACTATGTTTTAGCACAAATACTATAAAAAGCAGAAATACTATAATTTAGCAGAAATACTATATTAAGCACAAATCCTATAAAAAGCAGAAATAGGATGATTAAGCATAAACACTACATTTAGTAGAAATACTATGTTTGAGCAAAAATCCTATAAAAAGCAGAAATACTATATTAGGCACAAATCCCATAAAAAGCAGAAATAGTATGATTAAGCATAAATACTACATTTAGTAGAAATACTATGTTTTAGCACAAATAGTATAAAAAGCAGAAATATTGTAATTTAGCAGAAATACTATATTAGGCACAAATCTTATAAAATAGCAGAAATAGTATTATTTAGCACAATAGTAATAAGTTAAACAGAAAAATTGGAAAAGCAAAATGGACAGCTGAAAAAATGCTGAACATGCTGAGGGTCCCTCAAATATACTTGTTAAATGAAAAAAATCAGCAAAAAAATGCACAGGGAGAGAGAAGTAAGTTTCTAGGTCAGCCTGGGAGCTGCTGAATTTGAATCCACCAATCAGAGAGCCTGTGTACTTTTTCCCGCCAAAACATGTGCCTCTTTTTACACACGCAGCACAGAGAGGCACAGGATTATTGCAGCCTATTTCTCATAGTGAGGACTCCCCTCAAACAAATGACCATAATTTCCAAACCGTAGGGGCTAGAGCGGTCATTCTTACACCGTTTTGTTCAGAAGAGATGGGGGAATCTTCCAGTGTTTACAATTTATCATTAAAATATGAATTATTAAAGATATTTGACTTGTAATGCACCATAACTGAGTAGAGCGAAATAAAAACTGCCTTGACTTGCCCTCAAACAACGCTTTCTAACTCGAAATCTATTTGGAGTATCGATATCATTCTTTCACCGTAAGAGACAGCAGGCTTTGGTGAACAATCATGGAAATTTTCAGGTCTCTGTGGAAATCCAACAAAAAGTTATGACGAGAGAAAAAAGTGGTTCATTTCCACAGTTTGAAATCTGAAGAAATCTGAGCGAAGGACGAATTTCCTACCCTCAAACAAGTCCAACTCATTTCAGAACGGTAATAGGTGAGAAAGAAATTCTTGAATTGTGAGCGTCAGGGGTGTCTGAAGATATTCGGGGACAAGCCTCATGTCTTAACTTTGCTTCGTTAAGGAGATATGACGATTCGAATATGCCTCTCATTACAGAAATCCAGCGGTGATTTTGAACAAGCTCTCCATTCACTTTATATGGAGAGTTTTCTGACCTTGTGTTAGTCTGAGGAGATTTGCAAAAATTCTATAAATCCCACAACAATGATGGTGACATTTTCTGAAAGCCAGCAAAAATACCTACGTTTTGATGTATAATTTGTGGAAGTTGAGTGAAAATTGAGCAAGTAGCAAGAAGTTGTTCGGACATGAAGTGAAAATTGCAAAACCTTCAGTGACACACTGGAAGCCAAGAGCATAGCAACCATAACAACGCATGTATTTTGTGAAAAATCACAATTTTGCAACTGAAAACTTTAAGAGGCATAAAAGTAAAACGGTAAAAGATTTGAAAAAGCTGAATCATACATGAATAGCCCAATAATTTGTGAACATTTTAAAGTTTGAATGGTTTTTCTAGGCGAAAGTATGAGGAAGTAGTTAAGTTTCAAAAACAAGCAAAATTTAGCAGAATTGCAGAAGTTTGCAGAAGTTTCCCATTCATTTCAATGGGACAAATTAAAGGAAAAAAGCTTAATATTTTAAAAAGTATAATAGCAGAAAATACCAAAAGTCATAGCACACATTAGCAGAAATAGCAGAATAGTTTAAAATTTGAACGGTGAAAATAGCACAAAAATTGTGGAAGTAGTTAGCGGACGAAAAACGAGCAACTTGAAGAATAATAATAAAGAATAAAGAGAAACAGGAACTCAATAGTGTGGATGCTTAAAGCATCCACACAATAAAGAATAAAGAGAAACAGGAACTCAATAGTGTGGATGCTTAAAGCATCCACACAATAACTAGAAAAATTTGCATTTCCTGCGAAAATGCAGTGTGGATGCTTAAAGCTGAAGCTGTATGCAAAAAGTAGCTGAAAAAGCTGAAAAGTTGCAGAAATTGTAAAAACTTTGCAGAAGCAAAAGAACTTTGCTAAAATGGAATAACTTAGCAGAACTGCAATATCTTAGAGGAAACATAATACTTGGCAGAAATACAATAGCATAGCAGAATTTAGCAGAAATATTGTAACTTACCAGAAACATGATAACTTCTCAAAAATACAAGAATTTAGGAGAAATAGTATAAGATAACAGAAAGAATATATTTAGCCAAAAACACTTAAACATTACAGAAACACTATGATTTAGAAAAATAGTACAACAGAGCAGAAATATTGTGATTTACCAGAGACACTGTGATGAACTATGAATCTTGTAATTTTAAATTGAGACTATGTTTTAGCACAAATATTATAATTTGGCAGAAATACTATAATTTAGCAGAAATACTATATTAAGCACAAATCCTATAAAAAGCAGAAATGGCATAATTAAGCACAAATACTACATTTAGTAGAAATACTTTGTTTTAGCACAAATCCCATAAAAAGCAGAAATACTGTACTATGATTTAGTAGAAAAACTATAATTAATCAGAAATACTAAATTTAGCAGAAATACTATATTAAGCACAAATACTATGAAAAGCAGAAATAGTATATTAAGCACAAATCTTATAAAATAGCAGAAATGCTATGATTTAGCACAATAGTAATAAGTTAAACAGAAAAATTGGAAAAGCAAAATGGACAGCTGAAAAAATGCTGAACATGCTGAGGGTCCCTCAAATATACTTGTTAAATGACAAAAATCTGCAAAAAAATTTATTACAGCCACACAATCACAAATATGTACACATGAGGAAACACACATGCACATAGAGACCCATACACAAGATCCAATTCAGTCAACCAGTCTAAATATATTGAATTTAAATCTTAGAATGAGATCATCCCATTAAAAGCCTCTCTCTCTCTCTCTCTCTCTCTCTCTGTCACAGACACACACACACACACACACACACACACACACACACAGGGAGAGAGGACTAAGTTTCTAGGTCAGCCTGGGAACTGCTGAATTTGAATCCACCAATCAGAGAGCCTGTGCACTTTTCCCCACCAAAACAGGTGCATCTGTTTACACACGCAGCAGCACAGAGAGACACAGGATTTTTGCAGTCTATTTCTCATAGTGACGACTCCCCTCAAACAAATGACCGTAATTTCCTAACCGTAGGGGCTAGAACGGTCATTCTTACACCGTTTTGTTCAGAAGAGGTGGGGGAATCTTCAAGTGTTGACAATTTAATATTAAAATATGAATTTTTAGAGATATATGACATGGATGACTTGTTGACTTAGAAGCCACGAATTCCCCAATATGCAAATTTGAATGCCTGAGACCACATATGTGATTGGCTGGCTGGGAAGCCGTGCAGGCCCTGATTTGTGGATTTGAATTCCTCAGCCCTCATATATGATTGGCTGGCTTAGAAGCCACGAAGGCCCCAATATGCAAATTTGAATGCCTCAGGACACTTATTTGATTGGCTGGGAAACTGTGCAGGCCCTGATTTGAAAATTTGAATGTCTCAGTCCTCACAGAGGATTGGCTGCCTGGGGACCTGGCAGAAATATATAGAAATACTATTATTAAGCATAAATACTACATTTAGTAGAAATACTATGTTTTAGCACAAATACTATAAAAAGAAGAAAAACTATAATTTAGCAGAAATACTATATTAAGCACAAATCCTATAAAAAGCAGAAATACTATAATTTAGAACAAATAGTATAAAAAGCAGAAATACTATAATTTAGCAGAAATACTATGTTAGGCACAAATCCTATAAAAAGCAGAAATACTATAATTTAGCAGAAATACTATGTTAGGCACAAATCCTATAAAAATCAGAAATACTATAATTTAGCAGAAATACTATATTAGGCATAAATCCTATGAAAAGCAGAAATACTATGATTTAGCAGAATAGTAATAACTTATTGAAACACAAATGCACAGAGGGACACACAAACACAGGCTCTAATCCAGTCAACCAGTCTAACTATGTTCAATTTAAATCCTACAATGACATGCTGCCAAATAAGGGCAGGGTCCTCTCTCTCCCACTAAACACACACACACACACACAGGGAGAGAGGACTAAGTTTCTAGGTCAGCCTGGGAACTGCTGAATTTGAATCCACCAATCAGAGAGGCTGTTTACGTTTTCCCGCCAAAACAGGTGCATCTTTTTACACACGCAGCACAGAGACATAGACCTGCTTCTTTCAGTTTATTTCACATAGTGAGGATTCCCCTCAAACAAATGACCATAATTTCCTAACCTTAGCGGCTAGAGCGGTCATTCTTACACCGTTTTGTTCAGAAGAGATGGGGGAATCTTCAAGTGTTGACAATTTATCATTAAAATATGAATTTTTAGAGATATATGACATGGATGACTTGTTGACTTAGAAGCCACGAATTCCCCAATATGCAAATTTGAATACCTGGAGCCCACATACATGATTGGCTGGCTGGGAAGCTGTGCAGGCCCTGATTTGTGGATTTGAATTCCTCAGCCCTCAGATATGATTGGCTGGCTTAGAAGCCATGAAGGCCCCAATATGCAAATTTGAATGCCTCAGGACACATATATGATTGGCTGGGAAACCGTGCAGGCCCTGATTTGAAAATTTGAATGTCTAAGTCCTCACAGAGGATTGGCTGCCTGGGGACCTGGCAGAAATATATAGAAATATATAGAAATACTATGATTAAGCATAAATACTACATTTAGTAGAAATACTATGTTTTAGCACAAATACTATAAAAAGCAGAAATACTATAATTTAGCAGAAATACTATATTAAGCACAAATCCTATAAAAAGCAGAAATGGTATGATTAAGCAGAAATACTACATTTAGTAGAAATACTTTGTTTTAGCACAAATCCCATAAAAAGCAGAAATACTGTACTATGATTTAGTAGAAAGACTATAATTAATCAGAAATACTAAATTTAGCAGAAATACTATATTAAGCACAAATCCTATGAAAAGCAGAAATAGTATGATTAAGCATAAATACTACATTTAGCAGAAATACTATATTAAGCACAAATCCTATAAAATCAGAAATAGTATATTAAGCACAAATCTTATAAAATAGCAGAAATAGTGTGATTTAGCACAATAGTAATAACTTAAACAGAAAAATTGGAAAAGCAAAATGGACAGCTGAAAAAATGCTGAACATGCTGAGGTTCCCTCAAATATACTTGTTAAATGACAAAAATCAGCAAAAAAATTTATGACTGCCACACAATTACAAATATGTACACATGAGGAAACACACATGCACAGAGAGACCCACACACAAGATCCAATTCAGTCAACCAGTCTAAATATATTGAATTTGAATCTTACAATGGGATCATCCCATTAAAAGGCTTTCTCTCTCTCTCTCTCTCTCTCTGTCACACACAAACACAAACACACACACACACACACACACACACACACACACACAGGGAGAGAGAAGTAAGTTTCTAGGTCAGCCTGGGAGCTGGTGAATTTGAATCCACCAATCAGAGAGGCTGTGCACTTTTCCCCACCAAAACAGGTGCATCTGTTTACACACGCAGCAGCACAGAGAGACACAGGATTTTTGCAGTCTATTTCTCATAGTGACGACTCCCCTCAAACAAATGACCGTAATTTCCTAACCGTAGGGGCTAGAACGGTCATTCTTACACCGTTTTGTTCAGAAGAGATGGGGGAATCTTCAAGTGTTGACAATTTAATATTAAAATATGAATTTTTAGAGATATATGACATGGATGACTTGTTGACTTAGAAGCCACGAATTCCCCAATATGCAAATTTGAATGCCTGAGACCACATATGTGATTGGCTGGCTGGGAAGCCGTGCAGGCCCTGATTTGTGGATTTGAATTCCTCAGCCCTCAGATATGATTGGCTGGCTTAGAAGCCACGAAGGCCCCAATATGCAAATTTGAATGCCTCAGGACACTTGTTTGATTGGCTGGGAAACTGTGCAGGCCCTGATTTGAAAATTTGAATGTCTCAGTCCTCACAGAGGATTGGCTGCCTGGGGACCTGGCAGAAATATATAGAAATACTATTATTAAGCATAAATACTACATTTAGTAGAAATACTATGTTTTAGCACAAATACTATAAAAAGCAGAAATACTATAATTTAGCAGAAATACTATATTAAGCACAAATCCTATAAAAAGCAGAAATAGGATGATTAAGCATAAACACTACATTTAGTAGAAATATTATGTTTGAGCAAAAATCCTATAAAAAGCAGAAATACTATATTAGGCACAAATCCCATAAAAAGCAGAAATAGTATGATTAAGCATAAATACTACATTTAGTAGAAATACTATGTTTTAGCACAAATAGTATAAAAAGCAGAAATATTGTAATTTAGCAGAAATACTATATTAGGCACAAATCTTATAAAATAGCAGAAATAGTATTATTTAGCACAATAGTAATAAGTTAAACAGAAAAATTGGAAAAGCAAAATGGACAGCTGAAAAAATGCTGAACATGCTGAGGGTCCCTCAAATATACTTGTTAAATGAAAAAATCAGCAAAAAAATGCACAGGGAGAGAGAAGTAAGTTTCTAGGTCAGCCTGGGAGCTGCTGAATTTGAATCCACCAATCAGAGAGCCTGTGTACTTTTTCCCGCCAAAACATGTGCCTCTTTTTACACACGCAGCACAGAGAGGCACAGGATTATTGCAGCCTATTTCTCATAGTGAGGACTCCCCTCAAACAAATGACCATAATTTCCAAACCGTAGGGGCTAGAGCGGTCATTCTTACACCGTTTTGTTCAGAAGAGATGGGGGAATCTTCCAGTGTTTACAATTTATCATTAAAATATGAATTATTAAAGATATTTGACTTGTAATGCACCATAACTGAGTAGAGCGAAGCAAAAACTGCCTTGACTTGCCCTCAAACAACGCTTTGTAACTCGAAATCTATTTGGAGTATCGATATCATTCTTTCACCGTAAGAGACAGCAGGCTTTGGTGAACAATCATGGAAATTTTCAGGTCTCTGTGGAAATCCAACAAAAAGTTATGACGAGAGAAAAAAGTGGTTCATTTCCACAGTTTGAAATCTGAAGAAATCTGAGCGAAGGACGAATTTCCTACCCTCAAACAAGTCCAACTCATTTCAGAACGGTAATAGGTGAGAAAGAAATTCTTGAATTGTGAGCGTCAGGGGTGTCTGAAGATATTCGGGGACAAGCCTCATGTCTTAACTTTGCTTCGTTAAGGAGATATGACGATTCGAATATGCCTCTCATTACAGAAATCCAGCGGTGATTTTGAACAAGCTCTCCATTCACTTTATATGGAGAGTTTTCTGACCTTGTGTTAGTCTGAGGAGATTTGCAAAAATTCTATAAATCCCACAACAATGATGGTGACATTTTCTGAAAGCCAGCAAAAATACCTACGTTTTGATGTATAATTTGTGGAAGTTGAGTGAAAATTGAGCAAGTAGCAGGAAGTTGTTCGGACATGAAGTGAAAATTGCAAAACCTTCAGTGGCACACTGGAAGCCAAGAGCATAGCAACCATAACAACACATGTATTTTGTGAAAAATCACAATTTTGCAACTCAAAACTTTAAGAGGCATAAAAGTAAAACAGTAGAAGATTTGAAAAAGCTGAATCATACCTGAATAGCCCAATAATTTGTGAACATTTTAAAATTTGAATGGTTGTTCTAGGTGAAAATATGAGGAAGTAGTTAAGTTTCAAAAACAAGCAAATTTTAGCAGAATTGCTGAAGTTTCCCATTCATTTCAATGGGACAAATTAAAGGAAAAAAGCTTAATATTTTAAAAAGTATAATAGTTAAAAATACCAAAAGTCATAGCGCACATTAGCAGAAGAAGCAGAATAGTTTAAAATTTGAACGGTGAAAATCGGCTGAAAATTGTGGAAGTAGTTAAGTGCCAAAAAGTGTACGGAAGCAACTAGAATAATAACTAGAAAAATTTGCATTTCCTGCGAAAATGCAGTGTGGATGCTTAAAGCTGAAGCTGTATGCAAAAAGTAGCTGAAAAAGCTGAAAAGTTGCAGAAATTGTAAAAACTTTGCAGAAGCAAAAGAAGTTTGCTAAAATGGAATAACTTAGCAGAACTGCAATATCTTAGAGGAAACATAATACTTGGCAGAGATACAATAGCATAGCAGAATTTAGCAGAAATATTGTAACTTACCAGAAACATGATAACTTCTCAAAAATACAAGAATTTAGGAGAAATAGTATAAGATAACAGAAAGAATATATTTAGCCAAAAATACTTAAACATTACAGAAACACTATGATTTAGAAAAATAGTACAACAGAGCAGAAATATTGTGATTTACCAGAGACACTGTGATGAACTATGAATATTGTAATTTTAAATTAAGACTATGTTTTAGCACAAATATTATAATTTGGCAGAAATACTATAATTTAGCAGAAATACTATATTAAGCACAAATCCTATAAAAAGCAGAAATACTATGATTAAGCATAAATACTACATTTAGTAGAAATACTATATTAAGCACAAATCCTATAAAAGCAGAAATACTATATTAAGCACAAATCCTATAAAAAGCAGAAATAGTATATTAAGCACAAATCCTATAAAAAGCAGAAATACTATATTTGGCACAAATCCTATTAAAAGCAGAAATAGTATGATTTAGCACAATAGTAATGAGTTAAACAGAAAAATAGCTCATCTGATAGAGTGGGCACAATAATGGTGTCAAATATTTTGTTCTCCTTGTTCTCCAGTATTCTGACATATGTCTCAAAATAGAGCATTCTCTGTACAATTTCACCCCTCACATAACAAGATGAAGATGTGATCCTTGCATTGTTGAGCTGATGCCATTCCTGGTCAGCTGTCTGTTCTCCTTTTGCTGTCTCAATCTTATGTACCATGTCCTCTGTGACCAGTAAGCTTTCAAGGTTGAAGAGTTCCTCCTCACTGTAGACATGCACACTCTGTGTGGGATCCAGCCTGTACTGAGTGGCAGTGGCAGGTAAAGAGGAGGATCTTGGTAAATGTTTACAGATTTTGTGGGTAATCTGGGCTCCTGGTTAGAGAACACGCTCACCAATGCTGTCTTAAGACTGGTCTTCTTGTCACTGAAGGCCATGGTTGCGGTAAGAGGTCAATTTGTTACATCAATGTCTTTGCATGATTTTCCAGTGTTTAGCAAGGAGATGTAAAGTGGGTCACCAGCCAAGTTCTTGTACAGCATACTCCTTTAAAGGACCATAATAATGTGAGGATAAAACAAGGCACTGTGAAAGTCATCTATGCAATAACAATAACAATAATAATAATAACAACAACAACTTGACATTGTACCTGCATCATTATTCAAAAATGTCTTTGAGTTCATTGATCCATGGAACTGGCCCTGGTTCCAAACCCTGAAAAAAAAAATAGCAATAACAAATATAAAAGAAAAAAATACTTATACATATTACTTATAACAGGTTATAAAAGAACATTAAAGGGTCAGTCCTGAATATGAATCTCAGCATTTACTGCTGTTTGGATTTGTCCCACTGTTGGTCTGTCTCGGTGCTGGTGTGAAGATACAACCTGCAGCTTCAGTTCTGAAAAATGTACTGTTTGAAAGGGCAAAACAGTGTGCTTACACACTGCATTGCCAGCTACACACCAGCACCGATCAGAAAAAAAGGACAACAGGGTCCCGAAGCTCAGTCTGCACTAAACCATATAGAAAGCCAGTCTTACACATACTGACAAAGGCTAGAGACTTTTTCAGGGTTAGATGATGGCGCTCAAGATGGAGCAGGAGTTACAGTCAAAGTCATTTATAATTCTGTGAACAACCATTATTTACCAGGGCTCACAGAATATGATCACTCTCCTTTCTTAGTGTCCTACAGAGTACAGTACCTAAAAGGATACCTTTATCACAGTAACATTCTAATACAAGTATAAATAATTTTAATAAATAGCATTTGAGTACAAATAACTGATATTAAATTTACCTGAGTATTAAAAGTTATTTCTGGGAATAAATTTAAGTGTCAAAATTAAACCTTTTTCTTATGTGCCATTTTGTTAAGAAAAAAAGCATATTGCTGCAGGTTTAATTAAAACAATATGGTAAGCTTTAGGCTTCAGGAAAAAAATGGTATTGGTTGTGAGACAAACAGTGGTAATAAGGGGACTTGTCATAATCGCTGAGTTCTCTACTGTTCTTTCTTACCCTAAGAGGCTTGATGTCTCTCCCTAAACAGGAACAGGTGAGAACTGAACACCCAGCCGATGCCTAACTTACAGTGTGATGCAAAAGTTTGGGCAAAATTGTTAATAGTCATTATTTTCCTGTATAAATGATTGATTGTTATGATAAAAAATGTCAGTTAAATATATCATATAGGAGACACACACAGTGATATTTGAAAAGTGAAATGACCAGAAAGTGTGTGATAATTGTTTAAACAAAATCAGGCAGGTGCATAAAATTGGGCACTGTTGTCATTTTATTGATTCCAAAACCTTTAGAACTAATTGTTGGAACTCAAATTGGCTCGGTAATCTCAGTGACCCCTGACCTACATACACAGGTGAATCCAATAATGAGAAAGAGTATTTAAGGGGGTCTACTGTAAGTTTCCCTCCTATTTTCATTTTCTCTGGAGAGTAGCAACATAGCGGCTCAAAACAACTCTCAAATGACCTGAAGACAAAGATTGTTCACCATCATGAATTAGGGGGAGGACACACAAAGCTATCTCAGAGATTTAAGCTGTCGGTTTCCACAGTTAGGAACATATTGAGAAAATGGAAGACCACAGGCTCAGTTCAAGTTAAGGCTGGAAGTGGCAGACCAAGAAAAATCTCGGATAGACAGAAGCGACGAATGGTCAGAACATTCAGAGTCGATCCACAGACCAGCACCAAAGACCTACAACATCATCTTGCAGCAGATGGAGTCACTGTGCATCGTTCAACCATTCGGCGCACTTTACACGAGCAGATGCTGTATGCGAGAGTGATGCAGAGGAAGCCTTTCTCCACCCACAGCACAAACAGAGCCGCTTGAGGTTTGCTAAAGCACATTTGGACAAACCAGCTTCATTCTGGAATAAGGTGCTGTGGACTGATGAAACTAAAACTGAGTTATTTGGGCATAACAAGGGGCGTAGTGCATCGAGGAAAAAGAATACAGTATTCCAAGAAAAACACCTGCTACCTGCAGTAAAATATGGTGGTGGCTCCATCATGCTGTGGGGCTGTGTGGCCAGTGCAGGGACACATGGATTCCACTCAGTATCACCAGATTCTGGAGACCAATGTCCAGGAATCAGTGACAAAGCTGAAGCTGCGCTGAGGCTGGATCTTTCAACAAGACAACGACCCGAAACACTGCTCAAAATCCACTAAGGCTTTCATGCAGAGGAACAAGTACAACGTTCTGGAATGGCCATCTCAGTCCCCAGACCTGAATATTATTGAAAATCTGTGGTGTGACTGTCCATGCTTGGAAGCCATCAAACCTGAATGAACTAGAGATGTTTTGTAAAGAGGAGTGGTCCAAAATACCTTCAACCACAATCCAGACTCTCATTGGAACCTACAGGAAGTGTTTAGAGGCTGTAATTTCTGCAAAGGGTGAATCTACTAAATATTGATTTCATGTCTTTTTTTGTGGTGCCCAAATTTATGCACCGGCCTGATTTTGTCTAAAAAAAAAATATTGCACACTTTCTGTAAATCCAATACACTGCATTTCACTTCTCAAATATCACTGTGTGTGTCTCCTATATGATATATTCAACTGACATTTTTCATTGTAACAACCAACAATTTATACAGGAAAATAATGACTATTAACAAGGTTGCCCAAACTTTTGCATCACACTGTAACTCTCAGCCTGGCCATTTCACTTTTCCTGCTGTGCTGGCCTGCCCTGATGATGACAACACTGGTCACCCAGTCATTGTTTGACACTGGTTAAAAAGGGAAGTTATCAATGCACAACTTACAAACATTCCAAAAAGCAAAGCAAAAAACCTTTAGTATTTTGTCAAATGCCATACTTATTTTTGTCGTTTTTAACCAAATCTAGCTCTATTCAGAGTAGAGGAAAAATTCTCCATGTTTCACCATTGGATTCAGCAAAGATGATTCTACTAAGCATTACTTACGGTATTAATATAGATAAATGAAACATTTGCTTCATTTATGAAAGCTGATTCATCAGTGTTAAAACTACAATAAAAGGTGTTACAATCAAGAATTGCTGACATTTCAAATACTCATCAGTCTAAGCTAAGAAACCCTGTGTGACTTGGCCTCAAAAGCACACAGTCCAGTACTTAACCACATAATAATGATTAAAAGTAAGTAATAGTTTTTGTCCTCTAAATATGAAAGCTTGCCTGTTTAATATGCATCTTTGAAACTATTTTTCCCCAAATGTTGGATACTTGTCACAAATATTCCTCTCTGTAGCTCTGACATATCACAGGTCACCTGATGCCTTCGGTTTCTCTCTTGCCTTTCAGTAATCACCTACTTAGAATTCACAAAAGACCAACAATTACACCATTGACAGAAATGTCACAAAAGTCACAAAAAGGTTCTGGTGCAGAGTTCTACTTCTACTTCAGCTTCTTGGAGGCAGGAAGTGTGACAAAAGTGAAGCTTTACAGACAGAGTAGAGCAAAGTAACTGGGACAAATTTAATCTCTAAATGACTATTTACCTGTTCTTGAGAGGGCTCGAACATCATAGTTACTCGATGTTTACACTCTTACAGTCAGTCTTGATCAATTCAGCAAAAACATCTGAAAAACAAAATGTTGCACAATTTTTAAAAATAAAACAAGTAGAATTTTAAGCAAATTCTAACATGTCTGATTCTATACTGTTCAATATTATTTCATTTTCATTGTGACATCACTAGTTACATCTGATATTTCCGAGAAAACACTAAAACAATCAGCTGTTTGTGAGCTGCACACTATGATTGTGATAAAACATTTAAACTTTGTAGCTCATACAGTTATACCTCTGCTTTACGGTCTTCTGGCTTTAAGTTTATTAGGCTCTTCTTGCATAACCATCAGAGAAATAATTGGATAGTAGTCATCTGAATGTTACAGTTACTGAGGCAAAGTGTGTGGCATTAGGAGAAAGAGACAAAAAAGAAAAAAACAAAACCTAAGCTGGGAAAGCTATACCTGAAACATCATTAGAAAACCTGAGACGTGGAAACTCAGAGGGGATGTCCAGCAGAGAAAACACAGGGGCTGATAGATAGCAGAGAACGTAGAAGTAACGCAGACAATCTAACGAAAACAGAGGTGAACACACACACTATGGCTGTGTCCCAATTAAG
Organism: Maylandia zebra; assembly: GCF_041146795.1. NCBI lineage: Eukaryota > Metazoa > Chordata > Actinopteri > Cichliformes > Cichlidae > Maylandia > Maylandia zebra. The sequence goes on along the minus strand of NC_135168.1, from coordinate 6,923,510 downwards.
AGACCGCACACTTTGAGTGTGATTACGTCACCGCCACGGGACAACGGCTGTCCCAATTCCAAGTGTACTTCAAATGCATACTCCAAATGCGCCGTCGATTTCCCCAAATATCAAGCGTGGTCCGGTGCACGCTTTGTGGTCCCATATATCCCACAATTCATAGCGCGGCAGTGGGTGTAGATAATTTTGCCGCAAAATATGGCAAAAGGCAGCGGCCGAAGAGTGAACTGTCAATGAATATAACGTCACTGATTTTTGTGCGAATGTTTAACGAAGAACATTAAAACATTACTGTTGGCCACATGTCGGCAAAGTTATGTGACATTAGTGATGTTTGTACTTTCAGCGATTACTTGGTTTTAAAGCCTTTACTTCTAAATATATATATATATATATATATATATATATATATATATATATATATATATATATATATACACACACACGTATATACGCCTGTCCCCACACCTCGCGTGGGAGCCGCTGGGGCTCGGCAGGGACCGGTGCCTGTTCCTGCGCCCCGGAAGAAGGCGGCGGAGCCGGCAGCGGTGGAGGCGGCGCCCGAGGAGCCGCTCCAGCCGGGAGAGACTGAGGCGGCACCCGAGGAGTCGCTCCAACCGGGAGAGATAGCAGCGGAGGCGGCACCCGAGGAGTCGCTCCAGCCGGGAGAGATAGCAGCGGAGGCGGCACCCGAGGAGTCGCTCCAGCCGGGAGAGACAGCGGCGGAGGCGGCGCCCGAGGAGCCGCTCCAGCCGAGAGAGACAGCGGCGGAGGCGGTGCCCGAGGACCCGCTCCAGCCGGGAGAGGCAGCGGCGGAGGTGCAGCGTGGGGAGCTGCTCCCACCGGGAGGGGCGGAGAAGCCGCGGGATAAGTCGGTGGTGGCCGTGCTAGGGGAGTCCGCGGCACCGAAGCCCGAGGTTGGCGGGGTGAGCAGAGCGGCCTCACCTCCACCAGAGGCCGGTGCCTGCCGGACATCTGCCCAGCCGCCTGCGAGCCGGGGCGCACGACCGTGCCGACCGCGCCGCGTTCACCTGCCACGCGGCCGACCTTCCGCCTGCGGTGGGGGGAGTACGTTCGGCCGGATGGTTCCCCGGCCTCAGTCAGGCGATGGGGGTATGTGGCGAGGCGTAGCCTGCGGTGCCGTGCAGAGGAGGCGGACACACCTGTACGGCATCCGCAATCACGCCCCGCCGAATTAAATATTGTACTGGGTCCTGTGGTTGGGTTGTTGGTGTTATGTTGAGCTGGCAGCAGGAGAGCTGCAGCTCTGAGTGCGAATGTACAGCAACCATGTAGGGATTAATAAAAAAATATCAAAATGCCACTGGGTCTGCCGTGGTCGTTTACAATGATACATTTAAAGTCATACTAACTTTGACATATTTCTTCATATATTTGTTGAATTAAATGGTTATATGAATTAAACAGTCTGTCTGTACATAATTCTGACAGATTTTAAGGAGGCTGTAAGCTCACCAAGCCAAAACCCCAACCATACTATAGCTTTTACATAATTACATTTCTGAGTTTCATAACTGTGGTGGTGCAACTACATAATACATTATTTTAAACATACCCTAAACAACAGCTTTACAATGAACACAACTGTAAAGATTTCTGACCTTAAGTGTTTTACCCTACAGCAAGCTATCACGATTAGGCACTTATATTTAACATAGCTAATACATTTACCTTTTCCTGTCATGTGTTGACCAAGTTTAGCTTACCTTTTTGAAGTAAAACCTTGAAGCTTGACCCTTTGAATTTTGAAATGTTAGGATGCTCAGTCACCGTGTGCAGCCTTGAAACCTGCGCCTTCGGACGAAATCTGGAGGGAATTAGCACTCCTGCGTCTATGAACGTATTCGAACCGCATTGATTTCCCGCACTCTGTCCCGGGGACTAGCAGTAACGTGGATCTGTTAGGCGTGCTTCCATGACACCAGGAAAAGAGATCGCCACTTTCAAAATAAAAGCTCATCTAAAAAAATACATGCAGGGCTTTAGCAGTCGAACTTTAAAAAAACTACATAATACATTAACTACATAAAAAATAAAAAAGACCAGTAATTTTATACGTTTTAAATTGTAAGTTTGAGACTTATAAAATAGTACTGATAATTTCATAATTCAAATTAGACAAGAATCGGGTCTGATCACCAACAAAAACCGCCCTAAAGTAAAGGGACAAAATCAACACAAGGCAGTACAATTGGGAAAAACAACAATCATAGTTAGCCAATCAGGCCGATGGCAACAGATTGCATCACAATTTGTAACATCAAAGACCAGCGGTCCCTTTCCCGGTCTTTCTGAAGAAACTTACAGACACAGTCACAGCTCTTCTACTTTGTGCTCTTGTGATATTAAGAACTTCATAAAACGTAAGTATTGATATTGAAGCCGTTTTTTAGTGCCTTTATACTATGTATAACACATTATAATGTAGTGAAAGATAAAAAATCTAGCCATTTAAGTTCCTGTGAATATAAAGACCGTGAAAGTACCCCTAAAATTTGGTCTGACTTTTCTATCGGCCTATGAATGTTTTATATATGTGTATCTCCATTTTTCTCTCGAAGAAAAAAAATTACTTTTGATAAATTCACATTTAGTATTGATAGCAATGTATTTGTAGGTGTCATAGTTTGATGAACTTATTGTTTCAGGGATATTTAATTGAAAAAACTATCTGAATGTATTCATGAAAATGGCATCTATTTTTTTATGAAATATTAAGATCTTACAGAATCAGACAAATCTTCCAGATCTATAACAGTTTTATAAACTTTAAGACGTTACGTTTGGGCTGTTAGTAGGAAAGAATTGCTTAAGGCTGGCACTCTGCCCTGGCAACCGTCTCCCAACTTTGCTGTTTCTGGTCATAAAATTGCCATTTTCTGCCCAGTTAAGGAGGGCGGGACTGACCAAAAAGCAGGGACAGTAATTCTATAATTTTATTGGCTCAAATGATTAAAAAGGGGAGCCAATATGAACTAAAGCCACAGAGACCAAGCAGGCGCACTATGTTTTTGTTTGTGTGTGTGCACCTGGCCTGTGTGTGTTGGGGGAGGGGGAAGGGCAGGCAGGCAATCTTTAAGATGTCTGTAATGTTGCTGTTTTTCACTTCAGGAGCATGAATCCTTTTTCAGATAATCTTCCTATGATGATTCATTGTTTTCTATTGTCCACTGTAACCTATTTTCAAGTATTATTTTAATTAATAATTATTTTAATTATTATCTGAAAACAATTAAACACCTGAAAGGCCCTGGGGACCTTTTGTGGCATTTGCATTTTTCGATTCCAAGCCATTTGCACTGTGTTTAATTGAATATAGCCAAATTCTCCAAAAAAAAGTTTGGTATAATTTTATTTCAAAATTCAAGTCTGACTTCCTTAAATTAGCTTCAGTGGCTAAGCTAACAATACACATCCTCTTAGAGCCCTAGTGGACGTTTTCGTCCCATTGACTTCCATTATAAACGCTATTTTTCACTGCAGAATTATTACCGTTAATGTCCTGGTGATTACTCATGTCTCCGTCTCATTTTGGTCTATTGGCCTTAGAGTTGTAATTTTTTTATTTGTCCACCGGGTGGCGCCCTTGCTCCACATTTGACCCCGGGCTGGAAAACAGCGGGCTGCTTGGACAGACCTGCCGGAAATGAAGCCTCATTTCGGCGTGCAGCACCGGCTTCGCCCGCTGATCGTGCGGGACCATTTTTGGGTCCCTAGGACCATGAGAGGGTGCTTTTTTTTTTTTTAGTCAACAGGAAATGACGTATTTGTTGTCACGTGGTATCGGACGTGTGGGCTGGAAAAAGCAGTCCCCGGTGATCGTGCCCCGGTGATCGTCGCAACTTACCCCGGCAACATGCACTTATTTCGGCCTAGAGGAGGAGCATTTGCCGCCTGGAGACCATTTTCTGGTCCTGAAAAAAAAAAAAAAAGGCGATCGAAATGACTGTTTGTGCCAATCTTTAGTCCATCTAAAGGCCTAATTATAATAACAATCAAATATTACTTCAAATGTTTTTTTGGGAAAATATTTAGTTTTTTAGTTTTTTTTTTAGTTTTTTTGTAATTTAAAGGGTTAAAACAACGAAAATATAATTAAAACTTTATATGAATATTTCAGGGAGAAGTAGTTTTAAAAGACTGACCAATTTAAAGTGAAAAAAAAAATTAATATTTAATATTTTTATTGCACTTTTTGGGCGTGGTTGATAGTGTGCATTTTATGAAATGCGCTCCTGGAAAAAAAATAAAAGGCGATCGAAATGACTCTTGGTGCCAATCTTTAGTCCATCCAAAGGCCTAATTATAATAACAAACGAATATTACTTCAAATGTTTTTTTTTGAAAATATTAAGTTTTTTTGTTTTTTGGGCCTAAAAAAACGGCGCTCATGTAATAAACCTGGGATTTAAAGGGTTAAAACAACGAAAATGTAATTAAAACTTTATATGAATATTTCAGGGAGAAGTAGTTTTAAAAGACTGACCAATTTAAAGTGGAAAAAAATATGAATATATAATCTTTTTATTGCACTTTTTGGGGGGTGGACGTTTAGGTCCATTAGGGCCTTTAGAGGGTGCATTTTTTAAGGGCCTACCAAGGGTTTTAAGTGGGGAAAAGAAAATTGTGATTTTTTTTCTGCGTTCCATCCAGAGTGAATTGGATAGACTTACATGTGCTGTAATATTTGTATGTATTTTATGAAGGCTCATAAGCGTTTAATTAATTTTCAGACCAACATTTTGTAAAGATAATTTGTGTTTTTACAAAAATATTGAAATGTTTTCAGGTATGTAAATATCAAGCAGGAACCTCAGAAACACACGTAGGGTTGAGGAAGTTCATGATGTGTTTGTTTTATATCAAAATGTGAAGAGATGACATGAAAGCAACAGGTGTTACTGTATTCTGTCAGAACTGGATCCAGCAGAAATGTATGAACCTGTTAATGTGTTTATTTTGCTTTTTTTTTTTTTCAGAATGGCCTTAAGGAAACTGACTGACAACCAGCCTGAGACGCCGTATTTCCGGCCCCCACCCATTCATATCCGGGTGTTGAAATGTTGTGACCAGCTAAAGGTGATTCAATTCAATTTTATTTATATAGCATCAAATCACAACAGTCGCTTTAAGGCGCTTTATATTGTACAGTAGATCGTACAATAATAAATACAGAGAAAAACCCAACAATCATATGATGTAGACTTTCACATGTATGAACGTGACTATGGAGTAAGATCATAGAAATACATTTCTTTATTTATGTATTTATCAGGTGATCAGCTGGGTTACTGAGGATGGAGAGGTCAAAGCACTGTCAACAAAAAAAAATAAAGTGGCAGCAATCACAGATGGTGAAACAGTGCTGAAGATCACCTTGTTTGAAGAGTTCTCCTCCAAAGTAAAACAGGACATGTCCTACATGATGAGGGGACATGAGCTGAGGGGCCAAGCTCCCCCTTATCTCATCAATATCACTGCGAGGACACAATTCTTTAAAGCTCCTGCCCTGGCAGTCTCGGAGGCCCTCATCTTAAAGGCGGAGGAGCTGCTTAATCCACCTTCCCCAGCAACACCACTAAAGATGAGCCCAACATTTGGAGGGCTCATGACAGTGGAAGGGGAGGTTGTGGAGGTAAATATTTGTGGTTCCATCAGAATTGATATTGCTTCAGGTTTTCAAAGAAACCATTACTTTTTTGTCTTTAAAAGTAAAAATAATAATTTTATTGTTCTTGTCAAACAAACACAAAATTGTGAGAACAAGATCAACCACTATTATTTTGTAAATGGTTGTAGATTTATCATTAACAACAATAATAAAATAATAGATGTAGTAAGTCAAGAAAGTAGCACCTAGATGTACACACACAGATTTATGCAATCACTATAACTGACATTATATTTTAATTGAATTTTCAGTGTTCGGCAGTGAGGACAGTTTGCTCAGGCAAACAACTGGTGCCAATACGCACTCTCCAGCTAAAACAGGTAATGGTGCAACTAAAGTGTAATATTGAAAATGGTGAAAATAGGCATATTTGAGATTTCCATTAGTTAATGAATAAATGTTTCATTCTGTCATTTTTGTGATTTCAGGATGGACATACCATGACTGTCTCCTTGTGGAGGGAGGCGTCAATTGTTGACGTTCGTGTGGGAGATCAGGTAAAGATCTCCCATGTGAAAGTGCACCGCTCCGCCTATGGAGTACAGCTCCAGTCAACTTCCCATACAAAGACTGAGGTATGAAGAAGCCATATGTTTGTACCAACATGTAATAGCAATGTCATTTGCCAAAATGTTTAGAATTATAGGTGGTCCAAAAGATTGACTCTGTTCATCTGGACGTAGCATTTTCAAGTGGGAGAAATGTTTCATCACTCATCCAAGTGACTTCTTCAGTCTCAGCGGACTGCAGGTTTCTGTGGTCTTTGATCAGTGCCCGTGACAATTTGTATATTACTGACCAATTAACTGACCTCCCAGCCTATTGCTTCTTCAGTGGGCTAGTTTCAGTCATTATGCAATGTACTGTTTAAAAGATTGGGTAAAACAGACTGAAGAAGTCACCTGGATGAGTGACAAAACATTTCTCCCACTTGAAAATGCTACGTCCAGATGAACAGAATCATCCTTTTGGGATTTACTTACATGGATCATTGAGCATGCATCAAGACGTGATTACCATATTAAATATATGCTTTTTGTGTATTGACAGACAAAGGAAGATGAAAGTACTCAAGTAACTGTAGTTGGTGTGGACACTGCAGAGCAGTGCAGTGCACTGCAGTCCACCCAGCTGCAAGTTCTCCTTCTAACTGGAGAAACCCTCTTGATTGAAGAGGAAATGTGGAAGCCCTACGAGGAGGAGTTTGAGAAGCACAGGATCACTTTTACTGTAAAAATCAAAGGAAAACAAATAGTACACATAAAAAAAACAGAATAAATATATATAGATATAGATATATATAGATATATATATAGATATAGATATAGATATGTATATATATATATAGATCTATATATATAAATATAGTTCATTTGTTTTGTTTGTATTTTTTAAAATGTTCAAGTTGCTATGTTCATTCATTTAAACAATATTTAAAAGTTATAGTTTCAACTGCATTCTTATGCTAAGTGTTTTTTAATCTGATAAAATCTAATAAATAGCTGAAAATGCATAAAGCAGTCTCATGTTTATTAAATGAAACAGAAGACATGGTTTATAAAACACTCTCTAATGTACAGTTACATTGCATGCTCTGTACAGAGCTTAACAGACTTTTTAAGCACTTAAAACCTTCGATAAAGAACACTCCTGTAGGCCAACAACTGCCTATCTGTATGTTCAACATCATATAATACTGTTTTTATGTGTGTTTTTTAGAAGGCTGAAAGATTATATATGTTTTTCTTAAACAGTTTGAAAACATTAATAACAGTCAGTTTCAGTTTCCCTAAGTGTTGTGGTGTATTAGCTTCTGTGCTGGCTGAAGCCTATCAGGGCAAGTCCATTTAGCTCAGAATTCATATGATTACTACCAGTGTTTATTAGAGTAAAAGAAATAAATGTGAGAAGAACATGTGAGTAGTTTCTTTTAAAAAGCCTCATGGCAATGGGGATAAAGACCCTCCTGAACCTCTGAGTCCTGCAGTGCAGTAAGATGACCCTCTCACTGCAGTTCATCTTGTCCTGTGAGGATGCTTAGGTGGCTGTATTTATTGTTCTCCATTTTAGATTACAACTTCTTCCTCATCTGCTCTGCACGATGTCTGACTGACTCAACATCTTTGCAGACTGTCCTGCATTGTTTTGTTTTGTTTTTAGGTCTGGTGAACTCTTTACCACCTCCTTGGTGTTGGTGTTCAGGAGAAGACTGTTGTCATTGCTTCAGTCAGTTAAACAAATCTATACTAGAAAAATTTGCATTTCCTGCGAAAATGCAGTGTGCATGCTGTAAAGCTGAAGCTGTCTGCTGAAAATAGTTGAAAATAGCTGAAGAAGCTGAAGAAATCAAAGTCAGTGTTTAAAAAGTTGTTGAAATTTTAATAACTTTGCAGAACAACATCAAGTTAGCAAAAATGTAATAACTTATCAGAAATGCAATAACTTAGAAGAAACATAACAATTCAGCAGAAATGTTGTAGTTTACCAGAAGCTACAACTTAGCAGAAATGTAATAATTTAGTCAAAAATTAATAACTTGGCAGAAATATTACAACTTACCAGAACTGCTATAATTTTGCAGAAATGTAATTATTAGGAAAAAAATTTATACAGATAACAGCTGAAAACGATGAAGTAACCTCAAAGTTACTTGTTTAACTGTGAAAAATGACCAGAAACATTAGAAAAGAAAGAAAACCAATTCAATTCAATTTATATAGCGCCAAATCACAACAAAAGTCGCCTTAAGGCGCTTCATAGATACAGAGAAAAACCCAACAATCATATGACATATGACCCCTATGAGCAAGCACTTTGGCGACAGTGGGAAGGAAAAACTCCCTTTTAACAGGAAGAAACCTCCAGCAGAACCAGGCTCAGGGAGGGGCGGCCATCTGCTGCGACCGGTTGGGGTGAGAGAAGGAAGACAGCACTGATGGATCAGGTTTGGCTCAGCAGTTCATGAAGATGGTGTCTGAAAAAATATATCTAACAAAACACGTGCTTATAACACCACCCACCCAGCTCAGCCCCCAAGTGTCTATGTAATGCTGGTATGGGGTGTCGGTTACTAAGTCTAATTAGTGCATCAGAAAGCGGGGGCTACACCTAAAGCCCACACTTTTTGATGTCTTTGTTTATTAGCAGCTTTTTCCAGCTGCTCAGAGAATTCTGACTTGGCCTTTATCCACCCAAACCCAAACCCACCCGGATAAAGGCCAAGTCAAACTAACACACCATACCAGCATTACATAGACACTTGGGGGCTGATCTGGGTGGGTGGTGTTAAACTGTAGTCGGGAACTTTCAGAAAACTATCCATTTACTTCTAAATCAGTTTTTATACATATTCTGTAAGCTGTACTAATGTTTTTCTCTACATAATGTATCATTATAGACATCTCTGGTAGCCTAAAGATAGTTTATAACTTTTGACATTTTTTACCTGTAAAACATGATAAGCAAAAACTCATTCATCACAAAAACTTTTGCTTCTACAAAAGCTACTATAATCAAGAAAATATAATTGTCTGTATTTATTCATGTGACCCATAATAAATACCTGCATTTATGTGGGATTTATTTATTTACTATTTCATATTTTCAAGCCCTTGGAGGGGAAGATCTCGTTTGTTGAGCTACATACGTCACAGTAAAAAGATTTAGTCATTTAAAACATGAGAATAAAAGAAATGATGTTGGTTTAATAAATGTTGCAGCACATTTCAGATCAGAGGTGCATGATAGCAGATGTTCTCTGCTCTGCATGAAGTTCAGCAATGATTTGGTGAAATGATTAATAACATTGCAATAAGAAAGGGTCTTCTTACAGACAGAGTAGGGAAGACAATTTTTTCAATGAAAAATATTTTTCATGCTCTACAATCAGTAAACTCTGTAACAAACATGATCTGTAATTGTTTCAAAACTCACCAGACGACTTCATGATTGGCTCGAGGACAGGACACAAAACACAGGGTTGTGGTAACTGTAATATGATCTCAGAACACCTGAATATAGACATTTCTGTGGCTGAGAAATAAAAATGAGGTCAAGCAGGGTGTTCTTGTCTGTAGTGCCAGAAGTGATCAGCTGTGAATACCCTCTCGACTGAAACTGCTCCAGAATCTGTTTTCTTCCACTCTGCAACTGGTTCTCATTAAAATCTCCACACACAATGATTGGGTGACAGTCCATTATTTCAAGTGAATCTAAAAGACTTACCAGGTTTTGCATGAATGGTGTCAAACTGTAGTCAGGGGGTCTGTACACAACAGCAATGAGTGCAGGGAATGGAGCCTGAACCTTCAACACTAAAAACTCAAGATCAGTGACATTATGTAGATACTGTTTTACCTGAACCTGAAAATGATTCCTCAAATACACAACAACTCCCCCACCACTTCTGCTGGCCATGTGAGGAAAGTTTGTGTAGGACACATGTCTGTTGCGTTTGAACATGGTGTAGCCATCCAAATGAAGACTGTCTGCAACAAAGGAGCCTTGAAGGTGAGACTCAGTGAGACACAAAACATCTGCTAAACACATTTCATGATGACTCTTGATGTCACTGATGTGAGATGGCAAACCCTCTGTATTGTGATGGATCAGTGTAAGAGTGTCAAGTCTGCTGGCTGTTTCTCTGACCTGAAGAAGAGGCATCATTTCCTCAACACTGGCTTGTCTCATGGTTTGGAGCGCTGCAGTTACCTCGGGATTGGCGTAAATCTTTTTCTCATCCAAGTCCTGCAAATAGAGTCCACTGAGAGACGTCACCCTGCTGAGAGCAACGTAAGCCATACCTGGTTCAAAAATGTTCTTCATTGAAACTACAGCTGTCTGTGTTGTAAGACCCTGAGTTTTGTGAATTGTGCAAGCGAATGCTAGCTTTACAGGAAACTGTCTGCGTACTGCTCCTTTAAACTTCAGACTCTCCTCTGCTCTCTCAATGTAAACCAGATCATCAGAAGCTGCATTAGCACTGCGGTTGTGTCTCATAGGCTGCCGGTTGTCCATCCTGAGCCCCAGTTTAATTATGTGTCCATCATTTTCAGATCTCACCACCTTTACCAGTATACCAAAAGCACCGTTGACCAAACCGTTTAGTGTGTCCAAGTTTCTGGTCAGCATGACTCGAGCTCCTTCAGCAACATTCAGAGTGTCAGGTAAATCATTTCTCCCACCTGTAAATGGTTTGTCTCTTCGTTCCATTCTGCCTGTACATTTATCCTTCTGGAAATCGTCTGCATTGATGATTATGATGTTTGAATGAAGCTTCTTCAGGGTATCTGTGTTGTGGGATTCCACATTCTTGTTGGTGGCATAAATGTGTAAGACCTCAGTTGGACATTCTTCTGGTGCAGTCACAGCCTGTGACAACAAATCTCTGTCGCACTGAGAAAGCTCATCTGTCTTTTCTTTGACTCTAATCCTGTTCAGCATCTCTGCAAAGGCCACATCATCTTTCTGACGCATGATCTCGGTTAGAGTGATCATCTGAAAATGTTCCTGCCATAGGTCAATCTGTTCTGGATCGTAAACACAGAGAGGTTTAGACTGTCGCACTGGTGGCAGCTGGTAAAAATCTCCAACAGCTAAAACTGACATTCCACCAAAAGGTCTCTGAGTGCCTTTGATTTGTTTCAGTCTTGCATCCACATAAGCAAAAAGGGGTTTTGAAACCATTGAAATCTCATCAATAACAATAATTTCAGCATTCATCAGCTCAGATCTGACTTCATCCAGTTGGTTACCAAGTCCTTGAATGGGTGGTTTCAGACTCCTGGGTAGTTTCAGTAGAGAATGTAACGTAGAGCCATTGATAGAAAAAGCTGCTGTACCGGTAAATGAAGTCAGTAAAACAGTTGGATTTGATATGTCAGCTTCTTCTGCATTAGCAGGCAGTCTGCTCAGGATCTTTGATGCTTCAGAATGAATACACTTAATCAGATGTGACTTTCCAGTTCCTGCACCACCATTGATATAGAAGAAAAATGGATCTGGGTTCAAACCACAAACTCGCTGAATACACCAGTCTCTTATGGCATAGAACACGCAGGCCTGCTTCTGGTTCAGATTCTGATACATTACACGTACCACGGCTGGATCTACTGCAGGTTGTTCTCTGATGGCTCTGATCTCTGTTACAGCATCAGACTGACGACTGTAGTCGGGAACATTCTCCTGTTCGTTCTCATCATCAGAATGTCTCTCAGGAAGATTCTCATCACATTGCAGCCTCACAACTTCAGATTCAGGAGCAAGATTACACCATTCATCAATCACAACATCCCTATTTTGTTCAAACTCTTCCAGTGCACTCTCAATATCCTCAGAGTTCTTCTCATACTTGTCTTTATTTCTTTTCACAACCCTTTTCACAGACTCACTGTGGTCTGAACATGGAAGTCGTACAAAACCTGAGTTGTAGAAGGACTGATAGGTTTGGAAACATTGTGGTTTCAGTTCCTGCTCTGATCTGTGTGGAAGGTAAAGTCTCAACAGTCGACCATAATATTGCTCAGGATCTTTTTCCTGTGAACAGTGGTAATATCTGATTATAGCTGGTTTATCATTCTTTCGCCTTTGTACAAATCCAAGCTGGTTTAGAAGAGGAAGCACATCTTTTCCTTCATTTGGACCACTCACCAACCTGCACAAGGCAGCAAAATCAGCCAGTGACATTTCCTCATATTCTGGGGTCTCAGGTCTGCATTTGTATTTATCACTCAAACTTGTCATCCAAATATTACAGCTGTCATGTGTTGTGCTTTCCAGGAAGCTCATGGGCCGACTCATTTTTACTGGGTTATCATCTGTTGGTACAAATACAACACTGCGGGAACATTTTTTCATTTTTAGGCCACAGACTCGAGTCACACACTCCTGTGCGCTGATTTCTCTCTTTTTTGAGTAAGCCTGCATCACAGCTCTCATTTCATCACACTCATTGACGGTGTTCTTATCAGAGTTGTCAATAACTGTCTTCAGGTATTCAGAGAGGCCAGATTCTTTCTTTGTTATATATTTACAGAGGTATTCTATACATGAATAGGCATTCAAAATGAATGAGACATCTAAATTAGAGTTCCAGGCTTCAAGCAGGTCTGGGTTGTAATTGTTGATCCAACACTCATTTGGGTCACGTTTCAGAATCAGAGCTGTTTTCTTGTTTATGTCTTGGAGGCATTGTTCATACTCATTCATTGTCAAGTTGCATCGTGACAGAATCTGCTCTATGGTGAGGGAAGCAGCTTCAGGTTCCTTCAGCAGGTTCAACAAAGGTCTGAGTTTGGCTTTTGCAGCTTCAGTGTCTGAATCCTCATCCTGTCTCACAATCATTGTTCTTGTGGCTGGTGGTTTGGGAAACCCAAATCTACAACCAGAGTTCACACTCTTAAAGCATGTCTTTGTGTGGTTTTTGCTGTGCTTTTGTAGCTCAGTGACTTTTTTGTGCAGTTCAGGTTGTTTTTCTGGATCAGGGAGTTGAGCTGAGATGTATCTGTCAACAAAGTCACAGACAGTTTGGTCGTCATCCACATCTGCTTCTACCTTTTCTCGAATCCACAGCAACATGTGTATATGTGGACTACCTCTGTGCTGGAACTCAACTCTGTAAAAGTAATCAATGATCTCACCAAGGGGCTGTGCAGGAGAAAAAAGCAAATCTCTGAACAAAGCCTCAACACGTTTATCAAACATTCGCATGGTGGTTACTGGATTTGATCTTAGAATTTCACACTTTTCTGACCAGTCCAGGGCTTCAAAATCAACCTCTTCACCTTGCTGTCTCTTTATTGCTTGAATCACTTCAGGCCATCTCATCTCAGCAGCAGAGAAAGTGACAAAGAACTGAGGTGTTCCTATTTGGCGAACCATGCTGAATAGATCTCTGGTAGTTTTCTGCCAGTAAGCTGGAGTTCCTCTGAGTGGCTGCATAAATCTGATTGCATCTTTATTTCTTACCAGCTTCTCTACTTCTGTCTTACTTTGTAACATTCCTGATGTGATTTTGCGTCCATCTTTGGTCATAGTTTTACCTTTCCTTAGCTGTATCGTCATACTGGAATTAGCCAAGTGTATTTCAGTGACAAACTGTGAGAAAAACAGGTAATTTGTGTCTTTAGCAAATCTTGCATCAATGTTGAAAAGCCTTGATTTGAAGTAAGCACTTGGTGTGAGTTTAAGAAGTCTCTTTTCATCCAGTGTATTCTGACCAGTAGGAAACTGCACAGGAAATGCCATGGCTTCCAAATGAGGAGTTCTGAAGAAGCTAACAGGATTGTTTCTTTCTGCAGGAGCCACACAATATGTGTTATCAGTGAAACAGAGAATCTCTTCTGAAATGTCAACAGGCTGCAGACAACTTTCTAGAGCAAAACCTCCATTGTTCAAATCACTTTCTGGTTCATCTGGATTTTGTTCCTCTGGTTGTTCATCACAGGATTGCATATTAATAGCTTGTTCACTTTCAGACTCACTTTCACACAAAAGGGCATCTTTTTCATAGTTGTCAATTTCCATTAAATCTGCTTCATTATAATCATCACTTCCCATGCTGGCTTCATCACTGCTGTCATCATCAGGTAACGTTGGATCACAAAGCAATGCATCATCTCTGATAATAATATCTGTGTACTGTGGATGAATTTGTTTCAGTTTACGCAGAGCTTGAATGAGTTTAGACCAGGTGACAGTCTGGAACAGCTGATGGCCTTTGTAGCACAGTCGTCTTTTCAGCTTTATCCTCATGATCTGTGATTGGCTTCTGATCCTCGGTAAACTGTCAACTGTTTGTTGGACCTCAGATGGTACACACACCACATTACCACGTATGAGTCTCTGTCTCCCCTTTGGAAGAGGAATAATCTTAGCAAATGGTATACATTTGGCAATCAGATGTCTCTCCAGAATGTTGAGATCACAAAGTTCAGCTGGAATATCCTGCAGTTCTAAACCATTAACAGCAGCAAGCCTGGGCATGCATCCACTTTTGAGGGAACTGTGACATGTGTGACAGATATACTCTTTTTTTCTCTCAACAGGAAAGCTGCAGTGATCATTACATGCTTCATCACACACATGAACAAATTTACCAGTTAGGCACTGATGAGCTACAGTCTGGTGTTTTGAGTAATTTTCTCTTTTGCAGATTTTCACCTGATTAGGAAAAGAAGCTTTTAGACAAACAGTACAAACATAAGATGGTGCTGACTTAATGTTTGATCTGAAACGAGATATGGCCTCATTCATTAAAGTGTTCTCTGGATGACACTGTAAACTCTCAGCTGGTCGATGCATCTGGCGATATTTCCGTTTTATATTCATTGCACATCTGATATTATGCATCTGTCTGAAAGAAAAACCGTTCCAATATTTTACTCTCATTCGTTCTCTCATATTGTCCTTGTGTTGTTGCTGAAATTGTTTTTCTTCTCCATACCGCTTTGTCATATAAGATCGTTTTTTCTGTTTAAAATCTTCGCTTTTTTTATATAGGTTATATACATATGACCTCATGTAAGCTTTATGTTTCTCTCTGAATCCAGCACAAGTTCTGTATATTCTTCTTATACGCTCTTTCTGCTTTTCTCTGAATATGGGAAACTCTCTATATGTTCTTGTTACACGTTCCTTCTGCTTTTCTCTGAATATGGGAGACTCTCTATATGTTCTTGTTACACGTTCCTTCTGCTTTTCTCTGAATATGGGAGACTCTCTATATGTTCTTGTTACACGTTCCTTCTGCTTTTCTCTGAATATGGGAGACTCTCTATATGTTCTTGTTATACGTTCCTTCTGCTTTTCTCTGAATAGGGGATTGTCTTTATATGTCCTTATGACACATTCTCTTTTTCTCTCTCTAATTTTAGCACTTTCCCTATACATCTTTCTTAAATGTTCTCTCTGTTTCTCCTTATAGGTAGCATTTAATTTATACAATTCATTTTTGTACATGCTCTTTTTCTGTCTGTGATCAGGATCATTACACTTCTTAGTTGAGTTTTTTTTCTTTGTCTTGAAGCTTTCATCAAACCTGTACATCTGCCTTTCTTTCTTCTTCTGATTTTCCTTTCTCTGTGGTACTTTTTCTTGGGCTAATAATCTTCTCCTTATTTTTCTCCTTTGCTGTTTATTATATTTCAGCAGTTTATCTGAGAGTTCCTCTGTTATATTAGTTAAACAGTAGGCAGTGTTTGAATCATTCTGAGGAACAGAATCTGATGTTACCTGCGTTTCTCTCACAGAGGATGCAGATGTTTCTTTTTCTAAATACTCAGAAGGAAGATGGTTGTTTTCAGTAGCAGCTGTCTCATTTGAATAATCCACTCTGGATGATGTCACTTCAGTCGTTAAAGTGTCTCTCACAGTCTTCTGTGTCTGGTCAGTAGATCTTTGGGAGTTTATTTCATGAACGGCTTCATTTAAAGCTGGTGCTGTAACAGTTGTAGCTGTTTGTCTGTATTCGGTGGTTTGATTAGCATCTCTTTGGTCAGCAGCGTTTTCACTGTGAAACTCGATGGGCTGTAGCTCATAAGTGCAGCTTGGTGCTATGCTAAACATTCTGTACAAACGTTTGATCCTGTCAATCATGTCATTAAGACGTGTGAATTTCAACATAACTGCAGTTCCACCACTTACACTTAGCGACAATGGCATACCAGTAGACTTACGTGGGTGAGGGTCAAAATATGCATATTCACCTGAATTCAGCCTGCTAACAGCGATGACTGTTCCTCCCATGACTAGCAAAGCATAGCGAACGTCTGAAGCCAAACGCTGTAATCCCTGTTCAAGGCTCGGAAAGTGATCTGTACCATCAAATGTGCCGTAATGAGCAAACTGAGACATGTCGACTTGATACTCGTGTGTGCGGCTGGTAACAACTGAGGGAAGTTCATCGCAGGCTAGAAACACACTGTTCACAAACCTCAGTCTGGCATCTGAATAGACGGCATGGCCTTTGTCCAACACACGGTTTAGATCTGCTCTGGTAATAAATTCATCCTCGTGTAAGAATGACAGGAAAACCAAACTGTTAGCCATGCATTGCTGATTCCGGTACTTTCCATACCTAGGAGCGGCCTGGCTTCGGGAAGCACAGACGCTACTCACTCGTGGATTTTCACTGTTTGTAACCTGTACATGAGACTGTCCTGGAGCTTGTCCATCATGCTGTGTTTGTACAGTTAGCTGGGGTTTAGTCTGGATTACCTGCATAACTTCAGGCTCTGGGACAGACACTGAGGGAACACTTCTTTTTACCACATTTGCATAAGACACTGTGGCTGTCTCTCCATCATGCTGTGTTTGTACAGTTAGCTGGGGTTTAGTCTGGATTACCTGCATAACTTCAGGCTCTGGGACAGACACTGAGGGAACACTTCTCTTTACCACATCTGCATAAGACACTGTGGCTGTCTGAACACTGCTCTGCACTTCTGTGCTGGGAAAAGCTGAAACACACACCTTTACCTGCTCACTGCTCTGAGAAACATTCAGCTGTTCTTTCTGCTTTTGCCATCTAAGCTTCTGGGACTGCGACCTTTGACTTTTTCTTGGCATTTTGCTGAAGTACAATCTGGAGCTTATATGTGGTTATACACAAATATAAACAAAACTGAACCTTGAAACACAGAAAAACTTATAACTCCTTAAGTTACTGTTAAATCTGAGAAATGTACTATTATACTATAAAATGTTTTTATGAATATATGAATAGATGTTAAAAAGCTGATTTGTACTCCAAACTCAAAATAAAGGAAATTCAAAGTTCTCTGGAAACAATTTGGTCCGTTTTATTGTAGCTCTTTTAGAAACGGGGTTTCTTCAGCTGGATGTTCTGCAGCAGTCAGGAAACAGGAAGTCTGGGTCCTCAGGCACTTCTCGATGACAATACTGACTGAATACTTACACTGAGTGACAAAATGGGTTTGTCCTTAAATAATAATACTATAAACTTGCAGTCAAATGTTATAGCCAATGAAACAGACTAACAGACTGGATCTGATTTATTATTTATCTGAATGTATGTATTACAAAATAACCAGATTATCTTATTACAAATAAACTTATAAATATTTTATACAATTGATCAAAGTAAGCCAAACTAGCAGTCCAAACTAAAGTCTAATGCAAAATTAAAATGACAAATGTAGGGCTGTGTAAGTAGTTTCTACTATAAGTTCTACTGTACTGTAATTCTACTACTGTATATTCAACTTGTAATTTAAAGCAAAATGACTGAATGTGAGAGAGCTTAATGACAGGAAAGAAAGAGCAGTGAGAGCAGAGATCTCTCAGAATTCTGTAACAGATAGATCAAGTTCTGGTAACTTGGATTTCTGAAAATTGGATTCTGAAAGGATTCTCAAAACTTGGATTCTCAAATTAGATAGAGCAGTAGAGATAGAGGGATACAAGATGGAATGGCTTTCAAATTAGATAGAGCGGTAGAGATAGAGGGATACAAGATAGAATGGCTTTCAAATTAGATAGAGCAGTAGGGATAGAGGGATACAAGATAGAATGGCTTTCAAATTAGATAGAGCAGTAGGGATAGAGGGATACAAGATAGAATGGCTTTCAAATTAGATAGAGCAGTAGGGATAGAGGGATACAAGATAGAATGGCTTTCAAATTAGATAGAGTTGGGAGAGTGATAGGATAGACAGAATTGCTTATAATGATAGAGAGAGAGAGAGGATCTTCTGCAGCAGGTCACCTGTAAGACACAAAAGGCATGGAATTAGTCATATTTCCAACATGCTTGGATTTACCATATTCTTCAGACTATATGGCACACCTAAAATCCTGTCATTATCTCAAAAACATACAATGTGCCTAGCGTATCGATTCTGGTTATGCTTACTGACCTCAAACGGGATTTCTGTGGTACACAGCGCTCAAAATTCTGTCAAATATTTTAGTAAGACTTCGTAAGCTACAAAGCTGCGCTGCTTGATGTATTGTCAGAGCATTATGGCTACCATAGTCAGGACCCTCGCAGAGTAATTCGTACGGTGCTTCAACATAACATTATGGTGTGTGTACAAGGACCTGGCACGTGCTAAGAGACATGCTTAAGAAGCAGATTTCAAACTGATCAACCCATGAAGAGTTTGATGAATTTGTGGATGAGGAATGAACTGAAAAAGTGAGTGTATTGTTCTGTATTTTATGTGTTACAACTGAACAGTGTTGAGAGTTGTTTGTGAATGACTTGAATAAAGTTGGACTTATCTGACTGTTTGTTCGGCTTAATCTGCCTTAAAAACAGGCTTGTTTATTGACATTATGCCTTATAATCTCAAAAATACAGTACATGTAGGGCTTTAAATACTAAAGAGTTCTACAGTAAATTATTGGACTGAACAGAATGACAATGTTTAACAAATGATGGTGGAACTGTTATAAGGACATTTTTACATTCTATTAAAACAATAAACTAAGTCTATAAACTCAAACTAAGACGTGCTGCTACAGTAACTTACTGTAAATATTAAATGGTCCAACAAAACCAACACACTGAGGTTACAGCACAGTTTCAGGTCACTCTGTATGAATTTTGGCAAAATGAGAAATTTGGAGACAGCTAGTTTCTACACAGCAGTTTCTACATATTTCAGTCACATTTGGGGCATGTTTGATACACAGCAATAAGCACTCCACTAAATCTATAATAAACTTATCATAGCTGATATAAAGGCCTAATTAGCAAAATTTAGTATGATGATCATTTCTTTGTAGATCATTTCATGATAAAAAGAACAGAAGTGAGTGCTGTATCTGAGCTGTTGCATGTAAGATCTTTGCTGGACATTCCCACATTTCTTAAACAAACAAACAAACATGAATTTCAGACAGTTCATCTTTTGTAAATTAGGCCAGGATTATTTTCAAAAAACAGCCTTGATAAAAATATCAGGCCACTATAAAATGTCTTATGTTTATGTTTTCATCCCACCTATACTTTGCAAGTCATTATGACAAATTACAAAAAGCAGTTTTTAGGCAGTGATTTAAGGGAACAAGCTTTTGAAATCCACAATGCCCTACCACCAGTGGTCTCAAACTCTGGTCCTTAAGGCCTGGTGTCCAGAAACTTTTCTATGTGTCCCTGTTGCAACACACCTGAATAACATTAGTAGGTCATTAGCAAAACTCTACAGAACCTGACTGCATGCTGAGGTGGTAATTCAGCCATTTGATTCATGTTATAGCAGCTCATGAGTGAATGAACATGATGCAATGAAAGTACTTTTAGAAGTACATTTTTCCAAACACTTAAATTACTTAAATTTGAGTAGTCTTAGGGGATGCCACTTCAGCACACAGTCAAATTCTATACTCTCACTAATGACCTACAAATGTTATTCAGGTGTTTTGTAACAGGGACACGTGGAAAAGCTTCAGGACACCGGCACTTGAAGAGTGGAGTTTGAGACCCCTGTCCTATGTGAATATTTAATTGTCCCTAAACTGCTAGTCGTGAGCTGCTCTAATGTGAAACAAACACATAGTTCTGTAAAGGTTTACAAAGAGACTACTAAGGATCTGGAGACCTCAGAAAACAGAAACCCTCCCAGATGTTGTAGCTGAACATGCAAAAACAAGTTGCCTAATAATATCTCGATGATAACCAAGAGCTGTGCTGACTAACTGCACTAAACTGAATCATCTATAGTGAGAGAAAAACACCAGCATTAAAGTCAAACATGGTGCTGTTACTGTGATGTCCCAGAGTTCCTTTACTACTTCAGGACCTACATCAACTCATCAGGTCCTGGGCTTAAGTTTAATCACACTTAGGATCTGAAGCACACAAGCAAGTCCAATTGAATGAATGAAACAAAACACATGGTGTAAACTAATCAGTCTGGACTTTAATGAAATTAAGATACTTGGCATGACTTGAAAACCCTATATTGGGCCTTAATTAAGACTTTTTTCTTTTCTTTTTTTGCCTGTCCTGTTTGGATCTAATTATGACAATTCTGAAATTATAGTGGACCAAAATTAACCAGTGATGTAAACCAGTCATTACCAGTTACTGTAAATGCTTGATGGTAATTGTTGCTATCAGGGCATCCACAGCTGGGTATTAGAGACCAACATGTTTTTACATTAGACCAGGTTGTTCTGGTTCAAAAATGAAATCATCACTTTAAAACTGCTTTTTGTATTTATCCAGGTCATCCTTGTTAGATGATTTGAAACATGTGAAAAAAGCATAAACAAAATAAATCTGCAAGGAAGAAAGACCTTTCTCAGCACTGTACCGCAGACAAAACCTTTACTTACCAGACTTGCGACGATCAGATCAGTATCCTAGAGAAAGGAAACAACACATCAGATCACTGTTTAATGACTTACACTGTTGAACCTCTTCGCACACAATCCAATTTACTGTGACATGAAATAACTAGTAAAATCCTCAATTTCTTCAAGCCTTTATGAACTCACTGTAGTCTAAAGAGGACAAACTTCAGTTACAGAGTCTCACATGGTGATAACATGTGTAATAAAAGGCATGCATACTACAGAAGTGCAAAAAAGAGGCACCAATATTTGTTGGTACAGATTATGGCTTTTTAGCTCCATCATTTTCTATCACAAGTCAGTGCTTAATAAAGTGTGGAAAAACCACAACTGTTAGAATCAACAGAAAACCTCACCAGGTTTTAGTTCTGATCTGAATATGTAAATCCTAAAATACATGTAAATTCTGACATGTTATAGTAACAAGAGTGGCACGCCATTTTTGCAATTAAAATTTCTTAAAAATTATAATAAAAAGTCCTTCCATTGTACCTGTTGGCAGGAATCTTTTTGTATTTTGCAATATTTCCCTTTTATACATAATTTTCAAACACATTGTATCGAGCAAATTATTAAGAAACTGATTTAAACTTAGTGTACATAAATTACACACAGGCTTTAACATACACAACATTGCCTACTCACAACTCTGGTTCTCTTAGGCTACGTTCACACTGCAGGTCTTAATACTCAATTCCGATTTTTTGATCAAATCCGATTTTTGTCTGCTCATTCACACTACAAATAAAATGCGACAGCAAACGCTCTCTAGTGTGAACGCTCAAAGCGGCCCGCATGCGCAAAAGAAGATGTCACACACAACGCGCTCTGTTTAGACCCAGAGCAACAGTATTGTTTGACTGATGGCCCTTAATATAAAGACTTCGGACTTTACGTTTCCCAATTTTTGCTTTAAGTTATTTTGTTATTTACATAATAATGTAAATAACCTAATAATGATCCTTATTGCTGTTTTAGAGGAGCGGTGCTTCAAAGGATAGCTGCAGATTTCTGTCAGAATCTGCAGATTATACAGTACAAATAAAATGTTTACGTCGTCTTCCCAACAGTTTCACTTACATCTACACTGGATGGCCAGGAAGCGTTCGCGATGTCTTCTCGGGCGCTTCTCTGGCGCTGATAATTGGCTTCAGTCTTGTGTCGGTGACGTAAAAGGCGGATTTAATGCGACTTGACCGTTCAAACAGCAGTCGCTTTCTAATACATCGGATATGTATCGGATTCAGTACCACATATGAAAGTGACCCAGATCGGATTTGAAAATATCGGATTTGCGCCGTTCACACTGTCATAGCATGATCGGATATGGGTCGCATAGGGTCAAAAAAATCGGATTTGATGCGCTTTCGCCTGCAGTGTGAACGTAGCCTTAGTCTTTTATTATTGCTTAAATGTTTAACCTACCACTTCTGTTCACTCAGGCAAAAATACTTCTATAGTGGTCTGACTTTAATGTAATACATAAGCAGAATATGAGTGAAGATATAAATCAACAACTGTGGTGCTCTTAAGTGTTTAAGCTACCACTTACACTAACTCACCTAAAATGCGTTCATAGTTGTGTCTGCTAGGTAAATCCATAAACAAACGGAGAACATGAACAACTGTATAAAAACAGTTGTTTGTGTTCAAACATAAAAATCAGACACAAATGGCCTGTTAAACTTCAGGGACAGTCAGAGGTCATGTGTGGGGCCTTTGCTGCTACAAGGTATAAATTCTGACCATTTGTTTTTGCCCATCAGTAAATGGTAATGTCACAAAAACCAAACTATGTTAGGTAAGTTGCTAAACATGTTACACAGTGACAATGTCATATTACTGCAGTTACAATTGCTGCTTACTTACCAGCAAAGGCAAAACCGAAGTTCTGTTTCACTCTGTAACAAAAGAACAAAAATACAGAATCAGACAACTGAAATCAGCATCAGAGTCAATACTGCATCACAATCTGTAGTGAAAAAAAAAATCAGTTAAATTCTTTGTTTACAACAGCTTTACTATAAACACCCCATCTTCTCTTTCTGCACCTTATTAAAGATTTCTGTCTTTATTAAGGTGATGTGTCGTTTTATCCATCTGCAATTCCACAGAAATTCCTCATTAACGTAAAGCTCTAATACTTTGGTGCTATTACATAACACAGCAGATACCACAAGCAATGATTTGCTCGCACTGCACACTTGATCAAATGATAACATCACAGTTTCAAAGCGTGCAACAATCACAAATAATACTTGATACTATAAATGCTTGATGGTAGTTCTTGCTATCAGGGCTTCCACAGCTGGGTATTAGAGACCAGCATGTTCTCACATTAGAACAGATAGCTCTGGTTTGGTTTTCTCTGCTTCATATGTGAAATCATCACTTTAAAATGCTTTTTTGTATTTATTCATATCATCCCTGTTAGATGATTTGAAACATGTGACAAAAAAGCATGAACAAAATAAATCTGCAAGGAAGAAAGACTTTTCCCAGCACTTTACCTCACACAAAATGAACTCACTTTAGTCTAAAGAGGGCAAAATTTAATTGCAGTCTCAAATGGCCTTAACATGTGTAATAAAAACAATAATTACTACAGAAATGCTTTGATAAGCCTTTAAAATTAGACATAAATGGCCTATTAAACTTCAGGGACATTTTTAGGGACACTCAGAGATCTAGTGGGGGGGGGGGGGGGGCTTTACTGCTTATAAATCCTAAATGTGTTTTTGCCCATGAGCAAATGGCAAGATATCACAAAAAGCCAAACTATTGTATGTAAATTGCTAAAAATGTTACACAATCCCAATTTCATATTGCTTCAGTTACAATCACTGTTTACTTACCAGCAAAGGCAAAACCAAGCTTTATTTCACTCTGTGTAACAAAAGACAAAGAACAAAAATACAGGATCAGAAAACTCAAATCAGCATCAATACTGCATCACTCTCTGTTGTCAAAAAGATTCACTAAACTTCTTTGTTTACTACAGCTGGAATACAAACAACAACTCTCCTCTGTTTTCTTTGGTCTACATCTCATTTAAGATTGCAAAACACTCATACATGAAAAACTGCACGACATATTTTTAAGGCTTTAATATTTGAGGTGGTCTGCATTCAAATTCTACTTCCTAAAATATTACCAACTGCACATAGTATCATAGTAAATATGCTGTAGTTTTAAAATAAATATCTATGTACCATACTAATAATAATATACTGCTATATTTTATTTATGTGAAGGTGGGCTGTTGTTTATTTCATTAATTTCCCACAAAGTGAGAATTTAAACTGTGCTGCAGATTTAGGTTGGCACAAACAAGCCTTTGTTAAACAGTTCTTAAAAATTAAAGTCTACATATTAGGAGTTCTTATTATTCTTGGGCTATGTCCACACGTACTTTTGAAAATGGAGATTTTTCTATGCGTTTGCACCTTTCGTCCACACTTAAACGGCGTTTTCGGTCACTGAAAAACTAAAAACGCTTGCCAGAATATTTTCGAAAACTCCGTTTTTGCATTTATGTGTGGACAGGGAAACGGAGAAAACGCAGCGCCTTTTTTGACGTCACACTGTGCGCAACGTTATTGTTTCGGTGAAATGCATTTCTACAATACGGTTACTGTTAATTGTTCTCTCTGCAGTGTTTAAATGCTTACATATGCGCACACAGTTACTGTCCCCCCACAGATATGACTCGGTTCTGCTTCTATGCCCCATCTTTGTTTACCATTTCCCACCGAGGCTTCTAGACTTCTGATTGGCCAACATTTCTACACGGTTAGGAATATCCGGTTGTTCAGTCTGACGTCACTAGCCGTGTCTGGGTCTAAACTCCGCTGCAGGTCCATATATCAAACGATCACTATGGCATTACTGAGAGTTGAAAACTGTCTAAAGTCTTTCATCTTTAATAAAATGATCAGTGTTCTGCTCTACCAGGTGTAAGAATTGAGTTTAACATCCAGGCATCCATGAAAACGGAATTTATGACATTTAACGGAGTTAGAAGTTAGCAGGGAGTTAGCTCGCTAGCTTCTATCTAAATACAATATAGCATGTCCTGACTGCGGG
The DNA here is from genome assembly GCF_041146795.1 of Maylandia zebra. Classification (NCBI taxonomy): domain Eukaryota; kingdom Metazoa; phylum Chordata; class Actinopteri; order Cichliformes; family Cichlidae; genus Maylandia; species Maylandia zebra. The sequence continues at coordinate 6,898,411 of NC_135168.1, read as the reverse complement.
GTTTTGGAAACAAATTAAAACGTACAGCTCTGCTATCACTTCCAGCATAAATGAAGACAGAAAACTAAACGGCAGTGACGTTTGTAGGGTTACTGAAGTTGGACTAGCTGGTATATAATGATGTGCTAGGTGACCGCTAGCGACACAGCTATGTTAGCATAATATAAACAAGCTAACTTTTTTTCCACTCGATAAAAGTTACCGTGAGTGTTCTCGGTGGTCAGGAACAAATGTAATCGCATGGCAGGATGCTGTAAAAGGACCAAACTTCAGCCAGGAGAACAACTGAGATAATCCATCCACAATACGAGGTTAGTCATTCATATACTGCTGCATGGGCTGGGCTGTAGTTACATCCTAAGGTTTTAAAAACTGAGCTTAAATAAATGATTAGCGGTAATAAAAGCCGAGGGAGGTCAACAGGGATCACTGACTGTTTTAGGAGCTTTTTGAGATCAAATAGAAGAAAATACATAACATTAAACATGTTAACAACACAAAAGCCATATTAAACGCAGACTACTTTAGACCCGGAAGTAGGATTCGTCGCGTCATCACTGAACAACCGGATAGCGCCACCTGCTGCTTTGGCATGTTCCTAGCAGCGTTCTCCTTCATTTCTGCATTTATGTGTGGACGGGATTGTTTTTTAAAACGGAAAATCTCCGTTTTCAAAAATACCCGTGTATGTGGGGACATAGCCTATGTTTAATCCTCAGTTTCTCCCCCCCTCCTTTGTCTTAATTAACCCACAAGACCTGGACACACGTGACTCTTTTTCTCCCGTGTTCGGTCAGAGGCGGTAAAATGGCTCCTTTGATCTTGCCGACAGCTGACACTGAATCTAAGATGGCGGTTCGTTAAAAACTTTACAGCATAAAGAATGAGGCTGTTTCAACCAACTGATTTGTGAAGAGAACTAACTGCACCTTATGTAACAGACTGACAAACACACCAAATGTAATTAATAAAACAACACAATAACCGTGGTTCACAGTCAAATTTTCATTTCACACTGGGCTCAAAGGAGCGCTAGGCATTAGCATCGGGTTGTTAGCTCATCAAACACTCCTTTTACATACAAAAATGACAACGTTTCACTAAGAAAAAGCAACCACTGTGTTACTCTAATATGAGTTATACCTCGGTTGGCTTTATAAATCACTAAAAGAACTCGTTAAATCACACAAACAGACTATAAACATTTAGGAGAGAAGAGGAGAAGCAGAGCGACAGCACTCACCCAGAGCGGACTCAGCGAAGTGTGCGGAAAGGCGGATGTCCGGCAGTCAGGTAAAAGATGAGGCGTTCACGGGTAGTAGGAAATTCCAGTATTACACACAATGGGCATTGTAAACATCAAAAATGTAGGTGATTTTAAATATTCTATACAATATTTATTTGCTACAGAAAAAACTCGCAGAACTTTAAATCTATAACTTGAATAAATATTATTAGAAGGCTCTACTCCTGAACACCAACACCAAAGAGCTGAGTTCACCAGACCTGAAAAAAAAAACAACAACAACCAGTCCAGGACAGTCAGTCTGCAAAGATGTTTTAAAGACAAATATATATATATAAACATTATCCATTAAGGATTCCCCTCAAAACAAATGACTATAATTTCCTAACCGTAAGGGCTAGAACGGTCACTGCACCGTTTTGTTCAGAAGAGATGGGGGAATCTTCAAGTGTTGACAATTTATCATTAAAATGTGAATTTTTAGAGATATATGACATGGATGACTTGTTGACTTAGAAGCCACGAATTCCCCAATATGCAAATAGTATGATTAAGCATAAATACTACATTTAGTAGAAATACTATGTTTTAGCACAAATAGTATAAAAAGCAGAAATACTGTAATTTAGCAGAAATACTATATTAAAATTAAAAATGCAAAAGACAATAAATGTCCCTAAGGACCTCTGAAGGTTAAACACAAATCCTATAAAAAGCAGAAATACTATATTAGGCACAAACAGTATAAAAAGCATAAATACTATAATTTAGCAGAAATACTATGTTAGGCACAAATAGTATAAAAAGCAGAAATACAATTATATAGCAGAAATGCTGTATTTAGAAAGAAAAATATAACATAGTAGAAATAGTATGATTTGGCAGAAATACTATATTTAGCACATATACTGTAACATGACAGAAATTCCTCCAATTAGTAGTAATACTTTAACATAACACAAATGTTATGATTTGGCACAAAAATCATGATTTGGCAAAAATACTATGATTGAGCAGAAGTACTAAGATGTAGTAAAAGTACTTTGATTGAACAGAAATACAATTATGGAGGAGTAATACTTTAAAATGGGAGAAATATTGATACACACACACACATACACAGACCCTAAAGGGAAGAGTATTTGTGCCATGGAGTGTTAACAAGAATGTGAGGTCCATATTATCAAAAGCTGGTAAAATCATAAAAGTTTGCAGAATTGTAATAAATGATGAATATGAATTACTGGTCTGTGACAGTGTATTAATTTGTAGGGAAAAAAAACATGTTGACCAAGGTGGAATCGAACCCACGATCTTTGGCTTGCAGAGCCGTGTCATTACCAACTGCGCCACTGGGAAAGAGAGCGGCCGCTTTGGAAAAACAGGCTGATGAGGAGTCAGAATTAGATCGCGGTGAGAGGCGAAAAACACCGTTTTTTGGAGTTACAAAACGTTGTGTAACTCAAAAACTAGGTGGACTAGAAGCATAATTATTCTACTGGCTGAATCAGCGGACTTTGGTGTACTTTGACTGCGATTTTCATTGCTCTCTGTACATCTGTCGCTGAGATATGACAAGAGAGGAAACGGGAGACCTCAGATATGATTGGCTGGCTGGGAGGCCGTGCAGGCTGTGATCTGTATACTTGAATGTCTGAGTCCTCACAGAGGATTGGCTGCCTGGGGACCTGGCAGAAATATATAGAAATAGTATGATTAAGCATAAATTCTATAAAAAGCAGAAATAGTATATTAAGCACAAATCCTATAAAAAGCAGAAATAGTATATTAAGCACAAATCCTATAAAAAGCAGAACTAGTATATTAAGCACAAATCTTATGAAATAGCAGAAATTGTATGATTTAGCACAATAGTAATAAGTTAAACAGAAAAATTGGAAAAGCAAAATGGACAGCTGAAAAAATGCTGAACATGCTGAGGGTCCCTCAAATATACTTGTTAAATGAAAAAAATCGGCAAAAAAAATATAACAGCCACACAATCACAAATATGGACACATAAGGAAACACACATGCACAGAGAGACATACACAAGATCCAATTCAGTCAACCAGTCTAAATATATTGATTTTGAATCTTACAATGAGATCATCCCATTAAAAGCCTTTCTCTCTCTCTCTCTCTCTCTCTCTCTCTCTCTCTCTGTCACACACACACACACACACACACACACACACACACACACACACACACACAGGGAGAGAGAAGTAAGTTTCTAGGTCAGCCTGGGAGCTGGTGAATTTGAATCCACCAATCAGAGAGGCTGTGCACTTTTCCCCACCAAAACAGGTGCATCTGTTTACACACGCAGCAGCACAGAGAGACACAGGATTTTTGCAGTCTATTTCTCATAGTGACGACTCCCCTCAAACAAATGACCGTAATTTCCTAACCGTAGGGGCTAGAACGGTCATTCTTACACCGTTTTGTTCAGAAGAGATGGGGGAATCTTCAAGTGTTGACAATTTAATATTAAAATATGAATTTTTAGAGATATATGACATGGATGACTTGTTGACTTAGAAGCCACGAATTCCCCAATATGCAAATTTGAATGCCTGAGACCACATATGTGATTGGCTGGCTGGGAAGCCGTGCAGGCCCTGATTTGTGGATTTGAATTCCTCAGCCCTCAGATATGATTGGCTGGCTTAGAAGCCACGAAGGCCCCAATATGCAAATTTGAATGCCTCAGGACACTTATTTGATTGGCTGGGAAACTGTGCAGGCCCTGATTTGAAAATTTGAATGTCTCAGTCCTCACAGAGGATTGGCTGCCTGGGGACCTGGCAGAAATATATAGAAATACTATTATTAAGCATAAATACTACATTTAGTAGAAATACTATGTTTTAGCACAAATATTATAAAAAGAAGAAAAACTATAATTTAGCAGAAATACTATATTAAGCACAAATCCTATAAAAAGCAGAAATACTATAATTTAGAACAAATAGTATAAAAAGCAGAAATACTATAATTTAGCAGAAATACTATGTTAAGCACAAATCCTATAAAAAGCAGAAATACTATAATTTAGCAGAAATACTATGTTAGGCACAAATCCTATAAAAAGCAGAAATACTATAATTTAGCAGAAATACTATATTAGGCATAAATCCTATGAAAAGCAGAAATAGTATGATTTAGCAGAAACACTGTATTTAGCACAAGTACCGAAAAGTACCAGAAATACTATGATTTAGCAGAATAGTAATAACTTATTGAAACACAAATGCACAGAGGGACACACAAACACAGGCTCTAATCCAGTCAACCAGTCTAACTATGTTCAATTTAAATCCTACAATGACATGCTGTCAAATAAGGGCAGGGTCCTCTCTCTCCCACTAAACACACACACACACACACACACACACACACACACACACACACACACACACACACACACACACACAGGGAGAGAGGACTAAGTTTCTAGGTCAGCCTGGGAGCTGCTGAATTTGAATCCACCAATCAGAGAGGCTGTTTACGTTTTCCCGCCAAAACAGGTGCATCTTTTTACACACGCAGCACAGAGACATAGACCTGCTTCTTTCAGTTTATTTCACATAGTGAGGATTCCCCTCAAACAAATGACCATAATTTCCTAACCATAGGGGCTAGAGCGGTCATTCTTACACCGTTTTGTTCAGAAGAGATGGGGGAATCTTCAAGTGTTGACAATTTATCATTAAAATATGAATTTTTAGAGATATATGACATGGATGACTTGTTGACTTAGAAGCCACGAATTCCCCAATATGCAAATTTGAATACCTGGAGCCCACATACATGATTGGCTGGCTGGGAAGCTGTGCAGGCCCTGATTTGTGGATTTGAATTCCTCAGCCCTCAGATATGATTGGCTGGCTTAGAAGCCATGAAGGCCCCAATATGCAAATTTGAATGCCTCAGGACACATATATGATTGGCTGGGAAGCCGTGCAGGCCCTGATTTGAAAATTTGAATTTCTCAGTCCTCACAGAGGATTGGCTGCCTGGGGACCTGGCAGAAATATATAGAAATACTATGATTAAGCATAAATACTACATTTAGTAGAAATACTATGTTTTAGCACAAATACTATAAAAAGCAGAAATACTATAATTTAGCAGAAATACTATATTAAGCACAAATCCTATAAAAAGCAGAAATAGGATGATTAAGCATAAACACTACATTTAGTAGAAATACTATGTTTGAGCAAAAATCCTATAAAAAGCAGAAATACTATATTAGGCACAAATCCCATAAAAAGCAGAAATAGTATGATTAAGCATAAATACTACATTTAGTAGAAATACTATGTTTTAGCACAAATAGTATAAAAAGCAGAAATATTGTAATTTAGCAGAAATACTATATTAGGCACAAATCTTATAAAATAGCAGAAATAGTATTATTTAGCACAATAGTAATAAGTTAAACAGAAAAATTGGAAAAGCAAAATGGACAGCTGAAAAAATGCTGAACATGCTGAGGGTCCCTCAAATATACTTGTTAAATGAAAAAATCAGCAAAAAAATGCACAGGGAGAGAGAAGTAAGTTTCTAGGTCAGCCTGGGAGCTGCTGAATTTGAATCCACCAATCAGAGAGCCTGTGTACTTTTTCCCGCCAAAACAGGTGCCTCTTTTTACACACGCAGCACAGAGAGGCACAGGATTATTGCAGCCTATTTCTCATAGTGAGGACTCCCCTCAAACAAATGACCATAATTTCCAAACCGTAGGGGCTAGAGCGGTCATTCTTACACCGTTTTGTTCAGAAGAGATGGGGGAATCTTCCAGTGTTTACAATTTATCATTAAAATATGAATTATTAAAGATATTTGACTTCTAATGCACCATAACTGAGTAGAGCGAAGCAAAAACTGCCTTGACTTGCCCTCAAACAACGCTTTGTGACTTGAAATCTATTTGGAGTATCGATATCATTCTTTCACCGTAAGAGACAGCAGGCTTTGGTGAACAATCATGGAAATTTTCAGGTCTGTGTGGAAATCCAACAAAAAGTTATGACAAGAGAAAAAAGTGGTTCATTTCCACAGTTTGAAATCTGAAGAAATCTGAGCGAAGGACGAATTTCCTACCCTCAAACAAGTCCAACTCATTTCAGAACGGTAATAGGTGAGAAAGAAATTCTTGAATTGTGAGCGTCAGGGGTGTCTGAAGATATTCGGGGACAAGCCTCATGTCTTAACTTTGCTTCGTTAAGGAGATATGACGATTCGAATATGCCTCTCATTACAGAAATCCAGCGGTGATTTTGAACAAGCTCTCCATTGACTTTATATGGAGAGTTTTCTGACCTTGTGTTAGTCTGAGGAGATTTGCAAAAATTCTATAAATCCCACAACAATGATGGTGACATTTTCTGAAAGCCAGCAAAAATACCTACGTTTTGATGTATAATTTGTGGAAGTTGAGTGAAAATTGAGCAAGTAGCAGGAAGTTGTTCGGACATGAAGTGAAAATTGCAAAACCTTCAGTGGCACACTGGAAGCCAAGAGCATAGCAACCATAACAACACATGTATTTTGTGAAAAATCACAATTTTGCAACTCAAAACTTTAAGAGGCATAAAAGTAAAACAGTAGAAGATTTGAAAAAGCTGAATCATACCTGAATTGCCCAATAATTTGTGAACATTTTAAAATTTGAATGGTTGTTCTAGGTGAAAATATGAGGAAGTAGTTAAGTTTCAAAAACAAGCAAATTTTAGCAGAATTGCAGAAGTTTCCCATTCATTTCAATGGGACAAATTAAAGGAAAAAAGCTTAATATTTTAAAAAGTATAATAGTTAAAAATAGCAAAAATCATAGCGTAAATTAGCAGAAATAGCAGAATAGTTTAAAATTTGAACGGTGAAAATCGGCTGAAAATTGTGGAAGTAGTTAAGTGCCAAAAAGTGTACGGAAGCAACTAGAATAATAATAATAATAATAAAGAATAAAGAGAAACAGGAACTCAATAGTGTGGATGCTTAAAGCATCCACACAACTAGAAAAATTTGCATTTCCTGCGAAAATGCAGTGTGGATGCTTAAAGCTGAAGCTGTATGCAAAAAGTAGCTGAAAAAGCTGAAAAGTTGCAGAAATTGTAAAAACTTTGCAGAAGCAAAGGAACATTGCTAAAATGTAATAATTTAGCAGAACTGCAATATCTTAGAGGAAACATAATACTTGGCAGAAATACAATAGCATAGCAGAACTTAGCAGAAATATTGTAACTTACCAGAAACATAACTTCTCAAAAATACAAGAATTTAGGAGAAATAGTATAAGATAACAGAAAGAATATATTTAGCCAAAAATACTTAAACATTACAGAAACACTATGATTTAGAAAAATAATACAACATAGCAGAAATATTGTGATTTACAGGAGACACTGTGATGAACTATGAATATTGTAATTTTAAATTAATACTATGTTTTAGCACAAATACTATAATTTGACAGAAATACTATCATTTGGCAGAAATACGTTTTCAGCACAAATACTCTGGTTTAGCACAAATATTATAACATAGCAGAAATATAATTATATAGCAGAAATGCTATATTTAGAAAGAAAAATATAATATAGTAGAAATAGTATGATTTAGCAGAAATACTGTATTTAGCACAAGTACCAAAAAGTAGCAGAAATACTATGATTGAGCAGAAGTACTAAGATGTAGTAAAAGTACTTTGATTTAACAGAATTACAATTATGGAGGAGTAATACTTTAAAATGGGAGAAATAGCCTAAAGGGAAGAGTATTTGTGCCATGGAGTGTTAACAAGAATGTGAGGTCCATATTAGAAAAGCTGGTAAAATCATAAAAGTTTGCAGAATTGTAAGAAATGATGAATATGAATTACTGGTCTGTGACAGTGTATTAATTTGTAGGGAAAAAAACATGTTGACCAAGGTGGAATCGAACCCACGATCTTTGGCTTGCAGACCTGTGTCATTGCCAACTGCGCCACTGGGAAAGAGAGCAGCCGCTTTGAAAAACAGGGTGATGAGCAGTCAGAATTAGATCGCAGTGAGAGGCGAAAAACGCCATTTTTTGGAGTTACAAAACATTGTGTAACTCAAAAACTAGGTGGACTAGAAGCATAATTCTTGTACTGGGTGAATCAGCAGACTTTGGTGTACTTTGACTGCGATTTTCATTGCTCTATGTACATCCGTCGATGAGATATGACGAGAGAGGAAACGGAAAACCTCAGATATGATTGGCTGGCTGGGAGGCCGTGCAGGCCCTGATATGTGATATGTGTCTGAGTCCTCACAGAGGATTGGCTGCCTGGCAGAAATATATAGAAATAGTATGATTAAGCATAAATACTACATTTAGCAGAAATACTATAGTAAGCACAAATCCTATAAAAAGCAGAATGAGTATATTAAGCACAAATCCTATAAAAAGCATAAATACTATATTAGGTACAAATCCTATAAAAAGCAGAAATACTATATTAGGCACAAATCCTATAAAAAGCAGAAATACTATATTAGGCACAAATAGTATAAAAAGCAGAAATACTATAATTTAGCAGAAATACTATGTTAGGCACAAATCCTATAAAAAGAACAAATACTATAATTTAGCAGAAATACTATATTAGGCACAAATCTTATGAAAAGCAGAAATAGTATGATTTAGCAGAAATACTGTATTTAGCACAAGTACCAAAAAGTACCAGAAATACTATGATTTAGCCGAATAGTAATAACTTACAAAATTACAAATATGGAGGCATATTGAAACACAAATGCACAGAAGGACACACAAACACAGGCTCTAATCCAGTCAACCAGTCTAACTATATTCAATTTAAATCCTACAATGACAGGGTCCTCTCTCTCCCACTAAACACGCACACACACACACACACACACACACACACACACACACACACACACACACACACACACACACAGACAGACACAGAGGGAGAGAGCTGCCGAATTTAAATCCACCAATCAGAGTGGCTGTTTACGTTTTCCCGCCAAAACAGGTGCATCTTTTTACACACACAGGACAGAGAGGCACAGGATTATTGCAGCCTATTTCTCATAGTGAGGACTCCCCTCAAACAAATGACTATAATTTCCTAACCGTAGGGGCTAGAGCGGTCATTCTTACACCGTTTTGTTCAGAAGAGATGGGGGAATCTTCCAGTGTTAACAATTTATCATTAAAACATGAATTATTAAAGATATTTGACTTCTAATGCACCATAACTGAGCAGAGCGAAGCAAAAACTGCCTTGACTTGCCCTCAAACAACGCTTTCTAACTCTAAATCTATTTGGAGTATCGATATCATTCTTTCACCGTAAGAGACAGCAGGCTTTGGTGAACAGTCATAGAAATTTTCAGGTCTCTGTGGAAATCCAACAAAAAGTTATGACGAGAGAAAAAAGTGGTTCATTTCCACAGTTTGAAATCTGAAGAAATCTGAGCGACGGACGAATTTCCTACCCTCAAACAAGTCCAACTCATTTCAGAACGGTAATAGGTGAGAAAGAAATTCTTGAATTGTGAGCGTCAGGGGTGTCTGAAGATATTCGGGGACAAGCCTCATGTGTTAAAGTCGCTTCGTTAAGGAGATATGACGATTCGAATATGCCTCTCATTACAGAAATCCAGCGATGATTTTGAACAAGCTCTCCATTGACTTTATATGGAGAGTTTTGAGACCTTGTGTTGGTCTGAGGAGATTTGCCAAAATTCTATAAATCCCACAACAATGATAGTGACATGTTCTGAAAGCCAGCAAAAATACCTACGTTTTGATGTATAATTTGTGGAAGTTGAGTGAAAATTGAGCAAGTAGCAAGAAGTTGTTCGGACATGAAGAGAAGACTGCAAAAGCTTCAGTGACACACTGGAAGCCAAGAGCATAGCAACCATAACAACGCATGTATTTTGTGAAAAATCACAATTTTGCAACTGAAAACTTTAAGAGGCATAAAAGTAAAACGGTAAAAGATTTGAAAAAGCTGAATCATACATGAATAGCCCAATAATTTGTGAACATTTTAAAGTTTGAATGGTTTTTCTAGGCGAAAGTATGAGGAAGTAGTTAAGTTTCAAAAACAAGCAAAATTTAGCAGAATTTTGGAAGTTTTCCATTCATTTCAATGGGACAAATTAAAGGAAAAAAGCTTAATATTTTAAAAAGTATAATAGCAAAAAATAGCAAAAATCATAGCGCAAATTAGCAGAAATAGCAGAATAGTTTAAAATTTGAACGGTGAAAATAGCACAAAAATTGTGGAAGTAGTTAAAGGACGAAAAATGAGCAACTTGAAGAATAATAATAATAATAATAATAATAATAAAGAATAAAGAGAAACAGGAACTCAATAGTGTGGATGCTTAAAGCATCCACACAACTAGAAAAATTTGCATTTCCTGCGAAAATGCAGTGTGGATGCTTAAAGCTGAAGCTGTATGCAAAAACTAGCTGAAAAAGCTGAAAAGTTGCAGAAATTGTAAAAACTTTGCAGAAGCAAAAGAAGTTTGCTAAAATGGAATAACTTAGCAGAACTGCAATATCTTAGAGGAAACATAATACTTGGCAGAAATACAATAGCATAGCAGAATTTAGCAGAAATATTGTAACTTACCAGAAACATGATAACTTCTCAAAAATACAAGAATTTAGGAGAAATAGTATAAGATAACAGAAAGAATATATTTAGCCAAAAATACTTAAACATTACAGAAACACTATGATTTAGAAAAATAGTACAACAGAGCAGAAATATTGTGATTTACCAGAGACACTGTGATGAACTATGAATCTTGTAATTTTAAATTGAGACTATGTTTTAGCACAAATATTATAATTTGGCAGAAATACTATAATTTAGCAGAAATACTATATTAAGCACAAATCCTATAAAAAGCAGAAATGGCATGATTAAGCACAAATACTACATTTAGTAGAAATACTTTGTTTTAGCACAAATCCCATAAAAAGCAGAAATACTGTACTATGATTTAGTAGAAAAACTATAATTAATCAGAAATACTAAATTTAGCAGAAATACTATATTAAGCACAAATACTATGAAAAGCAGAAATAGTATATTAAGCACAAATCTTATAAAATAGCAGAAATGCTATGATTTAGCACAATAGTAATAAGTTAAACAGAAAAATTGGAAAAGAAAAATGGACAGCTGAAAAAATGCTGAACATGCTGAGGGTCCCTCAAATATACTTGTTAAATGACAAAAATCTGCAAAAAAATTTATTACAGCCACACAATCACAAATATGTACACATGAGGAAACACACATGCACATAGAGACCCACACACAAGATCCAATTCAGTCAACCAGTCTAAATATATTGAATTTAAATCTTAGAATGAGATCATCCCATTAAAAGCCTCTCTCTCTCTCTCTCTCTCTCTCTCTGTCACAGACACACACACACACACACACACACACACACACACACACACACACACACACACACAGGGAGAGAGGACTAAGTTTCTAGGTCAGCCTGGGAACTGCTGAATTTGAATCCACCAATCAGAGAGCCTGTGCACTTTTCCCCACCAAAACAGGTGCATCTGTTTACACACGCAGCAGCACAGAGAGACACAGGATTTTTGCAGTCTATTTCTCATAGTGACGACTCCCTCAAACAAATGACCGTAATTTCCTAACCGTAGGGGCTAGAACGGTCATTCTTACACCGTTTTGTTCAGAAGAGGTGGGGGAATCTTCAAGTGTTGACAATTTAATATTAAAATATGAATTTTTAGAGATATATGACATGGATGACTTGTTGACTTAGAAGCCACGAATTCCCCAATATGCAAATTTGAATGCCTGAGACCACATATGTGATTGGCTGGCTGGGAAGCCGTGCAGACCCTGATTTGTGGATTTGAATTCCTCAGCCCTCATATATGATTGGCTGGCTTAGAAGCCACGAAGGCCCCAATATGCAAATTTGAATGCCTCAGGACACTTATTTGATTGGCTGGGAAACTGTGCAGGCCCTGATTTGAAAATTTGAATGTCTCAGTCCTCACAGAGGATTGGCTGCCTGGGGACCTGGCAGAAATATATAGAAATACTATTATTAAGCATAAATACTACATTTAGTAGAAATACTATGTTTTAGCACAAATCCTATAAAAAGCAGAAATACTATAATTTAGAACAAATAGTATAAAAAGCAGAAATACTATAATTTAGCAGAAATACTATGTTAGGCACAAATCCTATAAAAAGCAGAAATACTATAATTTAGCAGAAATACTATGTTAGGCACAAATCCTATAAAAAGCAGAAATACTATAATTTAGCAGAAATACTATATTAGGCATAAATCCTATGAAAAGCAGAAATACTATGATTTAGCAGAATAGTAATAACTTATTGAAACACAAATGCACAGAGGGACACACAAACACAGGCTCTAATCCAGTCAACCAGTCTAACTATGTTCAATTTAAATCCTACAATGACATGCTGCCAAATAAGGGCAGGGTCCTCTCTCTCCCACTAAACACACACACACACACACACACACACAGGGAGAGAGGACTAAGTTTCTAGGTCAGCCTGGGAACTGCTGAATTTGAATCCACCAATCAGAGAGGCTGTTTACGTTTTCCCGCCAAAACAGGTGCATCTTTTTACACACGCAGCACAGAGACATAGACCTGCTTCTTTCAGTTTATTTCACATAGTGAGGATTCCCCTCAAACAAATGACCATAATTTCCTAACCTTAGCGGCTAGAGCGGTCATTCTTACACCGTTTTGTTCAGAAGAGATGGGGGAATCTTCAAGTGTTGACAATTTATCATTAAAATATGAATTTTTAGAGATATATGACATGGATGACTTGTTGACTTAGAAGCCACGAATTCCCCAATATGCAAATTTGAATACCTGGAGCCCACATACATGATTGGCTGGCTGGGAAGCTGTGCAGGCCCTGATTTGTGGATTTGAATTCCTCAGCCCTCAGATATGATTGGCTGGCTTAGAAGCCATGAAGGCCCCAATATGCAAATTTGAATGCCTCAGGACACATATATGATTGGCTGGGAAACCGTGCAGGCCCTGATTTGAAAATTTGAATGTCTAAGTCCTCACAGAGGATTGGCTGCCTGGGGACCTGGCAGAAATATATAGAAATATATAGAAATACTATGATTAAGCATAAATACTACATTTAGTAGAAATACTATGTTTTAGCACAAATACTATAAAAAGCAGAAATACTATAATTTAGCAGAAATACTATATTAAGCACAAATCCTATAAAAAGCAGAAATGGTATGATTAAGCATAAATACTACATTTAGTAGAAATACTTTGTTTTAGCACAAATCCCATAAAAAGCAGAAATACTGTACTATGATTTAGTAGAAAGACTATAATTAATCAGAAATACTAAATTTAGCAGAAATACTATATTAAGCACAAATCCTATGAAATGCAGAAATAGTATGATTAAGCATAAATACTACATTTAGCAGAAATACTATATTAAGCACAAATCCTATAAAAGCAGAAATAGTATATTAAGCACAAATCTTATAAAATAGCAGAAATAGTGTGATTTAGCACAATAGTAATAACTTAAACAGAAAAATTGGAAAAGCAAAATGGACAGCTGAAAAAATGCTGAACATGCTGAGGTTCCCTCAAATATACTTGTTAAATGACAAAAATCAGCAAAAAAATTTATGACTGCCACACAATTACAAATATGTACACATGAGGAAACACACATGCACAGAGAGACCCACACACAAGATCCAATTCAGTCAACCAGTCTAAATATATTGAATTTGAATCTTACAATGGGATCATCCCATTAAAAGGCTTTCTCTCTCTCTCTCTCTCTCTCTGTCACACACAAACACACACACACACACACACACACACACACACACACACACACACACACACACACACACACATACACACACACAGGGAGAGAGAAGTAAGTTTCTAGGTCAGCCTGGGAGCTGGTGAATTTGAATCCACCAATCAGAGAGGCTGTGCACTTTTCCCCACCAAAACAGGTGCATCTGTTTACACACGCAGCAGCACAGAGAGACACAGGATTTTTGCAGTCTATTTCTCATAGTGACGACTCCCCTCAAACAAATGACCGTAATTTCCTAACCGTAGGGGCTAGAACGGTCATTCTTACACCGTTTTGTTCAGAAGAGATGGGGGAATCTTCAAGTGTTGACAATTTAATATTAAAATATGAATTTTTAGAGATATATGACATGGATGACTTGTTGACTTAGAAGCCACGAATTCCCCAATATGCAAATTTGAATGCCTGAGACCACATATGTGATTGGCTGGCTGGGAAGCCGTGCAGGCCCTGATTTGTGGATTTGAATTCCTCAGCCCTCAGATATGATTGGCTGGCTTAGAAGCCACGAAGGCCCCAATATGCAAATTTGAATGCCTCAGGACACTTATTTGATTGGCTGGGAAACTGTGCAGGCCCTGATTTGAAAATTTGAATGTCTCAGTCCTCACAGAGGATTGGCTGCCTGGGGACCTGGCAGAAATATATAGAAATACTATTATTAAGCATAAATACTACATTTAGTAGAAATACTATGTTTTAGCAGAAATACTATAAAAAGCAGAAATACTATAATTTAGCAGAAATACTATATTAAGCACAAATCCTATAAAAAGCAGAAATAGGATGATTAAGCATAAACACTACATTTAGTAGAAATATTATGTTTGAGCAAAAATCCTATAAAAAGCAGAAATACTATATTAGGCACAAATCCCATAAAAAGCAGAAATAGTATGATTAAGCATAAATACTACATTTAGTAGAAATACTATGTTTTAGCACAAATAGTATAAAAAGCAGAAATATTGTAATTTAGCAGAAATACTATATTAGGCACAAATCTTATAAAATAGCAGAAATAGTATTATTTAGCACAATAGTAATAAGTTAAACAGAAAAATTGGAAAAGCAAAATGGACAGCTGAAAAAATGCTGAACATGCTGAGGGTCCCTCAAATATACTTGTTAAATGAAAAAATCAGCAAAAAAATGCACAGGGAGAGAGAAGTAAGTTTCTAGGTCAGCCTGGGAGCTGCTGAATTTGAATCCACCAATCAGAGAGCCTGTGTACTTTTTCCCGCCAAAACATGTGCCTCTTTTTACACACGCAGCACAGAGAGGCACAGGATTATTGCAGCCTATTTCTCATAGTGACGACTCCCCTCAAACAAATGACCATAATTTCCAAACCGTAGGGGCTAGAGCGGTCATTCTTACACCGTTTTGTTCAGAAGAGATGGGGGAATCTTCCAGTGTTTACAATTTATCATTAAAATATGAATTATTAAAGATATTTGACTTCTAATGCACCATAACTGAGTAGAGCGAAGCAAAAACTGCCTTGACTTGCCCTCAAACAACGCTTTGTGACTTGAAATCTATTTGGAGTATCGATATCATTCTTTCACCGTAAGAGACAGCAGGCTTTGGTGAACAATCATGGAAATTTTCAGGTCTCTGTGGAAATCCAACAAAAAGTTATGACGAGAGAAAAAAGTGGTTCATTTCCACAGTTTGAAATCTGAAGAAATCTGAGCGAAGGACGAATTTCCTACCCTCAAACAAGTCCAACTCATTTCAGAACGGTAATAGGTGAGAAAGAAATTCTTGAATTGTGAGCGTCAGGGGTGTCTGAAGATATTCGGGGACAAGCCTCATGTCTTAACTTTGCTTCGTTAAGGAGATATGACGATTCGAATATGCCTCTCATTACAGAAATCCAGCGGTGATTTTGAACAAGCTCTCCATTCACTTTATATGGAGAGTTTTCTGACCTTGTGTTAGTCTGAGGAGATTTGCAAAAATTCTATAAATCCCACAACAATGATGGTGACATTTTCTGAAAGCCAGCAAAAATACCTACGTTTTGATGTATAATTTGTGGAAGTTGAGTGAAAATTGAGCAAGTAGCAGGAAGTTGTTCGGACATGAAGTGAAAATTGCAAAACCTTCAGTGGCACACTGGAAGCCAAGAGCATAGCAACCATAACAACACATGTATTTTGTGAAAAATCACAATTTTGCAACTCAAAACTTTAAGAGGCATAAAAGTAAAACAGTAGAAGATTTGAAAAAGCTGAATCATACCTGAATAGCCCAATAATTTGTGAACATTTTAAAATTTGAATGGTTGTTCTAGGTGAAAATATGAGGAAGTAGTTAAGTTTCAAAAACAAGCAAATTTTAGCAGAATTGCAGAAGTTTCCCATTCATTTCAATGGGACAAATTAAAGGAAAAAAGCTTAATATTTTAAAAAGTATAATAGTTAAAAATAGCAAAAGTCATAGCGCACATTAGCAGAAGAAGCAGAATAGTTTAAAATTTGAACGGTGAAAATAGCACAAAAATTGTGGAAGTAGTTAAAGGACGAAAAACGAGCAACTTGAAGAATAATAATAACTAGAAAAATTTGCATTTCCTGCGAAAATGCAGTGTGGATGCTTAAAGCTGAAGCTGTATGCAAAAAGTAGCTGAAAAAGCTGAAAAGTTGCAGAAATTGTAAAAACTTTGCAGAAGCAAAAGAAGTTTGCTAAAATGGAATAACTTAGCAGAACTGCAATATCTTAGAGGAAACATAATACTTGGCAGAAATACAATAGCATAGCAGAATTTAGCAGAAATATTGTAACTTACCAGAAACATGATAACTTCTCAAAAATACAAGAATTTAGGAGAAATAGTATAAGATAACAGAAAGAATATATTTAGCCAAAAATACTTAAACATTACAGAAACACTATGATTTAGAAAAATAGTACAACAGAGTAGAAATATTGTGATTTACCAGAGACACTGTGATGAACTATGAATATTGTAATTTTAAATTGAGACTATGTTTTAGCACAAATATTATAATTTGGCAGAAATACTATAATTTAGCAGAAATACTATATTAAGCACAAATCCTATAAAAAGCAGAAATGGTATGATTAAGCACAAATACTACATTTAGTAGAAATACTTTGTTTTAGCACAAATCCCATAAAAAGCAGAAATACTGTACTATGATTTAGTAGAAAAACTATAATTAATCAGAAATACTAAATTTAGCAGAAATACTATATTAAGCACAAATCCTATAAAAGCAGAAATAGTATATTAAGCACAAATCTTATAAAATAGCAGAAATAGTATGATTTAGCACAATAGTAATAAGTTAAACAGAAAAATTGGAAAAGCAAAATGGACAGCTGAAAAAATGCTGAACATGCTGAGGGTCCCTCAAATATACTTGTTAAATGACAAAAATCTGCAAAAAAATTTATTACAGCCACACAATCACAAATATGTACACATGAGGAAACACACATGCACAGAGAGACCCACACACAAGATCCAATTCAGTCAACCAGTCTAAATATATTGAATTTAAATCTTAGAATGAGATCATCCCATTAAAAGCCTTTCTCTCTCTCTCTCTCTCTCTCTCTCTCTCTCTCTGTCACACACACACACACACACACACACACACACACACACACACACACACAGGGAGAGAGAAGTAAGTTTCTAGGTCAGCCTGGGAGCTGGTGAATTTGAATCCACCAATCAGAGAGGCTGTGCACTTTTCCCCACCAAAACAGGTGCATCTGTTTACACACGCAGCAGCACAGAGAGACACAGGATTTTTGCAGTCTATTTCTCATAGTGACGACTCCCCTCAAACAAATGACCGTAATTTCCTAACCATAGGGGCTAGAGCAGTCATTCTTACACCGTTTTGTTCAGAAGAGATGGGGGAATCTTCAAGTGTTGACAATTTATCATTAAAATATGAATTTTTAGAGATATATGACATGGATGACTTGTTGACTTAGAAGCCACGAATTCCCCAATATGCAAATTTGAATACCTGGAGCCCACATACATGATTGGCTGGCTGGGAAGCTGTGCAGGCCCTGATTTGTGGATTTGAATTCCTCAGCCCTCAGATATGATTGGCTGGCTTAGAAGCCATGAAGGCCCCAATATGCAAATTTGAATGCCTCAGGACACATATATGATTGGCTGGGAAGCCGTGCAGGCCCTGATTTGAAAATTTGAATTTCTCAGTCCTCACAGAGGATTGGCTGCCTGGGGACCTGGCAGATATATATATAGAAATACTATGATTAAGCATAAATACTACATTTAGTAGAAATACTATGTTTTAGCACAAATACTATAAAAAGCAGAAATACTATAATTTAGCAGAAATACTATATTAAGCACAAATCCTATAAAAAGCAGAAATACTATATTAGGTACAAATCCTATAAAAAGCAGAAATACTATATTAGGCACAAATCCTATAAAAAGCAGAAATACTATATTAGGCACAAATAGTATAAAAAGCAGAAATACTATAATTTAGCAGAAATACTATGTTTGGCACAAATCCTATAAAAATAATAAATACTATAATTTAGCAAAAATACTATATTAGGCACAAATCTTATGAAAAGCAGAAATAGTATGATTTAGCAGAAATACTGTATTTAGCACAAGTACCGAAAAGTACCAGAAATACTATGATTTAGCAGAATAGTAATAACTTACAAAATTACAAATATGGAAGCATATTGAAACACAAATGCACAGAGGGACACACAAACACAGGCTCTAATCCAGTCAACCAGTCTAACTATATTCAATTTAAATCCTACAATGACATGCTGCCAAATAAGGGCAGGGTCCTCTCTCTCCCACTAAACACACACACACACACACACACACACACACACACAGAGGGAGAGAGCTGCCGAATTTAAATCCACCAATCAGAGTGGCTGTTTACGTTTTCCCGCCAAAACAGGTGCATCTTTTTACACACGCAGCAGCACAGAGAGGCACAGGATTATTGCAGCCTATTTCTCATAGTGAGGACTCCCCTCAAACAAATGACCATAATTTCCTAACCGTAGGGGCTAGAGCGGTCATTCTTACACTGTTTTGTTCAGAAGAGATGGGGGAATCTTCCAGTGTTAACAATTTATCATTAAAATGTGAATTTTTAGAGATATATGACGTGGATGACTTGTTGACTTAGAAGCCACGAATTCCCCAATATGCAAATATGAATGCCTGAGACCACATATATGATTGGCTGGCTGGGAAGCCGTGCAGGCCCTGATTTGTGGATTTGAATTCCTCAGCCCTCAGATATGATTGGCTGGCTTAGAAGCCATGAAGGCCCCAATATGCAAATTTGAATGCCTCAGGACACATATATGATTGGCTGGGAAGCCGTGCAGGCCCTGATTTGAAAATTTGAATTTCTCAGTCCTCACAGAGGATTGGCTGCCTGGGGACCTGGCAGAAATATATAGAAATACTATGATTAAGCATAAATACTACATTTAGTAGAAATACTATGTTTTAGCACAAATACTATAAAAAGCAGAAATACTATAATTTAGCAGAAATACTATATTAAGCACAAATCCTATAAAAAGCAGAAATAGGATGATTAAGCATAAACACTACATTTAGTAGAAATACTATGTTTGAGCAAAAATCCTATAAAAAGCAGAAATACTATATTAGGCACAAATCCCATAAAAAGCAGAAATAGTATGATTAAGCATAAATACTACATTTAGTAGAAATACTATGTTTTAGCACAAATAGTATAAAAAGCAGAAATATTGTAATTTAGCAGAAATACTATATTAGGCACAAATCTTATAAAATAGCAGAAATAGTATTATTTAGCACAATAGTAATAAGTTAAACAGAAAAATTGGAAAAGCAAAATGGACAGCTGAAAAAATGCTGAACATGCTGAGGGTCCCTCAAATATACTTGTGAAATGAAAAAATCAGCAAAAAAATGCACAGGGAGAGAGAAGTAAGTTTCTAGGTCAGCCTGGGAGCTGCTGAATTTGAATCCACCAATCAGAGAGCCTGTGTACTTTTTCCCGCCAAAACATGTGCCTCTTTTTACACACGCAGCACAGAGAGGCACAGGATTATTGCAGCCTATTTCTCATAGTGACGACTCCCCTCAAACAAATGACCATAATTTCCAAACCGTAGGGGCTAGAGCGGTCATTCTTACACCGTTTTGTTCAGAAGAGATGGGGGAATCTTCCAGTGTTTACAATTTATCATTAAAATATGAATTATTAAAGATATTAGACTTGTAATGCACCATAACTGAGCAGAGCGAAGCAAAAACTGCCTTGACTTGCCCTCAAACAACGCTTTCTAACTCTAAATCTATTTGGAGTATCGATATCATTCTTTCACCGTAAGAGACAGCAGGCTTTGGTGAACAGTCAGAGAAATTTTCAGGTCTCTGTGGAAATCCAACAAAAAGTTATGACGAGAGAAAAAAGTGGTTCATTTCCACAGTTTGAAATCTGAAGAAATCTGAGCGAAGGACAAATTTCCTACCCTCAAACAAGTCCAACTCATTTCAGAACGGTAATAGGTGAGAAAGAAATTCTTGAATTGTGAGCGTCAGGAGTGTCTGAAGATATACGGGGACAAGCCTCATGTCTTAACTTTGCTTCGTTAAGGAGATATGACGATTCGAATATGCCTCTCATTACAGAAATGCAGCGATGATTTTGAACAAGCTCTCCATTCACTTTATATGGAGAGTTTTCTGACATTGTGTTAGTCTGAGGAGATTTGCAAAAATTCTATAAATCCCACAACAGTGATAGTGACATTTTCTGAAAGCCAGCAAAAATACCTATGTTTTGATGTATAATTTGTGGAAGTTGAGTGAAAATAGAGAAAGTAGCAAGAAGTTGTTCGGACATGAAGAGAAGACTGCAAAAGCTTCAGTGACACACTGGAAGCCAAGAGCATAGCAACCATAACAACGCATGTATTTTGTGAAAAATCACAATTGTGCAACTCAAAACTTTAAGAGGCATAAAAGTAAAACGGTAAAAGATTTGAAATAGCTGAATCATACCTGAATAGCCCAATAATTTGTGAACATTTTAAAATTTGAATGGTTGTTCTAGGCGAAAGTATGAGGAAGTAGTTAGGTTTCAAAAACAAGCAAAATTTAGCAGAATTTTGGAAGTTTTCCATTCATTTCAATGGGACAAATTAAAGGAAAAAAGTGGAATATTTTAAAAAGTATAATAGCAAAAAATAGCAAAAATCATAGCGATCATTAGCAGAAATAGCAGAATAGTTTAAAATTTGAACGGTGAAAATAGCATAAAAATTGTGGAAGTAGTTAAGTGCCAAAAAGTGTACGGAAGCAACTGGAATAATAATAAAGTATAAAGAATAAAGAGAAACAGGAACTCAATAGTGTGGATGCTTAAAGCATCCACACAACTAGAAAAATTTGCATTTCCTGCGAAAATGCAGTGTGGATGCTTAAAGCTGAAGCTGTCTGCAAAAAGTAGCTGAAAAAGCTGAAAAGTTGCAGAAATTGTAAAAACTTTGCAGAAGCAAAAGAACTTTGCTAAAATGTAATAACTTAGCAGAACTGCAATCACTTAGAGGAAACTGTAAAGCTGAAGCTGTCTGCTGAAAATAGTTGAAAATAGCTGAAGAAGCTGAAGAAATCAAAGTCAGTGTTTAAAAAGTTGCTGAAATTTTAATAACTTTGCAGAACAATATCAAGTTAAGAAAAATGTAATAACTTAGCAGAAATGCAATAATTTAGAATAACATAACTTAACATAACATAACAAACAAAAGTAGTGTAACCTAGCAGAAATAATATAATTTAGTAGAAAATTAAAAACTTGGCAGAAATATTACAACTTATCAGAACTGCTAGAAATTTGCAGAAATGTAATAATTAGGCAAAACTGTCAACAGATAACAGCTGAAAATGCTGAAGTAACCTCAAAGTTACTTGTTTAACTGTGAAAAATTACCAAAAACATTAGAAAAGGAAGAAAACGTGCCGGCAGATAAACTAATGTGGAACAAAACCAAGGAAAAATTGCGAGTTTGCACAGCTGGTGAAATCTAAAAATGGCAAAAAAACATAACAAAGGCAAGACCCACACAAACAACATTTAGGTAATAAATGCACAAGATGCTGCGGTCAGAGATTAAAACACCCAAAAATAATGTTATTGAAATGCCAAAAAGTGGCAGAAAGTTTAGAAAGTAGAAAACCAGTAGTAGAAAAGTAGAACATTCAAATATTTTTAGAAACATATGATACAAAATATTTACTCAGTTGTTTCCAATGATTACAATAATGGCATAAAGAAATAAAAATACCATTTGGGACAAACAGAAAAATATTAATAGAAAATGCAAATCAAATTGATCTAAAATCTATACAAACAATTGAAGCATCTGTTGGAATTGTGAACATATCCTTGTTTGCCATGTTTATGTTTATGGCCCTAAGATGCGCAGACACATGATAGGCTATTAACTGCAAAAATATACACATATATAGCAAGTGAGAGACAAAAATATATCCTCTGATTTGCTGGAGTTTTGTGTAAATACCATTTGGCAAGGATAAACAACATGTTCCTATGCCACATTAAAATTTTCATAAGCTTAATTTTTTCAATTAGTTTACAGTTTCCTGATTTGATGATAAATATGGTACCAATCTACAAAATACTGTCAAAATGAAGTCCACATTGTGATATATTTGAGGTGTGGAGAGTCACACAGCTGAACAATCGATTTGCATATTTAAAGAAACAAGGATCAAATAAAGAACATCGTTGTGGAATAAATTACAGTGAAAAATAATCACTGCTTTGCGTTAGAGAGTGACTTATGATGAGGTATTAATTGGCTTAACTTTACCTCTAACATCTTTTCACATAGTGCTGTGACCAGGCTGAAATCCATCATAAAGTAACTGTAAACAGTAGAACCATTAGCATGAATGTTATGGTTCTACTCTGATCAAAACTCAAGTCAGCTGTGTGACCTGATATAAAATGATAAAGAGGAACACATATAAATGGATGTGACCTTTATGAACTTTTCAAAATGACTTTATATGTCTGACCCATTATCTATATATATTACAGCAGCGGTCCCCAACCCCCGGGCCTCGGACCGGTACCGGTCCGTGAGTCATTTGGTACCGGGCCGCGAGAGATGAGGCTCAGGTGTGAAATGTATCGTTTTCAGGGTTTTTATCGGTTTTCAGCGTTATTTTGTTATCGTTTTTATCGTTTACTCGGTTTTCCTGGGTCTTTTGACGTGTGTTATGAATAAATTTTCTTTTTTTCGGTACCGGTACTAGTTTTATTTTGTTATATTTATCCGCGACACCTTAAAGGCCGGTCCATGAAAATATTGTCGGGCATAAACCGGTCCATGGCGCAAAAAAGTTTGGGGACCGCTGTATTAGAGCAGATGTGGAAAACCACTGTTAGACCTACTCTATACTAATGTAGTTACTGACACCCCATACTAAGGCAGGATTCATACAAACACACATTATTTATTCTCTTAAACACTTTCTTTTTGCACATTTTTAGATTGTGTAATTTCTAAAAAGAATACATGTAATGGTTCAATAGATATAGTTATTTAAATGTCCATAATAATCACATGATCATTTTTGTACATCCTACAATCCAGGATTTAGAGCTGTGTGTCTGTATGAATTCAGCTTGCTATACTTATAGACTTAGATATATTAATCCACTATTTACCCAAACAAGTTACATTGTTTGGGTAAATAGATTGGGTTTGTTCTACAAAATAATTATTCAACAATAAAAAAAACACAAAAAAAATCTGCACATTAATCCAGAGTTCAGTTTCATATGTCTGATATTGTTAGTTAAATCTGATGACACAAACACAGTCAATAATTCATTGCTAGCGTGACATGTGGTCCTTTTTGCCTTTGACCAATGATATGCTTGTTACTTGGACCAGTTTAGTATTTGCTGTCACAGAGGAATGTTAACCATAAATCCAAAAGACAAAACTGAAAAAAATATGTTAATTGCAAACATGTTTTTGCTTAGTAAAAGGATTTGAAATTACATGGAAACTGTCACCTTAAAGCCTCATTGTAAATATCATCACAAACAGATGTTTTCCACACAGTTAACAAAGCTCCACCACATCCGATCACTGCACATAAATCTAAAAGAAAACAAAAACAAATAAAAAAAATAAAATTAACACAAGGGAAGACTTTTGACTTAATAACTACGCTTAAAATAAGTGTTACCTTTGAATATTTGTGGGAAAAATCTGATGCTACCCCAAGAATACAAAGCCACACTGGAAACGATGACAGGCTTGCAGCCCTCTGTCTTCCTGGAGTCAGGTGCCTGATCAGTAGCAGTGAGTTGACAGAAGTCGGTGTCTGTAAGAGTGGCCAAACACTGATACTCTGTCCACTTGAGTAGAGTCTAAGAAGCTGGAATGCAGGCACACTGGACGAGCTTGTTCTAAAAAATACAGAAAAAGGAACATTTTATTTGTGTTAAGGCCTAAAAACTACAAATAAGTTATGCAATGAACAATGTTGAAATACCTTATAGGTGCTGCAGGCCACATAACCAGAATCCAGAGCAATCTCACACTCACATGATGGTGAGGAAAGACATGAGCTCTGCAATGAGGTTTGAATGTCTCAGTTGGGACACTGAAGAACTCAGAAGACAGCAATACCTGCACAGAGAGACAGAGTAGAAAAAGCATAGATTTGTAATCCATAATGTGAATTAAAACTCAAAAAGTGTCAACAAGTATAATCATTTGAGTGTGGAATTATTTATGCACTAAACAGGATTTTAATTAATTAATTGAATTAAAAACACTGACATTTTTTATCAAAGATAAAGAATCATACCTCTCTCTGCTCTGAGGATCACTGAGCATCTCTGACAGGAAATACAGTTTCCTCAGTAGGAGTCATCATTCATGGTCTCAGAGGTGTGTAGTGTGGCAGCATCATGATGGTCTCCAGATCAGGCAGGAAGTCAGGTGATGGGTGTGTCATCTTCTCCATTGAAGACATACTGGTATGGCAGTTCATAAAACAGCAGTCTCTGTGTGGCATGTAGTTATCTGTGCAGTCCAGCACTGATGGATCAGGTTTGGCTCAGCAGTTCATGAAGATGGTGTTAAGATGTTGTTGTTTCAGCTGAGGATGGTGAAGTTTGAAGGTTTTCCCACAAAGGAAACAGGACTGTGTGTGCCCTGTCTGAAAAAAATACATCTACAAAACATAAAGTGCTTTTAACACCACCCCCCCCCCCCTCCCCACCCACCCATCTCAGCCCCCAAGTGTCTATATAATGCTGGTATGGGGTGTCAGTTACTAAATCTAATTAGTGCGTCAGAAAGCGGGGGCTACACCTAAAGCCCCCGCTTTCTGATGTCTTTGTTTATTAGCAGCTTTTTCCAGCTGCTCAGAGAATTCTGACTTGGCCTTTATCCACCCAAACCCAAACCCACCCGGATAAAGGCCAAGTCAGAAAATTGATGCAGAAACTTTCCATGTTCTTCTAAATCAGTTTTTATACAAATTCTGTAAGCTGTGAAAATGTTTTTCTCTACATAATGTATAATTATAGACATCTCTGGTAGCCTAAAGATAGTTTAAAACTTTTAACATTTTTTTACCTGTAAAACATGATAAGCAAAACCTCATTCATCCAAAAAACATTTGATTCTACAAAATTTACTATAATCAAGAAAATATAATTGTCTGTATTTATTCATGTGACCCATAATAAATACCTGCATTTATCTGTGATTTATTTATTTACTATTTCATATTTGAAAGCATCTTGGAGGGGAAGATCTCGTTTGTTGAGATACATACGTCAGAGTAAAAAAAGTATCAAAAAAGGAGATGACAATTAACATCCATGAAAAAATGTATAAGTAGATTTAGTCATTTAAAACATGAGAATAAAAAATAAATTATGTCCGTTTAATGCAGTATATTTCAGATCTGAGGTGCATGATAACAGAAAGCAGATCTCCCGGCTCTGCATGAAGTACAGCCATGATTTGGTGACATGATTAATAACATTGCAATAAGAAAGGGTCTTCTTACAGACAGAGTAGGGAAGACAATTTTTTCCAATGAAAAATATTTTTCATACTCTACAATCAGTAAACTCTGTAACAAACATGATCTGTAATTGTTTCAAAACTCACCAGACGACTTCATGATTGGCTCGAGGACAGGACACAAAACACAGGGTTGTGGTAACTGTAGTATGATCTCAGAACACCGGAATGGAGACATTGATCTGGCTGAGAAATAAAAATGAGGTCAAGCAGGGTGTTCTTGTCTGTAGTGGCAGAAGTGATCAGCTGTGAATACCCTCTCGACTGAAACTGCTCCAGAATCTGTTTTCTTCCACTCTGCAACTGGTTCTCATTAAAATCTCCACACACAATGATTGGGTGACAGTCCATTATTTCAAGGGAATCTAAAAGACTTACCAGGTTTTGCATGAACGGTGTCAAACTGTAGTCAGGAGGTCTGTACACAACAGCAATGAGTGCAGGGAATGGAGCCTGAACCTTCAACACTAAAAACTCAAGATCAGTGACATTATGCAGATACTGTTTTACCTGAACCTGAAAATGATTCCTCAAATACACAACAACTCCACCACCACTTCTGCTGGCCATGTGAGGAAAGTTTGTGTAGGACACATGTCTGTTGCGTTTGAACATGGTGTAGCCGTCCAAATGAAGACTGTCTGCAACAAAGGAGCCTTGGAGGTGAGACTCTGTGAGACACAAAACATCTGCTAAACACATTTCATGATGACTCTTGATGTCACTGATGTGAGATGGCAAACCCTCCGTATTGTGATGGATCAGTGTAAGAGTGTCAGGTCTGCTGGCTGTTTCTCTGACCTGAAGAAGAGGCATCATTTCCTCAACGCTGGCTTGTCTCATGGTTTGGAGTGCTGCAGTTACCTCGGG
This sequence comes from Maylandia zebra, assembly GCF_041146795.1. NCBI lineage: Eukaryota > Metazoa > Chordata > Actinopteri > Cichliformes > Cichlidae > Maylandia > Maylandia zebra. The sequence continues at coordinate 6,871,181 of NC_135168.1, read as the reverse complement.
ATTGGAGTAAATCTTTTTCTCATCCAAGTCCTGCAAATAGAGTCCACTGAGAGACGTCACCCTGCTGAGAGCAACATAAGCCATACCTGGTTCAAAAATGTTCTTCATTGAAACTACAGCTGTCTGTGTTGTAAGACCCTGAGTTTTGTGAATTGTGCAGGCGAATGCTAGCTTTACAGGAAACTGTCTGCGTACCGCTCCTTTAAACTTCAGACTCTCCTCTGCTCTCTCAATGTAAACCAGATCATCAGATGCTGCATTAGCACTGCGGTTGTGTCTCATAGGCTGCCGGTTGTCCATTCTGAGCCCCAGTTTAATTATGTGTCCATCATTTTCAGATCTCACCACCTTTACCAGTATACCAAAAGCACCGTTGACCAAACCGTTTAGTGTGTCCAAGTTTCTGGTCAGCATAACTCGAGCTCCTTCAGCAACATTCAGAGTGTCAGGTAAATCATTTCTCCCACCTGTAAATGGTTTGTCTCTTCGTTCCATTCTGCCTGTACGTTTATCCTTCTGGAAATCGTCTGCAGTGATGATTATGATGTTTGAATGAAGCTTCTTCAGGGTATCTGCGTTATGGGATTCCACATTCTTGTTGGTGGCATAAATGTGTAAGACCTCAGTTGGACATTCTTCTGGTGCAGTCACAGCCTGTGACAACAAATCTCTGTCGCACTGAGAAAGTTCATCCGTCTTTTCTTTGACTCTAATCCTGTTCAGCATCTCTGCAAAGGCCACATCATCTTTCTGACGCATAATCTCGGTTAGAGTGATCATCTGAAAATGTTCCTGCCATAGGTCAATCTGTTCTGGATCGTAAACGCAGAGAGGTTTAGACTGTCGCACTGGTGGCAGCTGGTAAAAATCTCCAACAGCTAAAACTGACATTCCACCAAAAGGTCTCTGAGTGCCTTTGATTTGTTTCAGTCTTGCATCCACATAGGCAAAAAGGGGTTTTGAAACCATTGAAATCTCATCAATAACAATAATTTCAGCATTCATCAGCTCAGATCTGACTTCATCCAGTTGGTTACCAAGTCCTTGAATGGGTGGTTTCAGACTCCTGGGTAGTTTCAGTAGAGAATGTAATGTAGAGCCATTGATAGAAAAAGCTGCTGTCCCGGTAAATGAAGTCAGTAAAACAGTTGGATTTGATATGTCAGCTTCTTCTGCATTAGCAGGCAGTCTGCTCAGGATCTTTGATGCTTCAGAGTGAATACACTTAATCAGATGTGACTTTCCAGTTCCTGCACCACCGTTGATATAGAAGAAAAATGGATCTGGGTTCAAACCACAAACTCGCTGAATACACCAGTCTCTTATAGTATAGAACACGCAGGCCTGCTTCTGGTTCAGATTCTGATACATTACACGTACCACGGCTGGATCGACTGCAGGTTGTTCTCTGATGGCTCTGATCTCTGTTACAGCATCAGACTGACGACTGTAGTCGGGGACATTCTCCTGTTCGTTCTCATCATCAGAATGTCTCTCAGGAAGATTCTCATCACATTGCAGCCTCACAACTTCAGATTCAGGAGCCAGATTACACCATTCATCGATCACAACATCCCTATTTTGTTCAAACTCTTCCAGTGCACTCTCAATATCCTCAGAGTTCTTCTCATACTTGTCTTTATTTCTCTTCACAATCCGTTTCACAGACTCACTGTGGTCTGAACATGGAAGTCGCACAAAACCTGAGTTGTAGAAGGACTGATAGGTTTGGAAACATTGTGGTTTCAGTTCCTGCTCTGATCTGTGTGGAAGGTAAAGTCTCAACAGTCGACCATAATATTGCTCAGGATCTTTTTCCTGTGAACAGTGGTAATATCTGATTATAGCTGGTTTATCATTCTTTCGCCTTTGTACAAATCCAAGCTGGTTTAGAAGAGGAAGCACATCTTTTCCTTCATTTGGACCACTCACCAACCTGCACAAGGCAGCAAAATCAGCCAGTGACATTTCCTCATATTCTGGGGTCTCAGGTCTGCATTTGTATTTATCACTCAAACTTGTCATCCAAATATTACAACTGTCATGTGTTGTGGTTTCCAGGAAGCTCATGGGCCGACTCATTTTTACCGGGTTATCATCTGTTGGTACAAATACAACACTGCGGGAACATTTTTTCATTTTTAGGCCACAGACTCGAGTCACACACTCCTGTGCGCTGATCTCTCTCTTTTTTGAGTAAGCCTGCATCACAGCTCTCATTTCATCACATTCATTGACCATGTTGTTTCCAGAGTTATCAATAACTGTCTTCAGGTATTCAGAGAGGCCAGATTCTTTCTTCGTTATATATTTACAGAGGTATTCTACACATGAATAGGCATTCAAAATGAATGAGACATCTAAATTAGAGTTCCAGGCTTCAAGCAGGTGTGGGTTGTAATTGTTGATCCAACACTCATTTGGGTCACGTTTCAGAATCAGAGCTGTTTTCTTGTTTATGTTCTGGAGGCATTGTTCATACTCATTCATTGTCAAGTTGCATCGTGACAGAATCTGCTCTATGGTGAGGGAAGCAGCTTCAGGTTCCTTCAGCAGGTTCAACAAAGGTCTGAGTTTGGCTTTTGCAGCTTCAGTGTCTGAATCCTCATCCTGTCTCACAATCATTGTTCTTGTGGCTGGTGGTTTTGGAAACCCAAATCTACAACCAGAGTTCACACTCTTAAAGCATGTTTTTGTGTGGTTTTTGCTGTGCTTTTGTAGTTCAGTGACTTTTTTGTGCAGTTCAGGTTGTTTTTCTGGATCAGGGAGTTGAGCTGAGATGTATCTGTCCACAAAGTCACAGACAGTTTGGTCGTCATCCACATCTGCTTCTACCTTTTCTCGAATCCACAGCAACATGTGTATATGCGGACTACCTCTGTGCTGGAACTCAACTCTGTAAAAGTAATCAATGATCTCACCAAGGGGCTGTGCAGGAGAAAAAAGCAAATCTCTGAACAAAGCCTCAACACGCTTATCAAACATCCGCATGGTGGTTACTGGATTTGATCTTAGAATTTCACACTTTTCTGACCAGTCCAGGGCTTCAAAATCAACCTCTTCACCTTGCTGTCTCTTTATTGCTTGAATCACTTCAGGCCATCTCATCTCAGCAGCAGAGAAAGTGACAAAGAACTGAGGTGTTCCTATTTGACGAATCATACTGAATAAGTCTTTGGTAGTTTTCTGCCAGTAAGCTGGAGTTCCTCTGAGTGGCTGCATAAATCTGATTGCATCTTTATTTCTTACCAGCTTCTCTACTTCTGTCTTACTTTGTAACATTCCTGATGTGATTTTGCGTCCATCTTTGGTCATAGTTTTACCTTTCCTTAGCTGTATTGTCATGCTGGAATTAGCCAAATGTATTTCAGTGACAAACTGTGAGAAAAACAGGTAATTTGTGTCTTTAGCAAATCTTGCATCAATGTTGAAAAGCCTTGACTTGAAGTAAGCACTTGGTGTGAGTTTAAGAAGTCTCTTTTCATCCAGTGTATTCTGACCAGTAGGAAACTGCACAGGAAATGCCATGGCTTCCAAATGAGGAGTTCTGAAGAAGCTGACAGGATTGTTTCTTTCTGCAGGAGCCACACAATATGTGTTATCACTGAAACAGAGAATCTCTTCTGAAATGTCAACAGGCTGCAGACAACTTTCTAGAGCAAAACCTCCATTGTTCAAATCACTTTCTGGTTCATCTGGATTTTGTTCCTCTGGTTGTTCATCACAGGATTGCATATTAATAGCTTGTTCACTTTCAGACTCACTTTCGCACAAAAGGGCATCTTTTTCATAGTTGTCAATTTCCATTAAATCTGCTTCATCATAATCATCACTTGCCATGCTGGCTTCATCACTGCTGTCATCATCAGGTAATGTTGGATCACAAAGCAATGCATCATCTCTGATAACAATATCTGTGTACTGTGGGTGAATCTGTTTCAGTTTACGCAGGGCTTCGATCAGTTTAGACCAGGTGACAGTCTGGAACAGCTGATGGCCTTTGTAGCACAGTCGTCTTTTCAATTTCACCCTCATGATCTGTGATTGGCTTCTGAGCCGAGGTAGATAGTCAACTGTTTGTTGGACTTCAGATGGTACACACACCACATTACCACGTATGAGTCTTTGTCTGCCCTTTGGAAGAGGAATAATCTTTGCAAATGGTATGCATTTGGCAATCAGATGTCTCTCCAGAATGTTGAGATCACACAGTTCAGCTGGAATATCCTGCAGTTCTAAACCGTTGACAGCAGCAAGTCTTGGCATGCGTCCACTTTTGAGGGAACTGTGACACGTGTGACAGATATACTCCTTTTTTCTCTCAACAGGAAAGCTGCAGTGATCATGACATGCTTCATCACACACATGAACAAATTTACCAGTTAGACACTGCTGAGCTACAATTTGGTGTTTTGAGTAATTTTCTCTTTTGCAGATTTTCACCTGATTAGGAAAAGAAGCTTTTAGACAAACAGTACAAACATAAGATGGTGCTGACTTAATGTTGGATCTGAAACGAGATATGGCCTCATTCATTAAAGTGTTCTCTGGATGACACTGTAAACTTTCAGCTGGTCGATGCATCTGACGATATTTTCTTTTTATTTTCATTGCACATCTGATATTATGCATCTGTCTGAAAGAAATACTGTTCCAATATTTTACTCTCATTCGTTCTCTCATATTGTCCTTGTGTTGCTGCTGAAATTGTCTCTCTTCTCCATAACGTTTAGTGATGTAACATTTTTTTTTCTGTCTAAATTCTACACTTTCTTTATATAGGTTAGAAACATATGACCTCATGTAAGCTTTATGTTTCTCTCTGAATTCGGCACAAGTTCTGTATGTTCTTGTTATTCGTTCCTTCTGCTTTTCTCGGAACACGGGAGATTCTCTGTATGTTCTTGTTATTCGTTCCTTCTGCTTTTCTCGGAACACGGGAGATTCTCTGTATGTTCTTGTTATTCGTTCCTTCTGCTTTTCTCGGAACACGGGAGATTCTTTGTATGTTCTTGTTATTCGTTCCTTCTGCTTTTCTCTGAATAAAGAATCTTCTTTATACATCCTTATGACACGTTCTCTTTTTCTCTCTCTAATTTTAGCACTTTCTCTATAGATCCTTCTCATTTGCGCCTTCTGTTTTTCCTTAAAATCATCTCTTTCCTTATAGATCTTTCTCAAATGTTCCCTCTGTTTCTCTCTATATATAGGATTTAGCTTATATAGATTACTTTTGTACACAGTCTTCTTTTGTCTGTGATCAGGATCCTTTCTTTTTGGTAGTTTTTGTTGGGCCAATGATCTTCTCCTCATTTTTTTCCTTCCCTGTTTACTATATTTCAGCAGTTTATGTGAAAGTTCCTGTGTTGTCTTTGTTGAACAGCGGTTGGCAGCGGTTGGATCCTTCTGAGGAACAGAATCTGATGTTACCTGAGGTTCTCTCACAGAAGATGCAGAGGTTTCTATTTCTAAATAATCAGAATTGTTCAGCTCAGCAGCTGGCTCATTTGAATAATCCACTCTGGATGACATCACTTCAGTAGCTAAAGTGTCGGCCACAGTTTTCTGTGTCTGCTCAGTGGACTTTGGGGTTTCAAATTCAGGTTCATTTAAAGCTGGTGCTGAAACAGTTGTAGCTGTTTGTCTGTTTTCATCAGCATTTCTTTGGTCAGCAGCGTTTTCACTGTGGAACTCAACAGGCTGTAGCTCATAAGCACAGGTTGGTGCGATGCTACACATTCGGTACAAACGTTTGATCCTGTCAATCATGTCGTTAAGACGTGTGAATTTTAACATAACTGCAGTTCCACCACTTACACTTAGCGACAATGGCATTCCTGTAGACTTACGTGGGTGAGGGTCAAAGTATGCGTATTCACCTGAAGTCAGCCTGGAAACTGCGATGGCTGTTCCTCCCATGACTAGCAAAGCGTAGCGAAACTCTGAAGCCAAACGCTGTAGTCCCTGTTCAAGGCTCGGAAGATGATCTGTACCGTCAAATGTGCCATAATGAGCAAACTGAGACATGTCGACTTGATACTCGTGTCTGCGGCTGATGATCACAGTGGGAAGTTCATCACAGGCTAGAAACACGCTGTTCACAAACCTCTTTCTGGCATCTGAATACACGGCATGGCCTTTGTCCAACACACGGTTGAGATCTGCTCTGGTAATGAATTCATCCTCGTGTAAGAATGACAGGAAAACCAAACTGTTCGCCATGCATTGCTGATTCCGGTACTTTCCATACTTAGCATTGGCCTGGCTTCGAGACGCACAGATGCTACTCACTCGTGGACGACTTTCACTGTTTGTAACCTGTACATGAGACGGTCCTGGAGCTTCTCCATCATGCTGCGTTTGCACAGTTAGCTGGGGTTCAGTCTGGATTACCTGTTGTTCTTTAGCATTTGGCACAGATGATGAGCAAACACCTCTCTTTACCACATCTGCATAAGACACTGCGGCCGTCTGAACGCTGAGCTGCACTTCTGGACTGGGAATACTTGTAACAGACACCTTTACCTGCTCACCGGTCTGAGAAAGATTTACCTGCTCCTTCTGCTTTTGCCATCTAAGCTTCTGGGACTGTGACCTTTGACCTTTCCTTGGCATTTTGTGCAAGTACAAACTGGACCTTATATGTATTTATACACAAATGTATACAAAACTCAACCTGTAAACACTGAAAAACTCAAGTTTCTATTAAATGGATCAACTATACAAATGGTAAAGTGTTCTTATGACCGTTTAATTGATGTAAAAGGCTGGCTTAAATACAAACTCAATATAAAAGTTATTGAAAGATCCTTAAAAACGTTTTATTGTAGCTTTTTCAACAACTGTATATTATTACTTCTTTTTTTTAACCAGACTGGTTAATGAATAGGTCTATACTTCTGTGAAGTAATATGCAGAATAAATCTCAACAATCAACAGGCTATAATAAAACTCTTAGCTTTGAAGTAGACTTTGTGTAAATCTTTGAGATATCTAAAATCTAAAGCAAATATAAGGAGCTGTGGTGGTGTGGTGATCAGATGACAGGCGATGAGGATTCTTCAGCTGGATGTTCTGCAGCAGTCAGGAAACAGGAAGTCTGGGTCCTCAGGGCAGCTTCTCAATGACAATTGTAACTCAATACTTACACTGAGTAATAGAAATGGGTTTGTCCTTAAATAATATTAGTATAAACTTACTGTAGTCAAATGTTATAGTCAATGAAACAGACTTGAAAAATGTATTTGAATCTAATTTAATATTTATGTAAATAGAGCAGTCTGAATGTATATATTACAAAATAACCAGATTGTCTTATTACAAATAAACCTTTAAGAGGTGTATATTTTATATAATTTATCAAAGCAATTGCACCTGTAAGCCAATCAATGTTTATTCCAAAGTGTAATGCAAAATTAAAATGACAAATGTAGGGCTGTGTAAGTAGTTTCTACAGTGACTTCTACTATACTGTATATTCAACTTCTTACTTGTAATTTCCAGTAAAATGAGTGGATATGAGAGAGTTTAACGACAGGAAAGAAGGAGCAGTGAGAGCAGAGATCTCTCAGATTTCTGAAAACAGATCGTCGAAGTTGCGGTAACTTCAATTTCCAAAAACTTGGTTTGTTGTCAACCTTGGTTTGTTGTCAAACTTGGTTTCTTGTCAAACTAGGGCTTATGCTTGTCAAAATTAGATAGAGTACATGGCGGAGAATGGATAGAAGATAGAATGGCTTGTCAAAAAAGATGGAGCAGGGAGAGGGAGAGTGATAGGACAGACTGAATTTGCTTGTTAATGGCTTGTTAATGATAGAGGGAGAGGGTTTTCTGCAGCAGGTCACCTGTAAGACAGAAAGAAAGTGGAATTAGACACACTTCCAATAAACCTGGCTTTACCGTATTTTTCAGACTATAAGGCACATTTAAAAGCCTTTAATTTTCTCAAAAATAGACAGTGCACCTTCTGTATGGTTGTGCTTACTGATTTCAAACCAATTCTATGTGGTACACGGCACTCTGTCAAATGTTTTAGTATGACTTTGGTAAGCTACAAAGCAGCACCACTTGATGTATTGTCGGAGCATGGCTTTTCTTTTTTTTTTTTTTCTTTTTTTCTAAGGAGCATGGCTAACATAGTCAGCACCCTCATAGAGTAATTCGTACTGTGCTTCAACATAATATGGTGTGTGTGTGTATAAGGGCCTGGCACCTGTTGAGAGCCATGCTTATGAAGCAGATTTCAAACTGATCAATCCACATTCATCAGTCCATAAATCCTGAAAAGTGAGTGTATTGTTCTGTATTTTATGTCTTACAACTGAACAATTTTGAGAGTTATTGTAAATGAGTTGAATAAAGTTTGACTTATCTGTTTTGTTTGGCTTAATGTGCCTTAGAATTTAGTGCGCCTTACAGTCCGAAAAATACAGAACATATATATATCATTACACACTGAAGAGTCGTACAGTACATTATTAGATTCAACTGAATGAAAATGTTTATCATATGGTGGTGGAACATTTCTAAGGACATTTTTGCATTCTATTAACACAATAAAAACAAACAGTCTGTAAACCAAGATGTGGTGCTACAGTAACTTACTATAAACATTATATGGTCAAGCTAAACCCACACAATGAAGTCAGAGCAGACAGTTTCAGACCACCTGCTTTAAACACTTCACAGCACTCAACTCACATGATCCTAAATGCCCAAAGGTCTCAAATTCCCGTTTCTGTGTGTACTTACCTGGTTCAACAGTATATCATAATGTCTGGGGAGCCGTTAACATAAAAGTAAAAAATAATTTACTCAGTATGACTTTTGGCAAAATGAAAAATTTGGAGACAGATGACTCCTAAACAGCAGTTTCTACATTTTTCAGTCAAATATGGGGCATGTTTAATACACACTCCACTAAATCTACAATAAACTTAGCATGGCCGATATTAGGGCCTAATTAAAAATGTACTATGATGATAAGAGAGATCTGTAAGTCTGGAAATGTTTACACAGACTTTTCTACGATCTGATTATTCCCAAGAGCTGTGCTGACTCACTCCACTAAACTGAATGTCCTATAATGAGAAACATTTCCCAGCACTGCACCTCAGACAAACCTTTACTTACCAGACTGGAGACGATCAGATCAGCAGTCTAGAGAAAGGAAACAATTAATCAGATCACTGTTTGATGATTCAGACTGTTGAGCCTCTTCACACACAATCCAATTTACTGTGACATAAATTAACTAGTAAAATTCTTAATTTATTTAAGGCTTTATGAGCTTAATGTAGTCTAAAGAGGAGATAAATGAACTGCAGCGTCTCACATGGCTGTAGCAAGTGTAATAAAAGCATTCATTACTACAGAAATATAAAGAATAGCCACCAATATTTGTTGGCACAAGTGCAGGATATACCAAATATTTCCTACACAGAAGCTTTGTGGCTCCAACATTTTCTACAACAGGTCAGTACTACTAAAGTGTGAAAGCCAAAACTTTTAAAAATGTTAGATACAAAATAATTATATAAATCAGAAGCAACAGAAAACCTCGTCATGTCTGATATGAATATGTAAATCTTAAAATAGTTTTAAATATTGACATGTTACAATAGCAGAGGTGCACCATGTTTTGTAATTAAAATTAAATGTCTTAAATTTTTACACTAAAAAGTCCTTTCATTATACCTGTTGCTAGGAATATTTATGTATTTTGCAGTGTACCTTTTTGGCAACTTTTCTATTAAATTTTAAAACACATTATATTCACCAAATAAGTGATAAACTAATTAGACACACTGGCTGTAATGTACCTAACAATGTCCACTCACACCTCTGGTTTTCTTAGTTTTTCATTATTGCTTAACTGTACAAAATACTTCTACAGTGTTCTGACTTTAATGTAACACATCAGCAGAATTTGAGAGACAATATGAATCAATACCTGTGCAGCTCTTAAGTGTTTGAGCAACCACTTATACTGACTCCCCTAAAACACTTTCATTGTTTTGTCTGCTACTTAAATCCACAAACATAAGGAGAAAATGAACAACTGACATTTAGCTATGTTTGGATTCAATAAGCCATAAGAAATTTAAATCATACATAAATGGGCTATTAAACTTCAGGGACATTTTCAGGGACAGTCAGAGGTCCCGTGTGAGGACTTTGCTGCTACAGGTAATAAATCCTGACTTTGTGTTTTTGCCCATCAGTAAATGGAAACATATCACAAAAAGTCAAACTACTGTATGTAAGTTGTCAAATGTGCTACGCAATGCCAGGTTCATACTGCCTCAGTTACAATCACTGTTTACTTACCAGCAAAGGCAAAACCAAAGATCTCTTTCACTCTGTGTAACAAAAGACAAAGCACAAAAATACAGAATGAGACAACTCAAATCAGCATCACAGTCAATACTGCATCACTCTGTGTAGTACAAAAGATTCAGTACATTCTTTGTTTACCACAGCAACAAACAACTCACCTTTTTCTACACCTTATTAAAGATTACTGTCTTCATTAAGGTAAAATATGGTTTCATCCATTTGTAATAAGCCACACACGTCTCTTAGTTATGTGATAGCTCTATTAGTTTGGTGCTATTAGATAACACAGTAGATTTAATAAGCAATGATTTGCTACACCTAGCTCTGCACACTTTATCAAATTCTGACATCACAATTTCAAAGCATGAACAATCATAAATGAAAGCTTGGATGATATTTTTGTAGGCTTCAACATTTGAGTTCGTCTGCATTCAAATTCTGCTTCCTAAAAATATTATCACCTGCACACAGTATCATTTAATATGCTGTTGTTTTAAATATCTACATATCATATTTATAATATTAATGGTGCACTGCTGCATTTTATTTATTTGAAGGTGGACTTTTTTATATTTCGTTAGTTTTTCACAAAGTGAGAAGTTAAACAGAGCTGCAGGTGTAGGTTTCATTTAAAAAAAAAAAAAAAAACCTGCACAAACAAGTGTTTGTTAAACAGTTCTTAAAATTTAACTAAAAAACTAAAATTACCTAATTAAAAAAAACTTCTTGTTAAGAGATGTTATTATTCTTATATTATGTGTTTCATCCTCACTCTCTCTCTCCCTTCTGTTAATTAACCCACAGCACAAAAACACACCGGTACAGGCACGTGACTCTTTTTCTCCCGGCTTTCAGTCAGAAGCTGTGTCCCAAAATGTCGGCTGCATCCTCCGGAGGCCGCATTTGAAGGCCGATTATGTCACAGCCAGTCGACGAAGGCTGTCTCAAATGCGGCCGACAAATGAGTCCTTCATTTCCCCGAATAAACTTTTAACATATTTTTAGGCGAGAAAGTAGCGGTGTAAATATCTGCTTGGTTTTTCAAGACATCGCATATTTGCAAAAGTGTGCCGACGTTTTCAGAGACGTCTGTCACCCACCGGCTCGATGGCAAGCTGGGAGGGGGGTTCAGACCCCCGCTCTTTCGCTACTCAGGTTAAACATGATATACAAGTCACTCTGATAACTTAAAAATGTAATTGTTTGCCTTTTTCTGTGTTTTATTTGTTCTGGAGTAAATCGGTTTGGCTGAGATCAAAGTTATTAGATTATTAGATTAAATAAAGCTTTATTAATCAATCCGGTGGGTTCCTCCGGGATTTTCACACAGCTCAATAAACGTTAAACGGTCGAGAATTTACGCCAGTGTCCTGTTATATTTTAAATAGCAAGGAGCAGACGGCCGAGTTTATTAAACTCCAGCGAGACAGCGGTGACGCAAATCTGAAGGCTAGACCGTCCAGTTTCACAGCCTTCTCGGTCCACGTAGACCGCGAAGGCTGGGTCCTCCGAAAGATGCAGCCGACGTTTTGGGACACAGCTAATGGCGGTAAAATGGCTCCTTTGAAGTTGCCGACCCTGCTGCTTCAGCAGCTAATCAGTGGTTCTAAAATGACGGCTCATTACCTTACAACCGAAAGAATGAGGCCGTTTTTAACTGACTGATTTGTGAAGAGAATTAACTTCAGCTTCCCTAACAGACTCAGAAACACTAACACACCGAATGAACCAAATACAACACAATAACTGTAATAAACAATCAAATGAACCATATTAATTTCACACTGGGCCTATAGCAGCTAGGCTAGGCGTTAGCACTTAGTGCTAGCATACCAAACACTCCTTTTAAATAGTAAAATTACAACGTTTCACTAAAAAAGCAGCCATTGTGTTACTTTAACATGACTTATACTTCGACTGGCTTCATAAGTCACTAACAACAACTGGGTAAATCCCTCATACAGCTTATAGACATTTCATTTCAGAAAAGAGAGACAGAGAAGCAGCGCTTACCGGTGGGGATCGAGCTGAGAGTGGACGGAGATTCAGGAGTCAGGCAGAGACGTTAAAAAAAGAGGCATTCACGGGTAGTGGGAAACTCCGCAATTACACAAAATTGGCATGGAAAACGTGAAAAATATATGTAAATTTAAATATTATTATACTAGATTTTTTTGCAACAAAAAGCAACTAGCAGAAATTTAATTCTATAAGTTTAATAAATGTTTAAAACAGGATTCTTTGAATTTGAAATAATGGTTAAAAGACATAAATAAACACAAGGTCATTATGTTAAAATGTACTTTATTATGATAGATTTATTTAACTGACTGCAGTAATAAGAACAGTCTTCTGCTGAACACCAACACCAAGGAGCTGGTGTTGGTGATCGCCTAAGCATCCTCACAGTAGGAGCTGCAGAGGTTCATCTCACTCCACTGCAGGACTCAAGAGGTTCAGGAGGTCCCTTAACCACACTGCTATGAGACTTTTTAACAGGGACTCCTGATATGTTCATTGCACATTTGTTTCTTTTATTCTACTACATATTGGTTGTAATCATGAATTCTGAATTGCTTTAAAGCTGAAGCTGTCTGCTAAAACTAGCTGAAAAAGCTGAAAAGTTGCAGAAATTGTAAAAACTTTGCAGAAGCAAAGGAACTTTGCTAAAATGGAATAACTTAGCAGAACTGCAATATCTTAGAGGAAACATAATACTTGGCAGAAATACAATAGCATAGCAGAATTTAGCAGAAATATTGTAACTTACCAGAAACATGATAACTTCTCAAAAATACAAGAATTTAGGAGAAATAGTATAAGATAACAGAAAGAATATATTTAGCCAAAAATACTTAAACATTACAGAAACACTATGATTTAGAAAAATAGTACAACAGAGCAGAAATATTGTGATTTACCAGAGACACTGTGATGAACTATGAATATTGTAATTTTAAATTAAGACTATGTTTTAGCACAAATATTATAATTTGGCAGAAATACTATAATTTAGCAGAAATACTATAATTAATCAGAAATACTACATTTAGCAGAAATACTATATTAAGCACAAATCCTATGAAAAGCAGAAATAGTATGATTAAGCATAAATACTACATTTAGCAGAAATACTATATTAAGCACAAATCTTATAAAAAGCAGAAATACTATATTAAGCACAAATCCTATAAAAGCAGAAATACTATATTAAGCACAAATCTTATAAAATAGCAGAAATAGTATGACTTAGCACAATAGTAATAAGTTAAACAGAAAAATTGGAAAAGCAAAATGGACAGCTGAAAAAATGCTGAACATGCTGAGGGTCCCTCAAATATACTTGTTAAATGAAAAAAAAATCAGCAAAAAAATATATAACAGCCACACAATCACAAATATGTACACATAAGGCACACACACAAGATCCAATTCAGTCAACCAGTCTAAATATATTGAATTTGAATCTTACAATGAGATCATCCCATTAAAAGGCTTTCTCTCTCTCTCTCTCTCTCTCTCTCTCTCTCTCTCTCTGTCACACACACACACACACACACACACACACACACACACACACACACACACACACACACACACACACACAGGGAGAGAGGACTAAGTTTCTAGGTCAGCCTGGGAACTGCTGAATTTGAATCCACCAATCAGAGAGCCTGTGCACTTTTCCCCACCAAAACAGGTGCATCTGTTTACACACGCAGCAGCACAGAGAGACACAGGATTTTTGCAGTCTATTTCTCATAGTGACGACTCCCTCAAACAAATGACCGTAATTTCCTAACCGTAGGGGCTAGAACGGTCATTCTTACACCGTTTTGTTCAGAAGAGGTGGGGGAATCTTCAAGTGTTGACAATTTAATATTAAAATATGAATTTTTAGAGATATATGACATGGATGACTTGTTGACTTAGAAGCCACGAATTCCCCAATATGCAAATTTGAATGCCTGAGACCACATATGTGATTGGCTGGCTGGGAAGCCGTGCAGGCCCTGATTTGTGGATTTGAATTCCTCAGCCCTCAGATATGATTGGCTGGCTTAGAAGCCATGAAGTCCCCAATATGCAAATTTGAATGCCTCAGGACACATATATGATTGGCTGGGAAACCGTGCAGGACCTGATTTGAAAATTTGAATGTCTAAGTCCTCACAGAGGATTGGCTGCCTGGGGACCAGGCAGAAATATATAGAAATACTATGATTAAGCATAAATACTACATTTAGTAGAAATACTATGTTTTAGCACAAATCCTATAAAAAGCAGAAATACTATAATTTAGCAGAAATACTATATTAAGCACAAATCATATAAAAAGCAGAAATACTATATTAAGCACAAATCCTATAAAAAGCAGAAATACTATATTAAGCACAAATTCTATAAAAAGCAGAAATACTATATTAAGCACAAATTCTATAAAAAGCAGAAATACTATATTAAGCACAAATCCTATTAAAAGCAGAAATACTATATTAAGCACAAATCTTATAAAATAGCAGAAACAGTATGATTTAGCACAATAGTAATAAGTTAAACAGAAAAATTGGAAAAGCAAAATGGACAGCTGAAAAAATGCTGAACATGCTGAGGGTCCCTCAAATATACTTGTTAAATGAAAAAATCAGCAAAAAAATGCACAGGGAGAGAGAAGTAAGTTTCTAGGTCAGCCTGGGAGCTGCTGAATTTGAATCCACCAATCAGAGAGCCTGTGTACTTTTTCCCGCCAAAACATGTGCCTCTTTTTACACACGCAGCACAGAGAGGCACAGGATTATTGCAGCCTATTTCTCATAGTGAGGACTCCCCTCAAACAAATGACCATAATTTCCTAACCATAGGGGCTAGAGCGGTCATTCTTACACCGTTTTGTTCAGAAGAGATGGGGGAATCTTCAAGTGTTGACAATTTATCATTAAAATATGAATTTTTAGAGATATATGACATGGATGACTTGTTGACTTAGAAGCCACGAATTCCCCAATATGCAAATTTGAATACCTGGAGCCCACATACATGATTGGCTGGCTGGGAAGCTGTGCAGGCCCTGATTTGTGGATTTGAATTCCTCAGCCCTCAGATATGATTGGCTGGCTTAGAAGCCATGAAGGCCCCAATATGCAAATTTGAATGCCTCAGGACACATATATGATTGGCTGGGAAACCATGCAGGCCCTGATTTGAAAATTTGAATGTCTAAGTCCTCACAGAGGATTGGCTGCCTGGGGACCTGGCAGAAATATATAGAAATACTATGATTAAGCATAAATACTACATTTAGTAGAAATACTATGTTTTAGCACAAATACTATAAAAAGCAGAAATACTATAATTTAGCAGAAATACTATATTAAGCACAAATCCTATAAAAAGCAGAAATACTATATTAGGTACAAATCCTATAAAAAGCAGAAATACTATATTAGGCACAAATAGTATAAAAAGCAGAAATACTATAATTTAACAGAAATACTATGTTTGGCACAAATCCTATAAAAATAATAAATACTATAATTTAGCAGAAATACTATATTAGGCACAAATCTTATGAAAAGCAGAAATAGTATCATTTAGCAGAATAGTAATAACTTACAAAATTACAAATATGAAGGCATATTGAAACACAAATGCACAGAGGGACACACAAACACAGGCTCTAATCCAGTCAACCAGTCTAACTATATTCAATTTAAATCCTACAATGACATGCTGCCAAATAAGGGCAGGGTCCTCTCTCTCCCACTAAACACACACACACACACACACACACACACACACACACACACACACACAGACACAGAGGGAGAGAGCTGCCGAATTTAAATCCACCAATCAGAGTGGCTGTTTACGTTTTCCCGCCAAAACAGGTGCATCTTTTTACACACGCAGGACAGAGAGGCACAGGATTATTGCAGCCTATTTCTCATAGTGAGGACTTCCCTCAAACAAATGACCATAATTTCCTAACCGTAGGGGCTAGAGCGGTCATTCTTACACCGTTTTGTTCAGAAGAGATGGGGGAATCTTCCAGTGTTAACAATTTATCATTAAAATATGAATTATTAAAGATATTAGACTTCTAATGCACCATAACTGAGCAGAGCGAAGCAAAAACTGCCTTGACTTGCCCTCAAACAACGCTTTCTAACTCTAAATCTATTTGGAGTATCGATATCATTCTTTCACCGTAAGAGACAGCAGGCTTTGGTGAACAGTCAGAGAAATTTTCAGGTCTCTGTGGAAATCCAACAAAAAGTTATGACGAGAGAAAAAAGTGGTTCATTTCCAGAGTTTGAAATCTGAAGAAATCTGAGCGAAGGACAAATTTCCTACCCTCAAACAAGTCCAACTCATTTCAGAACGGTAATAGGTGAGAAAGAAATTCTTGAATTGTGAGCGTCAGGAGTGTCTGAAGATATACCGGGACAAGCCTCATGTCTTAACTTTGCTTCGTTAAGGAGATATGACGATTCGAATATGCCTCTCATTACAGAAATGCAGCGATGATTTTGAACAAGCTCTCCATTCACTTTATATGGAGAGTTTTCTGACATTGTGTTAGTCTGAGGAGATTTGCAAAAATTCTATAAATCCCACAACAATGATAGTGACATTTTCTGAAAGCCAGCAAAAATACCTACGTTTTGATGTATAATTTGTGGAAGTTGAGTGAAAATTGAGCAAGTAGCAAGAAGTTGTTCGGACATGAAGTGAAAATTGCAAAACCTTCAGTGACACACTGGAAGCCAAGAGCATAGCAACCATAACAACGCATGTATTTTGTGAAAAATCACAATTTTGCAACTCAAAACTTTAAGAGGCATAAAAGTAAAACGGTAAAAGATTTGAAAAAGCTGAATCATACATGAATAGCCCAATAATTTGTGAACATTTTAAAGTTTGAATGGTTTTTCTAGGCGAAAGTATGAGGAAGTAGTTAAGTTTCAAAAACAAGCAAAATTTAGCAGAATTGCAGAAGTTTTCCATTCATTTCAATGGGACAAATTAAAGGAAAAAAGCTTAATATTTTAAAAAGTATAATAGCAAAAAATAGCAAAAATCATAGCGCAAATTAGCAGAAATAGCAGAATAGTTTAAAGTTTGAACGGTGAAAATAGCACAAAAATTGTGGAAGTAGTTAAAGGACGAAAAATGAGCAACTTGAAGAATAATAATAATAATAAAGAACTAGAAAAATTTGCATTTCCTGCGAAAATGCAGTGTGGATGCTTAAAGCTGAAGCTGTATGCAAAAAGTAGCTGAAAAAGCTGAAAAGTTGCAGAAATTGTAAAAACTTTGCAGAAGCAAAAGAAGTTTGCTAAAATGGAATAACTTAGCAGAACTGCAATATCTTAGAGGAAACATAATACTTGGCAGAAATACAATACCATAGCAGAATTTAGCAGAAATATTGTAACTTACCAGAAACATGATAACTTCTCAAAAATACAAGAATTTAGGAGAAATAGTATAAGATAACAGAAAGAATATATTTAGCCAAAAATACTTAAACATTACAGAAACACTATGATTTAGAAAAATAGTACAACATAGCAGAAATATTGTGATTTACCAGAGACACTGTGATGAACTATGAATATTGTAATTTTAAATTGAGACTATGTTTTAGCACAAATATTATAATTTGGCAGAAATACTATAATTTAGCAGAAATACTATATTAAGCACAAATCCTATAAAAAGCAGAAATGGTATGATTAAGCACAAATACTACATTTAGTAGAAATACTTTGTTTTAGCACAAATCCCATACAAAGCAGAAATACTGTACTATGATTTAGTAGAAAAACTATAATTAATCAGAAATACTAAATTTAGCAGAAATACTATATTAAGCACAAATACTATGAAAAGCAGAAATAGTATATTAAGCACAAATCTTATAAAATAGCAGAAATGCTATGATTTAGCACAATAGTAATAAGTTAAACAGAAAAATTGGAAAAGCAAAATGGACAGCTGAAAAAATGCTGAACATGCTGAGGGTCCCTCAAATATACTTGTTAAATGACAAAAATCTGCAAAAAAATTTATTACAGCCACACAATCACAAATATGTACACATGAGGAAACACACATGCACATAGAGACCCACACACAAGATCCAATTCAGTCAACCAGTCTAAATATATTGAATTTAAATCTTAGAATGAGATCATCCCATTAAAAGCCTCTCTCTCTCTCTCTCTCTCTCTCTCTCTCTCTCTGTCACAGACACACACACACACACACACACACACACACACAGGGAGAGAGGACTAAGTTTCTAGGTCAGCCTGGGAAATGCTGAATTTGAATCCACCAATCAGAGAGGCTGTGCACTTTTCCCCACCAAAACAGGTGCATCTGTTTACACACGCAGCAGCACAGAGAGACACAGGATTTTTGCAGTCTATTTCTCATAGTGACGACTCCCTCAAACAAATGACCGTAATTTCCTAACCGTAGGGGCTAGAACGGTCATTCTTACACCGTTTTGTTCAGAAGAGGTGGGGGAATCTTCAAGTGTTGACAATTTAATATTAAAATATGAATTTTTAGAGATATATGACATGGATGACTTGTTGACTTAGAAGCCACGAATTCCCCAATATGCAAATTTGAATGCCTGAGACCACATATGTGATTGGCTGGCTGGGAAGCCGTGCAGGCCCTGATTTGTGGATTTGAATTCCTCAGCCCTCAGATATGATTGGCTGGCTTAGAAGCCATGAAGTCCCCAATATGCAAATTTGAATGCCTCAGGACACATATATGATTGGCTGGGAAACCGTGCAGGACCTGATTTGAAAATTTGAATGTCTAAGTCCTCACAGAGGATTGGCTGCCTGGGGACCAGGCAGAAATATATAGAAATACTATGATTAAGCATAAATACTACATTTAGTAGAAATACTATGTTTTAGCACAAATCCTATAAAAAGCAGAAATACTATAATTTAGCAGAAATACTATATTAAGCACAAATCATATAAAAAGCAGAAATACTATATTAAGCACAAATCCTATAAAAAGCAGAAATACTATATTAAGCACAAATCCTATAAAAAGCAGAAATACTATATTAAGCACAAATTCTATAAAAAGCAGAAATACTATATTAAGCACAAATCCTATTAAAAGCAGAAATACTATATTAAGCACAAATCTTATAAAATAGCAGAAACAGTATGATTTAGCACAATAGTAATAAGTTAAACAGAAAAATTGGAAAAGCAAAATGGACAGCTGAAAAAATGCTGAACATGCTGAGGGTCCCTCAAATATACTTGTTAAATGAAAAAATCAGCAAAAAAATGCACAGGGAGAGAGAAGTGAGTTTCTAGGTCAGCCTGGGAGCTGCCGAATTTGAATCCACCAATCAGAGAGCCTGTGTACTTTTTCCCGCCAAAACATGTGCCTCTTTTTACACACGCAGCACAGAGAGGCACAGGATTATTGCAGCCTATTTCTCATAGTGAGGACTCCCCTCAAACAAATGACCATAATTTCCTAACCATAGGGGCTAGAGCGGTCATTCTTACACCGTTTTGTTCAGAAGAGATGGGGGAATCTTCAAGTGTTGACAATTTATCATTAAAATATGAATTTTTAGAGATATATGACATGGATGACTTGTTGACTTAGAAGCCACGAATTCCCCAATATGCAAATTTGAATACCTGGAGCCCACATACATGATTGGCTGGCTGGGAAGCTGTGCAGGCCCTGATTTGTGGATTTGAATTCCTCAGCCCTCAGATATGATTGGCTGGCTTAGAAGCCATGAAGGCCCCAATATGCAAATTTGAATGCCTCAGGACACATATATGATTGGCTGGGAAACCGTGCAGGCCCTGATTTGAAAATTTGAATGTCTAAGTCCTCACAGAGGATTGGCTGCCTGGGGACCTGGCAGAAATATATAGAAATACTATGATTAAGCATAAATACTACATTTAGTAGAAATACTATGTTTTAGCACAAATACTATAAAAAGCAGAAATACTATAATTTAGCAGAAATACTATATTAAGCACAAATCCTATAAAAAGCAGAAATACTATATTAGGTACAAATCCTATAAAAAGCAGAAATACTATATTAGGCACAAATAGTATAAAAAGCAGAAATACTATAATTTAACAGAAATACTATGTTTGGCACAAATCCTATAAAAATAATAAATACTATAATTTAGCAGAAATACTATATTAGGCACAAATCTTATGAAAAGCAGAAATAGTATCATTTAGCAGAATAGTAATAACTTACAAAATTACAAATATGAAGGCATATTGAAACACAAATGCACAGAGGGACACACAAACACAGGCTCTAATCCAGTCAACCAGTCTAACTATATTCAATTTAAATCCTACAATGACATGCTGCCAAATAAGGGCAGGGTCCTCTCTCTCCCACTAAACACACACACACACACACACACACACACACACACACACACACACACACACACACACAGACAGACACAGAGGGAGAGAGCTGCCGAATTTAAATCCACCAATCAGAGTGGCTGTTTACGTTTTCCCGCCAAAACAGGTGCATCTTTTTACACACGCAGGACAGAGAGGCACAGGATTATTGCAGCCTATTTCTCATAGTGAGGACTTCCCTCAAACAAATGACCATAATTTCCTAACCGTAGGGGCTAGAGCGGTCATTCTTACACCGTTTTGTTCAGAAGAGATGGGGGAATCTTCCAGTGTTAACAATTTATCATTAAAATATGAATTATTAAAGATATTAGACTTCTAATGCACCATAACTGAGCAGAGCGAAGCAAAAACTGCCTTGACTTGCCCTCAAACAACGCTTTCTAACTCTAAATCTATTTGGAGTATCGATATCATTCTTTCACCGTAAGAGACAGCAGGCTTTGGTGAACAGTCAGAGAAATTTTCAGGTCTCTGTGGAAATCCAACAAAAAGTTATGACGAGAGAAAAAAGTGGTTCATTTCCACAGTTTGAAATCTGAAGAAATCTGAGCGAAGGACAAATTTCCTACCCTCAAACAAGTCCAACTCATTTCAGAACGGTAATAGGTGAGAAAGAAATTCTTGAATTGTGAGCGTCAGGAGTGTCTGAAGATATACCGGGACAAGCCTCATGTCTTAACTTTGCTTCGTTAAGGAGATATGACGATTCGAATATGCCTCTCATTACAGAAATGCAGCGATGATTTTGAACAAGCTCTCCATTCACTTTATATGGAGAGTTTTCTGACATTGTGTTAGTCTGAGGAGATTTGCAAAAATTCTATAAATCCCACAACAATGATAGTGACATTTTCTGAAAGCCAGCAAAAATACCTACGTTTTGATGTATAATTTGTGGAAGTTGAGTGAAAATTGAGCAAGTAGCAAGAAGTTGTTCGGACATGAAGTGAAAATTGCAAAACCTTCAGTGACACACTGGAAGCCAAGAGCATAGCAACCATAACAACGCATGTATTTTGTGAAAAATCACAATTTTGCAACTCAAAACTTTAAGAGGCATAAAAGTAAAACGGTAAAAGATTTGAAAAAGCTGAATCATACATGAATAGCCCAATAATTTGTGAACATTTTAAAGTTTGAATGGTTTTTCTAGGCGAAAGTATGAGGAAGTAGTTAAGTTTCGAAAACAAGCAAAATTTAGCAGAATTGCAGAAGTTTTCCATTCATTTCAATGGGACAAATTAAAGGAAAAAAGCTTAATATTTTAAAAAGTATAATAGCAGAAAATACCAAAAGTCATAGCACACATTAGCAGAAATAGCAGAATAGTTTAAAATTTGAACGGTGAAAATAGCACAAAAATTGTGGAAGTAGTTAGCGGACGAAAAACGAGCAACTTGAAGAATAATAATAAAGAATAAAGAGAAACAGGAACTCAATAGTGTGGATGCTTAAAGCATCCACACAACTAGAAAAATTTGCATTTCCTGCGAAAATGCAGTGTGGATGCTTAAAGCTGAAGCTGTATGCAAAAAGTAGCTGAAAAAGCTGAAAAGTTGCAGAAAGTGTAAAAACTTTGCAGAAGCAAAAGAAGTTTGCTAAAATGGAATAACTTAGCAGAACTGCAATATCTTAGAGGAAACATAATACTTGGCAGAAATACAATAGCATAGCAGAATTTAGCAGAAATATTGTAACTTACCAGAAACATGATAACTTCTCAAAAATACAAGAATTTAGGAGAAATAGTATAAGATAACAGAAAGAATATATTTAGCCAAAAATACTTAAACATTACAGAAACACTATGATTTAGAAAAATAGTACAACAGAGCAGAAATATTGTGATTTACCAGAGACACTGTGATGAACTATGAATATTGTAATTTTAAATTAAGACTATGTTTTAGCACAAATATTATAATTTGGCAGAAATACTATAATTTAGCAGAAATACTATATTAAGCACAAATCCTATAAAAAGCAGAAATGGTATGATTAAGCATAAATACTACATTTAGTAGAAATACTTTGTTTTAGCACAAATCCCATAAAAAGCAGAAATACTGTACTATGATTTAGTAGAAAGACTATAATTAATCAGAAATACTAAATTTAGCAGAAATACTATATTAAGCACAAATCCTATGAAAAGCAGAAATAGTATGATTAAGCATAAATACTACATTTAGCAGAAATACTATATTAAGCACAAATCTTATAAAAAGCAGAAATACTATATTAAGCACAAATCCTATAAAAGCAGAAATAGTATATTAAGCACAAATCTTATAAAATAGCAGAAATAGTGTGATTTAGCACAATAGTAATAAGTTAAACAGAAAAATTGGAAAAGCAAAATGGACAGCTGAAAAAATGCTGAACATGCTGAGGTTCCCTCAAATATACTTGTTAAATGACAAAAATCAGCAAAAAAATTTATGACTGCCACACAATTACAAATATGTACACATGAGGAAACACACATGCACAGAGAGACACACACACAAGATCCAATTCAGTCAACCAGTCTAAATATATTGAATTTGAATCTTACAATGGGATCATCCCATTAAAGGCTTTCTCTCTCTCTCTGTCACACACACACACACACACACACACACACACACACACACACACACACACACACACACACACACACAGGGAGAGAGAAGTAAGTTTCTAGGTCAGCCTGGGAGCTGGTGAATTTGAATCCACCAATCAGAGAGGCTGTGCACTTTTCCCCACCAAAACAGGTGCATCTGTTTACACACGCAGCAGCACAGAGAGGCACAGGATTTTTGCAGTCTATTTCTCATAGTGACGACTCCCCTCAAACAAATGACCGTAATTTCCTAACCGTAGGGGCTAGAACGGTCATTCTTACACCGTTTTGTTCAGAAGAGATGGGGGAATCTTCAAGTGTTGACAATTTAATATTAAAATATGAATTTTTAGAGATATATGACATGGATGACTTGTTGACTTAGAAGCCACGAATTCCCCAATATGCAAATTTGAATGCCTGAGACCACATATGTGATTGGCTGGCTGGGAAGCCGTGCAGGCCCTGATTTGTGGATTTGAATTCCTCAGCCCTCAGATATGATTGGCTGGCTTAGAAGCCACGAAGGCCCCAATATGCAAATTTGAATGCCTCAGGACACTTATTTGATTGGCTGGGAAACTGTGCAGGCCCTGATTTGAAAATTTGAATGTCTCAGTCCTCACAGAGGATTGGCTGCCTGGGGACCTGGCAGAAATATATAGAAATACTATTATTAAGCATAAATACTACATTTAGTAGAAATACTATGTTTTAGCACAAATACTATAAAAAGAAGAAAAACTATAATTTAGCAGAAATACTATATTAAGCACAAATCCTATAAAAAGCAGAAATACTATAATTTAGAACAAATAGTATAAAAAGCAGAAATACTATAATTTAGCAGAAATACTATGTTAGGCACAAATCCTATAAAAAGCAGAAATCCTATAATTTAGCAGAAATACTATGTTAGGCATAAATCCTTTGAAAAGCAGAAATAGTATGATTTAGCAGAAATACTGTATTTAGCACAAGTACCGAAAAGTACCAGAAATACTATGATTAAGCAGAATAGTAATAACTTATTGAAACACAAATGCACAGAGGGACACACAAACACAGGCTCTAATCCAGTCAACCAGTCTAACTATGTTCAATTTAAATCCTACAATGACATGCTGCCAAATAAGGGCAGGGTCCTCTCTCTCCCACTAAACACACACACACACACACACACAGGGAGAGAGGACTAAGTTTCTAGGTCAGCCTGGGAGCTGCTGAATTTGAATCCACCAATCAGAGAGGCTGTTTACGTTTTCCCGCCAAAACAGGTGCATCTTTTTACACACCCAGCACAGAGACATAGAGCTGCTTCTTTCAGTTTATTTCACATAGTGAGGATTCCCCTCAAACAAATGACCATAATTTCCTAACTATAGGGGCTAGAGCGGTCATTCTTACACCGTTTTGTTCAGAAGAGATGGGGGAATCTTCAAGTGTTGACAATTTATCATTAAAATATGAATTTTTAGAGATATATGACATGGATGACTTGTTGACTTAGAAGCCACGAATTCCCCAATATGCAAATTTGAATGTCTGAGACCACATATGTGATTGGCTGGCTGGGAAGCCGTGCAGGCCCTGATTTGTGGATTTGAATTCCTCAGCCCTCAGATATGATTGGCTGGCTTAGAAGCCACGAAGGCCCCAATATGCAAATTTGAATGCCTCAGGACACTTATTTGATTGGCTGGGAAACTGTGCAGGCCCTGATTTGAAAATTTGAATGTCTCAGTCCTCACAGAGGATTGGCTGCCTGGGGACCTGGCAGAAATATATAGAAATACTATTATTAAGCATAAATACTA
Source organism: Maylandia zebra (assembly GCF_041146795.1). Lineage (NCBI taxonomy): Eukaryota > Metazoa > Chordata > Actinopteri > Cichliformes > Cichlidae > Maylandia > Maylandia zebra. Next base: position 6,845,940 of record NC_135168.1, on the reverse strand, counting down.
CATTTAGTAGAAATACTATGTTTTAGCACAAATACTATAAAAAGCAGAAAAACTATAATTTAGCAGAAATACTATGTTAGGCACAAATCCTATAAAAAGCAGAAATACTATAATTTAGCAGAAATACTATATTAGGCATAAATCCTATGAAAAGGAGAAATACTATATTAAGCACAAATCCTATAAAAAGCAGAAATACTATATTAGGTACAAATCCTATAAAAAGCAGAAATACTATATTAGGCACAAATCCTATAAAAAGCAGAAATACTATATTAGGCACAAATAGTATAAAAAGCAGAAATACTATAATTTAGCAGAAATACTATGTTTGGCACAAATCCTATAAAAATAATAAATACTATAATTTAGCAGAAATACTATATTAGGCACAAATCTTATGAAAAGCAGAAATAGTATGATTTAGCAGAATAGTAATAACTTACAAAATTACAAATATGGAGGCATATTGGAACACAAATGCACAGAGGGACACACAAACACAGGCTCTAATCCAGTCAACCAGTCTAACTATATTCAATTTAAATCCTACAATGACATGCTGCCAAATAAGGGCAGGGTCCTCTCTCTCCCACTAAACACACACACACACACACACACACACACACACACACACACACACACACACACACACAGAGGGAGAGAGCTGCCGAATTTAAATCCACCAATCAGAGTGGCTGTTTACGTTTTCCCGCCAAAACAGGTGCATCTTTTTACACACGCAGGACAGAGAGGCACAGGATTATTGCAGCCTATTTCTCATAGTGAGGACTCCCCTCAAACAAATGACCATAATTTCCTAACCGTAGGGGCTAGAGCGGTCATTCTTACACCGTTTTGTTCAGAAGAGATGGGGGAATCTTCCAGTGTTAACAATTTATCATTAAAATATGAATTATTAAAGATATTTGACTTCTAATGCACCATAACTGAGCAGAGCGAAGCAAAAACTGCCTTGACTTGCCCTCAAACAACGCTTTCTAACTCTAAATCTATTTGGAGTATCGATATCATTCTTTCACCGTAAAAGACAGCAGGCTTTGGTGAACAGTCATAGAAATTTTCAGGTCTCTGTGGAAATCCAACAAAAAGTTATGACGAGAGAAAAAAGTGGTTCATTTCCACAGTTTGAAATCTGAAGAAATCTGAGCGACGGACGAATTTCCTACCCTCAAACAAGTCCAACTCATTTCAGAACGGTAATAGGTGAGAAAGAAATTCTTGAATTGTGAGCGTCAGGGGTGTCTGAAGATATTCGGGGACAAGCCTCATGTCTTAAAGTCACTTCGTTAAGGAGATATGACGATTCGAATATGCCTCTCATTACAGAAATCCAGCGATGATTTTGAACAAGCTCTCCATTGACTTTATATGGAGAGTTTTGTGACCTTGTGTTGGTCTGAGGAGATTTGCCAAAATTCTATAAATCCCACAACAATGATAGTGACATTTTCTGAAAGCCAGCAAAAATACCTACGTTTTGATGTATAATTTGTGGAAGTTGAGTGAAAATTGAGCAAGTAGCAAGAAGTTGTTCGGACATGAAGTGAAAATTGCAAAACCTTCAGTGACACACTGGAAGCCAAGAGCATAGCAACCATAACAACGCATGTATTTTGTGAAAAATCACAATTTTGCAACTGAAAACTTTAAGAGGCATAAAAGTAAAACGGTAAAAGATTTGAAAAAGCTGAATCATACATGAATAGCCCAATAATTTGTGAACATTTTAAAGTTTGAATGGTTTTTCTAGGCGAAAGTATGAGGAAGTAGTTAAGTTTCAAAAACAAGCAAAATTTAGCAGAATTGCAGAAGTTTGCAGAAGTTTCCCATTCATTTCAATGGGACAAATTAAAGGAAAAAAGCTTAATATTTTAAAAAGTATAATAGCAGAAAATACCAAAAGTCATAGCACACATTAGCAGAAATAGCAGAATAGTTTAAAATTTGAACGGTGAAAATAGCACAAAAATTGTGGAAGTAGTTAGCGGACGAAAAACGAGCAACTTGAAGAATAATAATAAAGAATAAAGAGAAACAGGAACTCAATAGTGTGGATGCTTAAAGCATCCACACAATAAAGAGAAACAGGAACTCAATAGTGTGGATGCTTAAAGCATCCACACAATAAAGAATAAAGAGAAACAGGAACTCAATAGTGTGGATGCTTAAAGCATCCACACAATAATAATAAAGAATAAAGAGAAACAGGAACTCAATAGTGTGGATGCTTAAAGCATCCACACAATAATAAAGAATAAAGAGAAACAGGAACTCAATAGTGTGGATGCTTAAAGCATCCACACAATAATAAAGAATAAAGAGAAACAGGAACTCAATAGTGTGGATGCTTAAAGCATCCACACAATAAAGAATAAAGAGAAACAGGAACTCAATAGTGTGGATGCTTAAAGCATCCACACAATAATAAAGAATAAAGAGAAACAGGAACTCAATAGTGTGGATGCTTAAAGCATCCACACAATTACTACTGACATGTTATCTCTTCTAACTAAGGTACAGACACTCAAACTTGCTGCTTTCAGTGAGAAGTCAAATGTCTGAATATGAGCTGGAAGCTGCTGAGAGTCCTCCTCCTTCCCGTGGGGTTTACTTTCTCTACTACTTTCACTATAAACACGCCCCTTTCATGCACCTGCAGAGGGCCACCAGCAGATGGAGCTGTCTTAAACAAATCCACTTGGATAGTTAGCTGTAGATGACTTTATCAGTATGATTGTAGGATTTTGAGTTATTCTTTAGATTTATTTAAACTCTTATATTGTGCACAAGTGTTGAGCGACCCATAATTTCTCTGTACTTTTCATAAGAGCAGCCAGACTTTCAGCTAGTTTTTCTTTTTTAAGAGCTCAAAGTTATTGAAGAAACAGTTATTCAGCTTCATCCCCACTGATCTCGACTACAAACTGTTTCACTTTGGTTTCTGTTTAAAGCCTCGATGTTTAAAACGTTTCCCTGTGATCACATTTGCACAGTCTGATTTCAAAGTTTGTTTCTTTTGGTCGTTTAGTCCACAGAGTCCTTGGTGTTCTGAAAGGGACCTATAAATAAATGCATCATTATTAATATTAATAATAAAGTAGTTGTTGTACATGTACAGACCATAAATATGGAGTCCAGCTGTGTTTGATGCTGCTGGGCAGACTGACCACTGGGACCCTCTGAGCTCTGCTGGTCCACTCTGTGGAGGAACCATGAAGGATTAGATCAACACAGGATAAAGATCCAGGAGTTTCTGCTCAAATAACTTCATCTGAATCAAGTCTGTCAAGTTTTAAACTCTCAGATTCTGAAGATATATTTTCTGTTTTCTATGAACTTTCTTTCATCAGTGATGGAAGTGATGATGCTGCAGAAGCTCAGAGGAAACTTTGAGAAAACTGTGATGAACCATCAACTAATGCTCTCAGGAGGCCAAAGGTCCCTGAATGTAACTGTGCAGTAGATTCATCGAGTGTTTGAAACCTGACCACTTCCATATGTTTTCATTCTAACACAAGAAGTCCTTTTCTCATGGCTTTGATTTGAGTTTTCATTTGAGTTTTCCGAGTCTCGTATTTGGAGTCGAGTCTAATCAATGATCTGACAGAAGACCATTAAAAAGGATTTACCAGTGCTGTCAAAATTAACATGTAGGGTTAGGGTTAGGGGTTCATCTGTTATCATGATTAACATGATAAAAACCTTTAACACGACACATCTGGAGCGCAGAACGACTCAAAATCCCTGAAATGTTTCTATCAACGCACTTCGGGCAGCTTGTCCGAGTAGAGTTACCTTTGCACACGTGCAGATGTGCAGCACATCTGTTAGTGACGGCAGCTGAACCAATCAGCTCAATATGGAAGATGACAAACACACACTGACCTCTCGATGGAAAGTTTGAGTATTAAAAAAATAACAAGACGGACCAGCCGACCAACATGAAGGATTCTGCACATCGTGACAGAAGGAATTTTCTTTTCACCGAAGCACTTCCAGCTTAAAATATCACAACAATGCAAAGCACTGATGACACAACTGCCAAGTGGACAAACTGCAGACCTGTTAGTGTTGTTAATAACATAGTTTTGGTTCCTCGTGTCAAAGACTTGAAGAAGAGTGACAGAGAGTGTTAGACTGCTGCAGGATCAGTGCCACCTCCACAGACCTGTGAAGAAAATGATTGTTTGACAGATGGGCTCAGATTCAGGATCAGCTGAGGAGTTTGTGGCTGACAGAATCCTGCAGGTGCAGAGCAGAGCCCATCATTAGCATGCAGGACTGTCCCTGGGGGGGTCGGCTCATTCAGGAGGTTAATCAATGTTTACATGTTCAATAAACATGTTAAGTGTGTAAATTTGCCCTTTTCTCTCGAGTCTGTTTGCTCATGAAATGAACTTTGATTCGTTTACATTAAAAATGATGTTTAATGGTGATTAATCCAAATGAATCCACAGTAACCCTGTGATGAGTCTGATTAAACATTTTCATTAACAGCAGTAATATAGATTATATATTATTATATATTAGTGCACACTTAGCTTTTAGTATATATGTTTGTTACAAAGTTGTATTTACAGCAGAGAAGCTGAGTTAAAGACTGAAAACTATTCAAAGTCTCTTTGAATTGAAGCGTTTAACATTCTTTGTGTTTATTCTGCATTGACTTCATTATATGGTGTAAACGTCTGTTACAGGCTTAAATATAAAGTTGGAAAAATGTAACTGCAGCTATTGATCAAGTAATTGTGATTAATCAGGATTAATGACAGAAGATTGTGTCATTAATTAGTCATTTTTAATCTACTGACAGCACTAGTGTTCACTCTGGTGCCTCCAACTGTTTTACGCCCTTTCAACACCTTCGTGGTCAAAAGTGTACACGCACAAAATCTACAATAAAACCCTCACGCAGCAATAGGACAGACACACAATCCATTTATCTCTGTGTCTCAAACACACACACGTGTATTCAAAGCCTCGATTTGTTCATATTTCATCTGTTGTGTTTTTATCTTCAGCGTTTTCAGTGTTGCTGCATTTACACCAAAAATGTTTCCATTGATGAATCAGATTGATTTGAATGTGTTTCATCCATACAAATCCCTCCCTGGTGGTCACATGACTCTATAACATAACAGGAGTCATGTGACAAGAGTTTCATGCTGTAAAATGTCAAAATGGTTGAATGTGGTGGAGTAAAAATGTGAGATATCAACTACTTTTCTTCAATATGAAATGTTTGCAGGGCCTGACAGGAAGTGGACGGACGCTCTGATCACTTCCTGTTTGCTGAAGTGGGTTTTCAGTTGTTTAGAAACCAAAGGCTTGTTTTAAAAGACAGTTTAAATGGGACTGAGGGAACGACGTGTTTGTAGTTTATATCCAACAACATCAAGCAGTTAAATCAAAGAGTTCATGTTGCTAACAGCTCACCTCTCTGCAGCAGACACAGGCTGGGCTTTAAAATGAATGGGACAACCTTTAGACCGGTCACTCTGTAAGGACACAGAGCTGGGTGGAGGTCCAGGCTGGTTCCTGTGAATAATGATGGAGCAGTGATGTGAGTGCTGAGCTGTGACATGGAGAAGAGTCATGGACAGTTAGAGATGGTCATCTCACCTCTGAGCTTTGGTCTGGCTCTCATGTTCCCCACACAGAGTGCTTTTAGAGGGAGGGACTCCCTCCTCTCTGTCCTCACACTGATCCATGCTGCTCAATTCAGCTCACACACACTTTCTACCTGCAGAGGAAACACAAATCATTCATGTGCACATCAGCTGAAATCCTCCTTTCATCATGTGTGCTGTCCAAATATCAGCTGCTTCTTTCCTGCTTCATCTCAGTGTCAGCTGGATGCAGTCAGACAGCAGTGTGAGGCAGAGGAAGCTGCCATCAGCTGCTCTGCTATCAGTCCACTAGATGGAGCCTGAAGCACACACGATGCATTCACTGACACACACTGATTCACTGTGACTGGAAGCTTCAGTCAGTCCAACACGTGTGAACAACATTTTAAACATTTCAGCTGATCCAGGATTCAAAGAGGATCAGCAGAGTTAAAGCTTCACACTAATTCTTCCTGCTGAGTTTGCAGAGAACTGCACACACACTGATTCACTGCTAATGAGAAGCTTCTTCCATCCAGTAATTCATCATCCATCAGCTCTGCTGCTGCTCTCAGTCCTGGACTCTGATCACACACTAAAAGCAGCTTTTTAACTCGTGTCTGTAAGAACTCTTAGTGTTAGCTTAGTGTTAGCTTAGCGTTAGCTTAGCGTTAGCATGCTGTGTGCTAGCTTAGCGTCAGAGCTCTGCAGGTGTCTCGTGTGTAAATATTAATCACAGTGACAGTAAAGGAGGTAAAGGGCTGTGACGTCATCACGTACGCTGCGTCCTCTGTGGGCTCTGAGTGAACTCAAAGTACAAACTACAAGTACACAAACACGAACGTAGCTCAGAGTGGCGGACACACTCGGCCTCGTTGGTCCAGCTGTGAGTCCGTTACCGTGAACTATGGAGCGGCAGATTTGTGCTGAACTAAGCTGCACACAGCTGATGTTAGCCAGGAAACATTACACACTGACTTTAATGGAGAGACCGGAAATACAAACACACACAGTTTGTTGTGTGAAGAAATCAAACACGAGCTGAACAAACAGTAAAGTTCCTAAAGACAAACTGTTAAAGGAGGAAACGAAGCAAACTTACAGTTTCTTCACACACCAACAACAAGCTCCACTCCACACCTGGACACTAAACACGGACACACAGGTGAGCTGCTTCCTGGAAGGAGGCGGGGCTCCACCTGAAACTCAGCACAGGTGGGAGGGGCTCAGCTCTGTGTGTGCTGATGTGTTAACTTTAAAAATATGCCGTCTGACTGCTCAGACTGAGTCAGAGTAAAGTTCACATGCTGACGTGTGGAGACATGAAACCTTGTTGTAGCTGCAGGTGTGAACACACTGATCCCAGATCAGCTCTGCTGTATTTGTAACATGAACATTTCTGCTGCAAAGCTTCAAATGTTCAGCATGTTTCTCTGTTTCCAGTCTATAGATCCAGTCACACTTTCTACCTTCACCTGTGCAGTAAAGACTGAGAGCAGAGCTGAAAGCAAGCGTCCAATCAGTGAGCAGCATCAACACCTGAGCTTCATTCAGACTCTGTTATTGAAGATGTTGTTGGTACAAAGTTCATCTGCTGCTCACATGAATCCATGAAAGATTTATTTCACTGAATGTTTCTTCAAAGCTCATTTCAACCTGTTGAAGTCATGAATGAAAGTGCAGACTGAGAGTGGATCACATGATGTTTGAGGTGTGTCATGTGACATGTTCAGTATTGTCACACATGTCTAGATTGTCCCTGATATCATAGCTGCTCAAACACTGATGATTATATTTGAAGAATTATTCCTGATGGCAGCAAAGTTTGAATGGAGCTCTCTGTCTGTGCTGATTTGTCGCCCTCTGGAGGTCAAAGCACAAACTGCATGATGTCACTGTAACCACCACAGAGACAGGAAGTGTTTTTATGACTGAAACACTGCAATGATGCTAACGGCTGTCGTTAGGCTCACTGACAGCAGTGCTGATGTGTTCATGTCAAACACTGGCTCAGGTCAGGCTCCTTCATCCTTCTCCAGCGTGAGGCCGCCCTCAGACCCACAGGAGCTCTGACCTTTGACCTCCTGACCCTAACCATTTTAGTCTTGTTGCATCTTTAAATGCAAATCCTGTGAAATGGTCAGGGGCGGCTCTAGAGAAATTTTCTTAGGGTGGCAAAATCAAAGCCTTTTCCCCCCAAACACATATGCAGGTGGTTACATGTGGTTAAAATGATTCAAATGCAGTAAGTATGCACGTTTTTCATATAAATATAGTCTATAACTTAATTATTGTCTGTACCCACATGATTACACACTTTAGTTACATGAAACATGTGAGTTTTGATGTTATGTACTGTACAGCCTGTATATTAAATACATATGTAGCCCAATAAGTATAAACTCCAGAAAGCTACACAACATGGGGCGCTTCATTTACAAACACAAGTCTAACTTAAGTTTCACTGTTTTTGTTAGAAAACTGTCACATTGTTGCAGCTTAAATGACACAAAATGTCAGAAATCTGCACTGTCATGAACAAACATGTAAACCTCATTTTTCATGATTTGTTGGATTCACCCTCTGAGGTCTGAAATACAACCGGACATTTGTGACTCCTTTGAGTTTACGTTTGTATTTCACCCTCAGATTGTTTCATTTTATTTTTTCCTCCTCTTGCTTTGTTTGGTATCTTTTCAGCTCAACTGAATTTAGTTGTTTTTTCACTGACATACTGCATTAGTATTACTATTACTATTAATAGAACTATTACTGATCTGAAATCACACAAAGAACCTAAAATCCTAGCAGTATTTTTTACTGTAAAAAAACCACAGACGTGTTGGGTAAATGTTTATAACTTGAAATGCAAATATAAATTGTACATTTTGTAAACAGATACAACTATTTATCTAAAAATGCAGCCAATACACCTGCTGTTTTTTCATTTTCTACAACCATTTAAAATAGCACTCACCTTCCTTCATTTCCACAGTGTAACAGCCACCCACCTGTGTAAAATCAGAAATTCCCATGGTGTTGTTCAAAATGTGCTCTGGCACAATCATAAGCATCACTTGCTGCTGAAAACAAGAAGAAAGCCGTCCTGCTATGGGCTGAACCATTTGTTAATGTGGAGGGGGGGACACTATGGAATATATCCAGTTCTAGCATTTATATTCACTGCTGACTGTAACTACGCTCAAACTGTTAAACTTATTTTAATAAACAACACTGTCATATGCAAAACTGGGGTGGCACTTGGGGTGGCAAGGGATCATTTTAGGGTGGCACTTGCCACCCCATGCCACCCTTCTAGATCCGCCCCTGCTGATGAAGCCAACAGGTTCACTTCATGTGCAAAAAGCAGATATGAGTTTCTGAGGCCACAGTCTTCTGTGGCAGAAGGGGAATCAGGGGAAGCCCTGGAGGAGTCCACCACCCACCAGAAACAGGTCTGAGCTCTCACTGCAGTTGTAAAGGGGCTACACAGCCCACATGAGGCTGAGGGATGCAGCCTTCTGTCAGACTGTCACTAACACAGAGAAACACCCGTGTACACTCATGGGCACATACACCAATCAACCTAACCCCACTAACTGCTCGTCTTTGGACTGTGGGAGCCAGAGAACCCAGAGAGGACCCAGACATGGGGAGAGCATGCAAACAGCTTAGATGTTGGATTTGAACCCAGAACCTTCTTGCTGTCAGGAAACAGTGCCAACCACTTTTCCACTGTGCTGCCTGTTTGACTCTGATACACCCATTTTTGAGCTCTTAAAAACAGCCCTCCACACAACAGAGACAAACCATAAAGGACTTTGTGGCTTGTAGCAACCAAGGAAAGTTTAAGGTGCAAAATAAAGAGGTTGAAAGGAAAGTAATAAAGGAAACATGTAATTATAACAGTAATGTTGGCTGTGTATCACGTGTGGCATGTCATTGTGGGGCTGGCCTCTGTTGGGATTGAGAATATGTGATGGCGGGGGCAGGGTTGGTTACTGGGGTTTATCCTGATCTCCTGTTTAGTGGAACTGTGCTCCTTTGAATCCACAGCACTAACCTGGCACACACACATAAAATGCATCATTGCTACAGAGCACAGCAGGACTCATTATGAGTGGTGGGGCAGGCTGGATGGTGTTGAGGAGTCGTATCGCAGTGACATTGGCTCCCCTGCTTCACTCTCTCCTGCCCCACTAATGCAACTCACTAATCCCTCTGTCCCCTTTAGGTGGGGCTCACGCTGACAAGATAAAATAAGCTGCACGACTGGTGGGTGGGGGCTGTGCTGTCAGCCCCCCTGGGTCTGCTCCTCTGTGATCCTCAGTGGGCCAGTATGCCTCTCCTGGTAGCTCCATGGGGGATGGTGTGGTGGGTTGGTGGGTGCCATGGCGACTATGTGCGGACTTCACATTTTTGTCTGCTGTGACAGCTCCTTGATCTGGGCGGGGCCAGTGGGGTGTGGGTAGGTCCTTTGTGGGGCTTTGGACGTTGCCTGAATATTGTCAGGCAGCTGGGTGCTGTGCCTCGACCCTTTCTTCCTTTGCATTTGTGGTTTGGTGCCATAAATGCACAACATAGAAGAGCCACCTCGACGGGACAACACTCAGCGGTTCATCTGTCTCTCTTCCACAGCATGTCTTTATCCTGTCTTCCTTCTCTCACCTCAACCAATCACAGCAGATGGCCCCGCCCCTCCCTGAGCCTGGTTCTGCTGGAGGTTTCTTCCTGTTAAAAGGGAGTTTTTCCTTCCCACTGTCGCCAAAGTGCTGCTCACAGGGGGTCATATTGTTGGGTTTTTCTCTGTATGTATGATTGTACGAGCTACCTTACAGTATAAAGCACCTTGAGACGACTGCTGTTGTGATTTGGTGCTGTGTAAATAAAACTGAATTGAATTAAGAAACAACTCTTAGATTCCTCACATGATTCTCCTGTATTCCTACTGGACGCCAAGGTAATATAACATGGAAGTGTGTCGCAGTGCCTGGTGGCCACATGTTACCCATAAACTGTCAACCTGACCGTGCTGTAGCTACGTCCAAAGACTAGTTAAAGATTAAAGCTTTTTGGGGGGTTAAATCTGACATAAATAAAGAAAGAATAACATTAAAGTCGATTCTTTTGATCACTGTAGTTCTACTTTGAGGATATGATGTGTAAAAACCCTCAGTCGTGGCTGGTGGATCTCACATTCCTGGTCTTTGTAATTCCAGTTCAATGAAGCCTCATTTTCACCTTTTTCCAGGTAAATTTTCCCAACTGTTCTAATGTCCATGCTGTGGCATTGTCCCATCATTTGTATTTCCTGTTAATGGATTTTTAATATGGTCTGGGAAATTACTATATATGAGTAACTTCCTGTTGTATTGCAGCTTAAGGCCATTGTCACTGAAATAAAGCCCAAGTTGTAATAGTTTGCATCCAGAACGAGGAAAAGGAAGAAACCCAAACACTGCTCAGTGGATGAGTCCGTCCTGGAATAAATACCAGGACAAAACTAAAAAGAAGAGCTTGTTTCCTCGAAGCAACAACAGAAAGCTCTTTGTCTCTACAGATGTTTCTGGGAAACACGTTAACAATATTTAAACATTTGTTCTTAATAAACGTTTTTACTTAATGATGCTTTATGATATTTCTATCTGACCTAATGCAGCAGCGTATCCACATGAACTCTGCAGTGTTTCTACCCAGAGGCCACCGTGGTCCTTCTTTACTAATGCTGAGGGTTTTCTCCCAGCCGTGATAGCCTTTGACAGGTAAACTGAGTCATTCCAGCCCAGTGCAAAAATAACCTCCCTGTCTGCTCTTAACTTCACGCATCGATGCTAAAACGTTGCATAACTGAACCTGCAGACTGTGATCCTGTAGCTGTCGAGGAGAGGGCTTGATGCCGTCCATCTTCTGCTCAATTAACAACGCCTGCAACCTTTTGAGCCTTGGTCCTGCTACAGTCACAAATATAACATCATCACTCTTTATTTGATCCACTACACTGCTGTCATTTCTCTGTTATGGCCCCACAAGGTCACTGAATTCTGTCTTCTCCAATCCATGGTTTTCAGTCACTGGTGGGCAACATTACTCTACCACGACTGCAAACAGTGGACAGTTGGTAGGTAGTCCTGCAGGACGCCTGTCTCGAGCCAAGGCTACTTGGAACATCTCTCCATGGAGGAACAATGAAGACATGAAGAGAAACTATAAATCTTTGGGACTTGTGCTCCAACAGCTTTGTTTAAAGGCCTGAAAGTGGCGACGTCTCTCCCAGAGCTCCAGCTCAGTGACATCTATGTGTGCCTTGTATGCTTCAGCTGACGCTGCTGCCAGGATGAAAGCTGTCAAACCGAGCACAGCTACATGTTCCACCTGGATGGGTAAATAATGTGTTTGAGGTGAGAACAATCAGGAAAGCTCGCCAGCGGCTTTACTTCCTGAGGAGGCTGAGGAAGTTTGGCATGAACGCCAACATCACCTCAAATTTCTACAGGTGTGCAGTCGAGAGCTTGCTGACGAGCTGCATCACAGTTTGGTACGAAGCTGCTCTGCCAGACATGGCTTCTTCTCCGGTCACCCCAGCATCGCTTGAAGGAGAAACACCTTCACCCACCGGGAACGAGGAGCCCGCGACCACCCGACAGGTACGACACGCCTCCGAGACCCTCTGCGCGCCCGGTAACGTTGTAACGTTTTACCGAAGTTCATTCGCAAACACACCAGTTTAAGATGGACCCGAGAATCAGCACACGGGAGCACTGGTGTCTGACTCAGCAGAAACGGCGCGACGTGCGTGTAATGCTTCGTATTTGATAACGATGGAATAATTCTTTAAAATAAGCACACAGATAAACACTGGTGGGTGGAAAAGCTCGTGTTTTGGTGAAATGAGTCCCGCCTAGTCCGGTCTACACCTCATTCAGCAAACATCTGAGTCACCCTGAGACGCCAGTGCGCGTCCTTGTGATGCAAAAAGCCGTAAGTGACACGCTGTTTACACGCAGGAGCAGTTTAACACATGAAGGTTGTGCCAGTAGGCGTTTCCTTCAATGTGACACCAAACGTGTAAATCAGTGCTGGGAGCGGATGTTGGACCTGATCAGTCTTAATCTGACAAACTGTAGTTCCTGCTCTGTTTCTAATTCAGCCCCATGACAGACAACCAGCATGTTCTCCTGTCACGTGTTATTGACACGCACATATTTAGTCCGTGTGTGGGATGTTAAAGGTGAGTTTGTTCAGGGCACGATCAGACTGAGGCCATTTCAACAGGTGCAAGGAAGTGTTAGTGTGGTTACTACGGCAGCACTGATGCCCTGATGAGTGCACATGGCTGGACTGAAAAGTCAATGCTATGTATAGCATGAACTACTTGTTGTCTAAGGCGGTGCAGAGAGTGAGCAGGAAATATCTGAGGTTGGATATTTCAGTACATACAGAGCTGTGCAGAGACATTAGGATCTTAAACTATTGTCTGTATCTGGCAAAGCGAGAATCTGAGCCTTGTGTACAAACTGTCTGGTGTTTGTTCTGGCAGGAATATGAAACTACTGTGCACAGCATGCTTATTAAGATGGCCCAGGACCAGGTCATCTTGCAGGATGGTAGTGTTACATCGAGAAGGTTCCTCTTTAATTGTTGGATTTCTGTGTGAGTTTTCTCCCTGTGCCTCTGTGGCCTCTCCCCACAGTATCTGTGTTTGTGTTTAAAGTGTTTAAAGTACAGCACTAGATGATCGTATGGGTGAATGTGACTTGTTGTAAAGCTAAATGGAAATCCACTTATGTGCAGAGGACCAGAAGATCCAGCGCATCGAAATAAAGAGTTCTTTGCTTAAACAATGAATTGTGCGATAAAATATTAATTTACAAATTCATTTTTAAGTTATTTTATTTATTCAATACAAAAGTAATTTATTATCTAGTAATTTAATTGAAAATAAAAAAATATTTATAAATCAGTATTTGAAAATAAATTATTATTCCATTAATAAATACTTCAAATCAGAAAAAAAAGAAATAAAATCTCAATAAAAACCTCACATCAAAAATCCTTTTCCTGTGTCGTCTCATGTCCAACATCTGTGTAGGCAGAGTGTAAACACAGAGGCTGAATGGCCTTTGGTATAGGTGCAAAGCTAAGACTGTCTAACCAATGACAGAGCTCCTTACCTCGCACCGGCTAATTTGCATTGCTCCGGGATTTCGGAAATTTATCCATTTATTCATTATGATGTGGTTCAGCATCATAATGCTGAACCACAGAAACACACACACACACACACACATATATATATATATATATATATATATATATATATATATATATATATATATATATATATATAGTGCTTTCGGTTCGGTACGCATGTGTATCGAACAATACAAAATTTTTAATTTATTTTATCAACTTTCCTTCTGCAGATGCTGTCTGTGTTGAGCGCTCAGTGGATCTGTGTTCGACTACTCCGCCTAGGCTGCACTGTCGAGCACAGATCCACTGAGCGCAGCGCAAGCTAGCAGACAGAAGCTAAGCTCGTTGCAACATGGCAAACTGAACCTCCCCCACTAGTGATGGCCAAATGAAGCTTTCCGAAGCACTGAAGCTTGTATTGAAAAACGGTTCATTACTCGAAGCTTTTCAACACAGTCCTCTCCGGTGACATCTGGTGGTGAAAACTTTGAAGAGCAGCTTGAATCTGCAAAATAAAACGGACTGCTCAATCATCGCTGCTCACTCAAGAGTGGAGTTCTCTCTGATATTGGGCCACCGTTCCGTTGCTTTGAACATGTAATTGGTTTTGTTTTCTCGATTGGGGGGCTGAAAAAAATGTAATGCGTATTTGCGTAATACATTTTGATCAATAAACTTTCCCTATTTAAACATGCACTATGGTGTGGCCTTTCTTTGCTCATAACTCCTTGATGTTGGTAAATACAATAAGTGAGCAATATATATAATATACATATGAGAATGCACAGCACATTATGGAGTATGCCCCTGCTGTGGAGTCCTGCCTCCATCTACTTGTCGTTTAATCACTGGACAGCTGGACAGGTTCATACAAAATATTAGATTAGGCCAATTGTCCTATACATATTTTTGACCTAGGGGTGGGATTGATTGTGAACTGGAAAGGGAAAATGCTTAGGAAGCTGAGTACGGCTGCATCGTCACTGATTTGTAGAATCATTTTGATTCGATACAGGATCCGATTCAATTTGATTGGAATCTGGAAAGTTTTGCCTCAGTCAGAAATATTACAATTCTGATCATTTAACAGTGTATATCCATAATTTCGTATCTATTAAAAGAAAGCTGACACACGTGAGACTTAATTAGAGATGTAAACAGAGAGTTATGAAACCTGCAGCTGCAGAAGCCAGCGGGAAAAAAGAGGCAAACACAGCGCGGACCCGACGACACACCAAAATCTGACTCTGACGCGTCGGGTCCGCGCTCTGTGTTCACGTTTGTATGCAGAATCCGTAAACCTGCTCCCAGTTACTGTTTTAGCTGCATGGTGTTTGACGACATGTTGTGAGGTTTAACCTGATATGCTGGCGTTTCAGGCATAATAACGTTAATTTACAAATCGACACGGGATTGTAATGAATCAATATCACTTTATTCAATTTAGCATGGATTGTAATCAGAAAGGCGATAATCAAAACCCACCCCTAATCAAGAACTTGCAAAGTAAAAACATGATCTATGTAAGGTAGCCCTTTTGTTATTTACATTTAAAAAGAGGATTAGTGTTACTGTGCGCTGGCTGAGTCTGTTTCTTTTCTTAGAAATAGTTTCTCCTGCCCTGGAGAAAATCCACTTGCATGGAACAGAAGAGGCTGTGGAGTGCAGGAACTACACTGCAAGCTGGTAGATATGCAGGTATTCCTGGGTCCTGCAGACTATCACCTAACAACAATAAACAAAATGATTTTCTAAACTGTAGCAATGTAATGTACGTATAGTGTCAAATACATTTTTGTAGTCTTCATTAGCTTTAATTCACATGGAAGTGTTCCTGAAGTCATATGCTGTAATGATATTTACATTATGAAAACATGATTTTGGACAATTCAGGTTTTTCACTTCGGCAGATAAAATGAATTGAGCAAAATCAACTCAAAATATCCCCACACGCCAGAACGTCCTCTCTTCCTCGCTGGCTCTATATCTGTCAGTGGAATGATCACCTCTTCGCTCTCTGTCACCATCAACACACTCCACGAATCCCGTGGATGATTCACTTCCTTATATCCGTTTGAATCAGGTACCAAAGCAGTTACGTGCGTAATGAAGCTTCGGACGTCACTGGTCACGTGACTTTTGCCAAACGAAGCAAGCCTCGACACAGTGCTTCTGAACCAGTGTGTTGTTTTTTTCGACACATGCTCCGGAGCATCAGCTTCAAGCGGGCCATCACTATCCCCCACCCTCATTCAGATCTGGCCTTTGGAACTATTTTGGTCTTCATGTGACGTATGACCCTGAAGGTAAGTGCGTCATGGACTAAAGTAAAACAGTATGTTGGATGTGCCACGCAATGCTCAATTACATGGGTGGGAACTAGTGTGTTAGCGCAGTTAGCTCGTTAACGTGTTGACGCCGTCTAGCCCCACGCACGGGGCGATCCGCGGTCGCTCGTTAACGGAGATTTGCCGTGTTGTGGCGTTAACGTCATTTCAGATTAACGCTGACAGCACTAGTGGAAACACAACGAATATGACTGCACATTTACTCCGACATCATCCTGGTGCAAAGACAAGTGGAAGCAGACAAAACAACAAGCACCATGCTACAAACTTTACCCGAGTCATTTAGACAGCCGTTAGCACAGGATTCTCCTTATGGGGACCTGATATGTTTAATATGCTGCTGAGAATATAGCCCAGAAGAAGCGTATAGTATAGCTTTTATTTTGAAAGAGACATTTCTCTGTAATAAACTCTCTTTTCCAAAGATGAGCGATTCCTCCATCAGATAGATTTATTTATTTTTTATTACTTTGTTGTTTCAGCAACATTAAATTTAAAAACTGTACGTTTGAGTTAAAATATATATTTATAATTTTAATAACTGACAAATTAAAAAGGCATGAACATTTTTTTTGTATCGAAAAAATATCGAACCGTGACACCAAAGTATCGAACCGAACCGTGAATTTTGTGTATCGTTGCACCCCTAATATATGTGTGTGTGTGTATTTATACATCAATCCATTTTCTTGCTTATGGAGTTCAGGGCCTGGGACCTACTCCATGTCAGCTTTCAGTGTTTATAAACATGAACATTATGAACTCATGACTCCCTTGGGAAGCCTATGGTTTTTCATAGGCAGGGGATATTTGTTTTATCACAGTTCATTACCAAACAGAGCAGGGTTCTAATTGATTTGTGGCTTTTAGGATATTATGTATAGGTGTGTAAAAGGTCCTACATTGGGGGGTGGAACTGTGTTTATCATGTGTGAGTTCAGGTTACGGGTGGAAAAAACTGTTGTGAGTCTGTGGGTCTCCTTGCTGATGCACCTGTAGCGCCTCCCTGAGGGAAGCAGGTTGAACAGGTTAGAACCGGACTGGGAGCTGTCATGGATAATGCTTGCTGCTCTGCTGAGGCAGCGGGAGGAATAAATGTCCATCAGGGAGGGGAGAGGGCAGCCGATGATCTTCTGTGCTGTCTTGACCACACTCTGAAGCCTCTATCCGCCTTAGTGCAGCTGCCGTACCATACCGTGATGTCAACAGCAGGTTGGAGTTCAGCTTGTACTTCCTGAAGACTCGCAGGAAGTGCAGCCGCTGTTGGGCCTTCTTGACGACCGCTGAGATGTTGTCTGTCCAGGAGGTGTCAGCAGAGATGAGGACACCAAGGAACCGGGAGGTGTGGACCCTCTCCACACACTCCCCGTTGATGTAGAGGGGGGCCAAGTCAGTGCCTCCTGACGTTGACAATGACCTCTTTGGTTTTCTTAGTGTTCAGTCCCAGGCTGTTTTCTGAACACCATGCTGCCAACTTTAGGACTCTTTATGCTGATTCTTTCATCCGGGCTGGACTTCTTATTCTTGACTGAAACTTGGCTTTGCCCTGGTGAGTTCTTTTCTTTCTCAGAACCAACCCGATTCACCTTTCTAAGCTCACCCCAGTCTACTGACAGAGGTGGAGGGCCAGCTTCAGTTTTTAAAAACAAATTCACTGTGGTGTGCCTCAAGGATCTGTGCTCGGCCCAGTTCTTTTTCCTTGTACATGCTGCCTTTGGGAGTAATACTTAAAAAATATAACATTTCCTTTCACTGCTACGCCGACGACATACAAATTTATTTCCCTTTGACATCAGATGTCTCTACGTCTCTGGAACCCCTGTTTGACTGTCTAAATGAGGTCCAAACGTGGTCACGTCTCTCACACTGAACGAGGATAAGACAGAAGTTATAGTTTTTGATAGTCACACCCCGCTGGAACAACTTACTGATGCCTTAGGGCCCCTTGGTAGCCATCTCTCACTCACTGTTAGAAACCTTGGTGTTTTCCTGGACAGCTCAAGAAATCGACCTCCTCTGTGGTAAAAAACAGTTTCTACCAGCTGCGTCAGATATCTAAAGCAAAGCCATACCTCCCTTTGAAGGACCTTAAAAAACTCATTCATGGTCTTATCACTTCCAGATTAGACTACTGTAATTCTCTCTACTCGGGCCTCCCACCTTCCTCTATTCACCGGCTCCAGTTAGTTTGAAATGCAGCTGCGCGTCTCTTAACTGGAACTAGAAATTATGCCCACATCACACCAGTTTTAGCCAACCTACGTTGGCTCCCTGTTGATTATCGTACCAATATTCAAAATTCTTTTGCTTACCTTTAAAATTTTAAACAATTTAGCTCCCAGCTATCTATGCAAGCGCCTCCATTTGTGCATCCCTAATAAGGCACTTAGATCTTCCAATCAAATGCTCCTGACGCAACCGAGGTCTCGTCTGAAGTCCAGAGGGGATCGGGCCTTTACTGTCGTACCTCCCAGACTCTGGAGTAACCTCCCTCTTTATATTCGTCTCTCCGAGTCCATGCAGTCTTTTAAATTGTGTCTTAAAACTTATTATTTTAGTCTGGCTTTTGATCCAAACTACTATGTTATTTCTATTTTATTTATTTATTTATTTTGATAACACTTCTGAAGCGTCAGAGCTGTCCTTGCCTGTGATAGAGCTGACCTGCCATAGGACACTGGGACGAGTGTAAATCCAGGCTGAATTCCTTGTGTTGGACAGTATTTGTGTGCAGCAGCAGCAGAGCGCACAAATCAAACTGTATGTTTTGGTAAGCCTGGCCTTCTTGTACTGGATGTCAGTGAGCCAGTAGCTGGTGAGTTTATCACATTAACATTTTTACTAGCAATTTCACTAGCTGGGACCACATCCTCAGTTACGATGAGCGATGATGGATGAGGGACCGTGTACTGGTGCTGCAGTGTGGGGAAGGCCTCAAAGAGGACCGGCAGCGGCTCCTGGGCTCCAGGTGGGCATGAAAATGAGAACAGAGGGTATTGGTGAAGGGGGCATATATAAACTGAGGCGGCGAGAATGAGGTGTGGTCCCACTCCTGAAATTCAGATAATATCTCCACTTAGTATAAACTGGGTCAAAGAAAAAGTGCCTCTGATTGGGCTGCTTTCTACAGTTGGCTGTGAGTCCATTGCAGGGCATCAAACATGGATAAGGGGTTGTTTCAACAGTAATTCTATGATGAAAAATTAACGAGGCATTTATCAGGATCTGTATTTAATTTAATATCTATTTAACATATTTAATCAATATAAAGCTCAGTGTCTATTTCTTAGCTTGTAAAGTTGTGAAATTCATGGCAGATTCACTTCTTGGCTGTTTTGCGTTTTATTAGATAGTTGATAATAAAGAGTGTCTTTGCCTGTGGCTTTGTTAAGACTGCAGGTTTTTGTCCGCCTGACCTTTGGTGACCTTGGCGAGCTCAGGATGAACAGGCTGTCTGCTCTGTTTGGGTGTGATGCTGCCTGCAGAGACAGTCTACTCTCATGCAGACACAACATCTTTACTGATATAACGTGGTCATGGACTCTTCTCTGTTCTTCCTTATTAAATAATAGTAAAATGACTCTGCAGTTTTGATTCAAAATGCACCAGGTCTGCTCAGTCTGAATCACACCGTTAGAGCCACACCAAATGATTGGAGCACCAATGTTAGCACTCAAAGAGTCTAAGCAGTACCACTACCAGCTTTGGCCAGTGCAGGAGTGAACATGTAGATCCATGTTCTACTGAGCAGACACTGAGCAGAGGCAACATGCAGTAAATGAATTAGTGGTCTCCACATGTTTGCACCCAAGGTTTCCCTGCTTTTGTGAGCTGAGCTGTTTTAATATTTTCCATGTAATGGATGATACTGTCCAATGCTTCCAGGGCTGTGAAGATGGAAAAAATGATGTTGCAGTCGTTGCTGAAGTGTTGGTACCATTTGAAGGAAGTCATTAAAGCGCCAGAGCGAGCAGACAAGGCAAGCACTCAAAGAATGTGGAAGGCAGTCGGGGAAAGTTGCCATGGACGGACTTGATTCCTCCCAGCCCCAAACAGCTTTTATACTGTGGACAAAAATACATGAAAGTGTGTGTGTGTACCTGTTTAGATGTCTCTGTGGGGACCAAGAATTGGAATGTTACTATACTTGTGGGGACCAACAGTCATTTATGAGGACAAAAGTGCCTCACGAGTTTGAGACTCACAATGTGGTTCTAGTGTCAGGGTTACAGTTAGGTTATGGTTAGGTTTAGGTTGAGCGTTAACCATCCATTATTGATGGTTACAGTGAGCGGCTAGGATGTGTCCTCACTAAGATATCAAAACTAGAATGTGTGTGTGTGTGTGTTAGTGAAAGGAACTGTAACTGGTCCCAGTAGCAGCAGGATACAAACGCCATAATGACACAGCTGCCTCTCGTCTGCCTTCCTCCCCTGAGTGAAATAAGATATTTGGGACCTTTGAATAGTTTTTTGAAAATATTTTTTTGTTTAAAGAAAGGAAAGAGAAGTTTAATCCTTTAACTATTTAACTGTTAGGTGTCAATCCCTGGGAGGGTTTCCCCCTTTTATTTGGCGTGGAGTCAGAATTATGGCTTCTCCACACTGTGGAAGTAGCTCTTTGACACAGTCGAGCAGTCATTGGTCATAACAGGATCATTTAAGACTGGATGATGAATAAGACTGTTGAAGTGCATGAGAAGGATCTCATATAAAACAGTCTGTGTCTGCTCCTCAATTCAATTTAATTCAGAAGACCCCTATGAGTGCAAGATCAAGGAAACAGTTCACCCTGCCTGGGATAGTGTTACCAGGGCCCTGCCCTGGAGCCAGGCCCAGGGAGGGTGCCAGAAGCTGTACATCTGGTGGCCGGGCACTGGTCCATGGGGCCTGGCTGGGCACAACCCGAAAAAGGGACATGGGCCCATTCTTATGCAGGCCCACCACCTGCAGTGGGCGCCATAGGGGTCGCATGCAATGTGTGCCACGTGGCAGCCAGGATCAGAGGCCATGGCGGACGGATCCCCGGCTACCAAGACCAAGACTAGACTTAGTGTCTCATAGTCATTGAAGAACTCTGACTTGCTTCCTGTTCTAGTTGTTCTCTGGAAAAAAATCTGCAGGTCAAACAGGTGCACATACAAAGAGCACATTATTGATTAAAGCCTGGAAAACAACTGAGGCATTTGTCAGCCCGGCACGCTTGAAATGTCCAAGTGTTGAAAACAGTTTTCCATTCGTCACCTCCCCAATGTCCACCAGATGGAACGTGTTTCTAAGATCAAGCTTAGTGAAGATTATTGCTCTATGTAGTGGCTAAAAGCTCCAGCTGAAGCTGTTCTACAGTGGCTGGATGCAAAGCCCAATCACCATATAACACAACGCCTCGCAGATTCATTCCCCATTCTGACTCTGGGATGTGTTGCACTCAGAGAGAGGAAATGTTTGCTGCTATTAGCGTGAATGCATCCCTCCCCGATGGCTAATATAAGCCCCCATGGTGGTATTGTCAATCCTCACAAGAACAGTAGGAAGCGCCTGAAGAAACCACCCAGCGCTGAAACCCTCTTAAACAGCCAAGCCAGACCACCAGGATGGCTGAGCCATCATACCCAGTAGCCGAAGGTATAATCTAAAGGGGACTGTTTTGTGCAGGTGAAAAAGAGTCAGGAATGCTGTGAGCAGGGCTGTGGAAGCTCTGCCATAGCCACCACCAAACAACTGAGTTATTTTTACACATCGGCTAGCATCTGGCCAATCCACCACCTTTCATTGCTCATGCCGTTACAAAACAAACAAACAAAACAAAACCCATCAACCCATAAATACGAAGAATCACTGTCAGCCCACCAGGCAAATGCCCAGTATGCCCGATTGAAGGCACTCACAGCTATGGCCTCTGACAGAGTGATGTAAAAGAGATGGAGTCCATAGATAAACCCAGAATTGTTATATGTTGTACTAGAGACAACACACTCGTTTTGCAGGATCCACCTGTGTTATCGCACAGGGAGAATTGATGTGGCCATTCTTCAGTCCTTCTCTACCACTCCTCCTGAGTAAGTCTGCCCAGCTGCACTGACTTCTCACGATGTTCTTGATGAGGAAGCTGATCGTGACTTGTAGTTTCTTTCAGTATTCAGTTATGGCAGTGGTGTCCAAACCCAGGCCACGAGTGTCCTGCAGGTTTTAGACGTGTCGAGCTGATTTAAATGGCTCAACATGCCTTGAAGTTCTCCAGACACCTGGTAATGAACTAATCATTTGATTCAGGTGTGTAGACCCAGGGTGAGATCTAAAACCTGCAGGACACCGGCCCTCGAGGCCTGGAGCTGGCCAAGTTATGAAGCTAACTATTCTCAAGGCTAATGTAACAAGTTCTTCAAATGATTTCGTTTGCAGTACGTATTTTTCAGACCATAAGCTGCAGGGGATTATAAGGCACATTAAGCGAAACAAAGCAGTCAGATAAATCAAACTTTATTAAACTCATTCTTCTTGCTTCCTCCACTTCTCTACCATTGATTCATTAATGTTGAATTCTCTGGCAGCGGCTCTATTCCCATGTTGTTGCAGTATATTAATGACTAACCTCGTATTGTGGATGGATTATCTCAGTTGTTCTCCTGACTGAAGTTTGGTCCGTTTACAGCAGGGGTGTCAAACTCAAATACACAGTGGGCCAAAATTCAAAACTGGAACAAAGTCGCGGGCTAACGTTAATATTTATTGAAATATATTTATTCCTCCAGATATAAGAATGAATCTTTTCTTATGGACTCAAACACGTTTTGCTGAAAAACTGAATATGGAACAAGCAAAGCTTAATACTAAACAATATATATATTAGCTGTATAATACCAGTAGGCCAGCTCTAATAGTAATTTGGTATGGCTTCGCGGGCCAAATGTAATTAGGTTGCGGGCCAAATTTGGCCCACGGGCCAGAGTTTGACACCTATGGTTTACAGCAGGGGTGTCAAACTCCAGGCCTCGAGGGCCGGTGTCCTGCAGGTTTTAGAGCTCACACTGGGTCAACACACCTGAATCAAATGATCAGTTGATTACCAGGCCTCTGGAGAACTTCAAGAGATGTTGAGGAGGTCATTTAGCCATTTGAATCAGCTGTGTTGGATCAAGGACACATTTAAAACCTGCAGGACACCGGCCCTCGAGGTCTGGAGTTCGACACCTGTGGTTTACAGCATCCTGCCATGCGATTGCATTTGTCTCTAACCATCAGGAACCCTCACGTTAACTTTTATCGAGTGGAAAAGTGTTAGTGTTCGTCCTCCAGCTTCACTGTGTTTATGCTAACATAGCTGTGTCGCTAGCGATCACGTAGCACATCATTATATACCAGCTAGCCCAACTTCAGTAACCCTACAAACGTCACTGCTGTTTAGTTTTCTGTCTTCATTTATGTTGGAAGTGACAGCAGAGCTGTACGTTTTAATTTTTTCAGAAATCTCTCAGTCAGAACATGCTATATCATGCTTAGGCACTAGCAAAACCAGTGAGCTACCTTCCGCTAACTTCCTGCTAACTTCCTGTTAACTTCTAAGTCCGTTAAATATAATAAATTCTGTTTTCATGGATGCCTGGATGTTAAACTCAATTATTACACCTGGTAAAGCAGCAACACTGATCGTTTTATTAAAGATGAAAGAATTTAGACCGTTTTTAACTCTCAGTGATGTCGCAGTGTTCGTTTGACTTTGGGTCCTGAAGGACGGAGTTTAGGACCCAGATTACTCCCAGATTTAAGAGCACCTTAGTCCAAAAAATATGGCAATAACGACGGCCGCTTGCATGTTCTACAAAAAAATGGTGCTTTGTTGTGTATCTGACGGACAAACACCAAACCAGTTCCACACCACTGAAGTTGCAGCATTTTTACAAACCAATTCTGGTTCATGTGTTTCACTCAACGATCCGCTTTCCCCCTTCTCATTCTCTATCGCCACCATGTGGGTATGAAAACAAAGGCACTGCGCATGCGCACTTTACCCATATTCTATCGCGATATTTTATTTTTTTATCGTTGCCCAACATTAAACCAGTATTACCGTGAACAGTATAATGTGGCACAGCCATAGGTGGGCTGGTAGGAATGCTGCGGAGGGAGGAGAGAATGGGTTAGCCAGAGTCTAGAGTGAGATGTACACTTACAGAGAGAGTCGAAACCATCCTACCGGGCGATGTGGTGACAAGAAGCAGGTAGTAAGCGACGTAACAGGCGTGTCTTTTCCTCTGTAGAGCTAACACTCCTGCTGTTTTACTTCTGTACTCCTGTGCATACGTCAAGGATGTCACAATCACATTTTACAGCATCCATGTTATATTAGAGATACTTTAGTCCCAGCAAAGTAGTGTACTGTTGTTGTTTGCTCCATTGCAACAAAACATGCAATGATATTATACTGAATTGCACCAGTTTTTAGGACGTCTATCTTTTACTTTCTGTGGGTTTTTCACTGCTTCTCTGCGATCAGATGAATTGTGCACACTATTTGCTCTTCCACAGCTTTATTTTTTAGTCTTTGAATGTTCCCATCACTTCTGTGATGACAAAAGTCATGATTATGCCATAGTCAGTCTATTTATATAGACCAAAGGCTCATCAGCAGATCCAAACCGACAGAAAGAAACAGGAAAGTACCGCAGTGTAATCCATTTATTTCAACAAAGTAACTGTATTCTAAATACCACCTGTTTAAACGGTAACTGTAACAGAATACAGTTACTCGTACATGTATTCTGTTACTCCCCAACACTGGATATTTGTCATATAATTGAAATATCATTAAACTCACTACTCGTACTCATAAATATGGTCCGTGCACAAAGCAGCGTCGTCTCTTTCTAACCATCCCTGCTCCAACAAACACGAGGTTGTTTCCATCGCTGCTGCTGTTCCATGTTGTACAGCTCTTATTGTTACTGTAAGTCTCGTAGTTCTTATTTGTGTGAGGCTTTGCTCCTGCCCGTCACTCTGCTGCTGTTCCATGTTGTTCAGCTCTTATTGTTACTGTAAGTCTCGTAGTTCTTATTTGTGTGAGGCTTTGCTCCTGCCCGTCACTCTGCTGCTGTTACATGTTGTACAGCTCTTATTGTTACTGTAAGTCTCGTAGTTCTTATTTGTGTGAGGCTTTGCTCCTGCCCGTCACTCTGCTGCTGTTACATGTTGTTCAGCTCTTATTGTTACTGTAAGTCTCGTGTTTCTTATTTGTGTGAGGCTTTGCTCCTGCCCGTCACTCTGCTGCTGTTACATGTTGTTCAGCTCTTATTGTTACTGTAAGTCTCGTGTTTCTTATTTGTGTGAGGCTTTGCTCCTGCCCGTCACTCTGCTGCTGTTCCATGTTGTACAGCTCTTATTGTTACTGTAAGTCTCGTAGTTCTTATTTGTGTGAGGCTTTGCTCCTGCCCGTCACTCTGCTGCTGGAGCACCGGGATTTCCCCAATCAGGACAATAACGGATGTTTCTGTTCGTTTCTGTTGTGTACATGTTTTATATCAGAGCATCTCCCAGAATCTGAACTGATCAAAAAGTGCCGACATGTCCGGAGGGATTTTGACCCACTCCTCTTTACAGCTGCTTCCACAGATTTAGTAAAGGAGGCTCTGGAGGCTGGCTAGCCCACTTCTTCTTTAGCCACTGCTTTGTTTGCACCCATCCACGGCCACCACTGTGTGTTTGACTGTGGGGATGTTGGTGTGTCACACTCAGCATTTCTCAGCCTTCAGCCAATCATCCAGACGGTCAAACCTCAGACGGGCTTGTACATGCTAAACCGCGTGGGTGCTGCAGTAGTTCAATCCTCTACCAGTGTTACCAGTATGTGGTGACTGTCATCCACCTGCCTTCTCACCATTAACCAGCTCCTCCTGTGTGAGTTTGGGCCCATCCAGCACCTTTCCTGTGATCATCCTCCGCCCATGAGGCTGACTGATCACATCATGGTCAGAACTGCTGCACCCACAGTCACCGAGCTTCATGCTGACGCTCTTTGCATCTATATGCTGAGAGTCCCACAGCCAGTCTGTGGGATCCAGGGTTGTAGAGGATCACACACTTCATTCAGGGACATGCAGATCTGTTCATAACTGATATGTTTTTTGTTCGATGTTTCTAAACTCAGGTAAAAATCAGAGACTGTTCATTTCTCTGTAAGTGAGCAAACTTATAAATTCAGCAGGGAGGATAATTGTTTCCCCGTCGTAGTTCAGTGTAGCTAGTCTCTTAACCCCCAACCAACCCGCTGCACCTCCTCCCTCCCCTCCCTCTCATAAAATATTGAGAGAGCCTGGCACTAGGCCAGACGCCCCCCTCCCTCTCTGCCAGGCAGACGGCCAGCTGACGGAGCATGTGGCTGTGGGAGGGGCACGAAGGGCGGCTCGGCTGAGGAGATACAGTAACCATGAACATATTCGTTCTCTAAATGAACGCCACGAGTTGTTCCCACATCGAGCTGCTCTACTCTGAACTCATTCACACGAGCACTTTCTGCTCGAGTGCTTCCTCTGTTCACAGCCACACTCACGGATGCGCTGGAGAACAGCTCAGGTAAGAAGTGTGAACAACATGCTGGCATTTCATTCTACCTGCAGTGGTCAAATCAAGGCAGTGGTCAAATCTAGCTTCTTTCAGCTCAGGCAGCTGCAAAAACAAAGCCAATTCTTTCACGGCAGCACTTTGATCCACGCCTTTGTCAGCACTCGGCTGCATTACTGTGATGACCTTCATGTTGGGGTCAGCGCATCATATATTAGTCAAAATGCTGCAGCTCGTCTTTTAACTGGCACTCGAAAGTTTGAGCACATTTCCCCTGTTTTAGCTTCACGTCACTGGCTGCCCATTTCTTTTAGGATTCATTTTAAAATTCTTTTATTTACTTTTAAAGCTCTCCATGGCCTCGCCCCATCTCATCTCTCTGAGCTGCGACAGCCTCATACAGGCCAGCTGATCAGCTGCTCCTGCATGTACCCAGGACTGGGCGTAAACTTAGAGGAGATCCTGCTTTTGCTGTAGCAGCTGCAAACTGTGGAGCGAGCTTCCTTTGGAGATCAGACAGGCCTCTTCTTTACCTGTTTTTAAGTCTTGAAAACCCGCCTCTTTACCCTGAGCTTTGACACCACGTGAGATGTTGGTTTTTATTTCAGTTGTTTTTAGGTGATTCGATGCTGTTTTATCTTGTTTTGTTTTCATTTGATGTTTTATGTGTTTTATTTATTTATTTTGCTGTTTTCTGTTGTTCTATTGTTTTAACTTATTTTCCGTGCAGCACTTTGTTCCTGTGCTGGCTATTTTAAAGTGCTTTATAAATAAGATTGGATTGGATTGGACTGCCACCAACAGCTCTGTAACACACTGTGCACACAATGCTATCATTGTCTTTTCTTTTTAGCTGCTTTTACATTTTAGTTGCTGACTTCTGATAAACTGAATAAAACAGGAGAACACACAACCTGGAAATCTTAAACCACACACAAAATACATACGTTTCCCTGGTAAAGTACACAACCTCTGCAGTACCGCTGAGTTTTCTACAAGCGCACAAAGCTGCTACCAGCTCTGCTGCTGTGACCTGTGTTACCTGTGTTAGGCTCTTACATCCATACGATGGTTGAAGGACCGGCCGTGTCCCGTCTTCCTTCTGTGCATAATCGTGGCCCCTGCTGGAAGCTGACCCCGTTCTCCCACAGTGTTGCTGAAATGGTGAAACTGGAGCACGAATCGATCTGGGAGCTTTGATGAGAGATGAGCTGAAGTTTGACTGCAGCCTGATTCACTTTAGGACAACCAGTTTGCTTTGAATGTTTTTCTGCCTGATTCATTCTGATACACAAACACAGGCTGAACGGTGTCTGTGCTCCCACATCCTCAGTGTCCGTCTCAACACCTCTGCATCCTTCACTCACTTCTTAGCATGCAGGACGTGTGTGTGTGTGTGTGTGTGTGTGTGTGTGTGTGTGTGTGTGTGTGTGTGTGTGTGTGTGTGTGTGTGTGTGTGTGTGTGGCACAGGGGAATGTGGGACTTTGTCCTGATGTGAATGTGTGTGTGGATCTTCTCCTCCCGGCCTATCACAGTGAGGAATGGAGGTGGTGTCAGTGTGGGTCAGTGTCACTGGGAGCTGTGGGCGTCTCCACAGTGGGCCTGGGAAACTTTGAAAAGATGTTTTCTTCTTTCGGCCATAAAATCCAGATCTTGGTTTCCTCTTTGTGAGCACAACAGAGAGTGCCCTTGTCTCTTACACAGCCCCCCTTTGGCTTTCATGCACACACACCCACTCAGGGAATAAAGTCACTGCAGCCATTTAGCTGCTTCTCAGCACTCGCTGCATAACCTGAGGTTGGTCAGCCGGTCGACTCGTCGTGCATAGTGACAAATGAGGGATTTCAAATATTTCCAAAGCGATGCATCAGGTTTCTTTGCAGATGAAGTGAGACGTGGATGTTTCACAGCACCAATGAAGATTGTGTTTAAGTGCAGCCGGGCGCACGCTCCCCCAGCGACGCCAGCTTCTTCTCACCGTGCAAACACTTTGATTTGAAATAGATTACAGCCGTGAGTGTTTGACTGTGATGGACTGGTGATGTGTTCAGGGTCGCAGGTTTCCACCCGCCTCGTCTCTTTGCATGCAGTGAAGGAAACTATGCAAACTATGCAAGGTGTGCAGTAACAGGTCTGAACAAACCAGCAGCAAATAACTTCCAGTCTCCACAGGTTCAGTGCAGCTGGTGTAACAAACGTTTGGTTACAACATATTAATGTTCGCACACTGCTGTAAAAACAGTTTTATTAAAATGAACGTGCACTTTTGTAGAAGCTCGTGGTGAACGCTCCACTGCCTTTGTTTTATTGTTACTATTATGTTGTGATGGGTTGAACAGGATGACTTGAGACGTGTGCGATGTGACAGAATAGACAGATGGAAGCCTTCATGTTGGATCAGAACGACGTCGGGCTTGTTGGTCTGCTGTGGTTTGATCAGAAGACTTCCTCAGATCAGCACCGTGGCCCTCCTCTTCCTCTCCCCCATCTGCTTCTTCTAGCAGCTTCCAACACACTGAGGTCTCTGACAGTGAGAGTGACTCCAGTGTTCCTGTAACTTTGAAGCAGAGGTTCAAGACAGATTTGATCTTTCCTTTCCTTCTGTTTGGGATTGAAGTGATGTAATATCAGGGGGGGCAGGGGGGGCTATGATGTCCTGTCATTCTCATGTAAATCTGTGTTGGGAACATTAATGTTTAGTAAATGTGAAGTTAGCAGAGCAGTTTTGGTCTGAATCACTGACGTCTTTCTTAAATACTGCAGGAAGAGTTAGGAGTGTAACTGTAATCTGTAACTGTAGTTTGGCTGAGCTGGAGTCTTTGGGTTCATCATGTCGTTGGATGCTCACCTCCTGCAGCTGCTGGCTGCTCTCCCAGATGAGACATGATATCTGTCCTTTATAATAACCTTAATTCACCTCGCACACACACAATGAGCTGTCTAATCAGCTGACCGGAGCAGGTGCTGTGTGTGAGAGCGATGTTGGGGTTGTGAGGGCCCAAAGAGCTGGATCTCAGCCCCTGTGGAGGACAGAGGGGTTATGGACGTCGCGTGCGTGGACACCACTCCTCAGCTACTAGCTGCAGATGTGCAGTGCACATGTGGAACATGCAGCACCTGAAAGCCTCTTTTCCTCTGGAGTTAAACACTCTCCCTATCTGTTCACATACAGGTCTGTGTCCTCTGTACAAACCGCTGGTGACCGTAGCAAACTGGCAACCAGAGTAATGGTAAATGGTAAATGCACTGGTTCTTATACAGCACTCTTCTACCCTCCCTAAGCACTAAACCAGTTCCAGAGCATCTAATAAAAGCACTGGCAGCAACAGGGGCCAGTATCCCGCCCAAGGTGACTTTGGCACGCAGACTGGAGCAGCCGGGGATCGAACTACCGACTGACGTCCTGAGCCACAGTCGCCTCTTTTCCAGTAGAACATAACTGCCTCAGCTCAACTTGACTCTACTCGACTCTACTCGACTCTGTTTCTCAGTTACAGTTGAGCACCACCTCGGTGTGGGTGGGGCTGTTACAGCAACACAACCTGGAAGTCCCGTGACGCAAACACAACAAGCGATGACATCCCGGTGATGGAACATCTGCACCCCGTCACTGGACTTCCTGTGTAGCCGTTTCCCTCGTTGCCAGGCAGGTTTGAGTCTTGAAGGGTTCGCTCTCATAACTGATCCAGTGATGTCACTTCCTGGCCATCAGTGGCATGTATCTGGGACACAAACTGGGCTTGGAACTGGGTGAGAGATGAAACTCTGAGGACCTGCACAGACTTGCTGCCTCGCTCTTTGTGAGGAACGTCCTTCAGGAGTATGAAAGGGAAACTAGCAGTTTATTGAAACCAGCTCCGCTTCAACCTCAGATGCACACAAAGTAGACTCGTTCCCCAAGAGTTTGCACTTTGGATCCCAGGTATCGAACCAGCAACCCTCTGATTAGCAGATGAGCCAGTCGGGCTACAGCTACCCTACGTGTGTGTGTGTGTTGCCTTTTCATTCACATAATCCATCTTATCTCTAATGAAAAAGCCAAATGAAATCCTCAGATTTGCCCCTCAGGTTCCCACAGTGTTCAGGTCACACCAGGCCACAGTCCCACATTTGAGCCACGACTGTGGGTCACACAGAGGACAGAGCATGTCCTTTAGCCTTCTTTGTTTTTGGATTGTGTGCCACAGAGTCTCACTGAAGATGATTTTGGCACGTTTGCTGAGATTGTTTGAAAAACAAGCTGAAGAACACGTCCACGATGTCACAGCAGCTGTGGGCCTCGATGGAGCCCACGTTTGTCCTGGAGGCGTCCTCTGTGGAGCGAGGCCGGCTCACATGGTTCAGTCTGAACAGGGTGAAGCTCCAGCTTTGACCTGATTAACTTCCAGTAGTGGAAAAGCAGCTGTAGCTGCATTTTTCATCACTATTGATGGGATGCTGCTGGGACCTGCTGTTAGTGGGAGCTCAAAGCCTGAGGCCATCATTAAGATCTGTGTGGGTCTGTGTGGGTCTGTGTGTGTGTGGGACACTCACTGAGTAGTAGTCGACTGACCGACCCAAACACGGTGACTTCATATCACAGGAAATATTCAGCTCAGGCTTCTGTCTGACGCTTTGCTGTCTCACATTTAAATCACAAAGGTTGTTTCTACAAACACCCACTCATCTATCGTCCTCTTACACACCGGTCACAGACCCACTGCTGAACTCACAATATCATTTATTTTCCTTGTGTTTGATTGGTGGTACAGTTGTTTTATTTTGTGTGTTTGTTACACAGGAAAGCTGTTATTGATCAGTTTGAGAGTAAAACAGAAACTGTGAGTGTAAATGTGGAGATTACAGTCGTTTCATGCTGTAACCTACAAAATGCTCTGTGCAGACGAGTCAGTGAAATCAATCAATCATCGTGATTTCTTTAGCTCATGAACACCGTGTGGGGTCAGTGTTAACAACATGGTGCAGAAAGGAAACACAAGCGTGGAGTCGGTGGGATTGTGCAAACGGTGGCTCGTGCATCAATCAGCTCCAGCTGTGATGCATCTCTTTGATTAGTGGGAGCAGCAAACTCCATCCAGACAGCTTCCTTTGTTTTTTTCACTTGACTGATCAATCAGCGCACAGCTCCGTTTAGCACACACGCCATCTTTAACGACGGCGTGGAGTCTGTGCCCTGTTCCTCCCACACACGAGTGTTCGTTCATGTTCGGCCTTTGTGTCTGAGCGTTTCCTCTCGGTGTGTCTGTAACGAGGAAGCCACGGGCAGGTCGCACACAAACGTGTGGCTGCCGAGTGTGCGAGTGTGGCAACGTGTGGCAACTATTCTGGTTTGCCAGCGACGTTTCCAGATAAACACTGGTGGCAGCTGCTGCCATGGCAACACCATTGTGCTCCCTCCCTCCCTCGCTCGTCTCCCCTCCCTCTCCCCAACCACTCCTCTCTCTCATGCTCCGCCGGCTCAGAGAGCGAGGACCAGAGAGGAGAGAGGTCAGCTCGATTCAGAGGACAGAAAGAAGAAAGGAATAACCCGGCGTGGACGGGGACAGGATGAGCGAGGACAGCCACTCCCACTACAGGCTGGACCCCAGCGATCGCCTCAACGGGCTGGGACAGAGGAGGAAGAGACCCAAGAAGGTAAACGAATAGATGGAGCGCCACGTGGTACAAAGTGTGTAAGGATGGAGCACCCCACCCTGCAAAAAGAGAAAGGAGGTGGGGTTAGGTGAGGTTTGTTTATGTGGCAGACGAGCGTCCACATGATGTTAGGAGCACCGAACCATCTCTCACCCCGTCGTCTCCTGTGGAGTGTGTGGCTGCTCCCCCACAGCAGTTGTATCCTCTCTCGTATCCTCCGTCTCCTGGTGTTGTGTTGCTCCACAGTGAGTCGTAGTAGGAGGCTCACATGCTGTCAGGGTGGGTCCCTGCTCGCTCTTTGTGTGCCTGTCGTTGGGGGTTTTGCTGTTTGCAGCTATCAGGAGGTTTGTGTTGTAGCCTGATGTGAGAAGTGTTGTTATTATCATCATTTTTAACATTTCTGCACCGCTACAATAAACAGACACACACCCATCAGCCTGTTTACAGATTTATACGCCCATAAAGACGTGAAACACACATTGCACAAATCTACTATAACGTGTTCATATGTGTTATAAAATAAAGAGGTAAAGTATTAGCTGTTCAGATTGATTCATAAATATGACCTCAGCACGTGAAATCCTTCTGCTGACATCCCTAAAAGCTCGTCAGACCAACGAAGCCGTACAACACAAATAACCAGACCAAACCAGGGTTGTGCGTCTGTTGTTGAGAACATTGTCAGTAAACCACAGTGACGTCCTACAGAGGACTCGTGTTGTCATTATTTTTGTGTATGTCGTGTGAGCTGAGAGCTGTAACCAAAGGTAGTGAGCGCGTCGGCCTTTAACGTCGCGGCTGGTTGTGCGATCGTGTCGCCGCTGAACTCGTGAGAGTTTGTCTCAGGGATCTTTACATTTGAAGTCAGGTGAACATCCAGTGAACTAACAGAACATTCAGGAGCATTTACTCTCATGAATGTCAGACAAACTGAGGTTTGTGTGTCAGTTAGATTCTTTAAGTCATTAAAGTGTCTCTGTTAGGAAAAGCATCTGTTTCCTCCACTTCTGCAGAACTGCGTGACCTGTAGCATCATTGCAGGAAGTATCCTGTGACAATGAGTGACTGCACATCATCATTATCAACACATAAACCTGTGGTCTGGACCTGCAGTTCTT
This sequence comes from Maylandia zebra, assembly GCF_041146795.1. Taxonomy (NCBI): domain Eukaryota; kingdom Metazoa; phylum Chordata; class Actinopteri; order Cichliformes; family Cichlidae; genus Maylandia; species Maylandia zebra. The sequence continues at coordinate 6,812,460 of NC_135168.1, read as the reverse complement.
ATTTTTACTGTCTGGTTTTGTGTAAAGCAGCACTTCAGTAAGCACCTGTGAAGCACACAGTCATAGTCGAGTAATGAAGCGATCCATATGTGAAACATATCCCACGTCTACAGGATAGTGGAGGTTACATGGGTCAACCTGGCAAACTGTACCAGCACATGTGATCACACTGATAGCAGAACACAGGTATGTGAGTCTCTACGACGAGGTCAGAAACCAGTAACAAATGTTTCATGTGATTCGTTTTTCTCCAGTTTGTCTGCAGTGAACCTTAAATACTCACTGAACCAGCTGTTTCCTGATGTGGTGACGTGTGTCGGTGATGAAGCCAACACTCTGTCCAGTGTTGGGCAAGTTACTTGAAAAAAGTAATCAGTAACTAATTACTGATTACTTCCCCCAAAAAGTAATCCCGTTACTTTACTGATTACTTATTTTCAAAAGTAATTAGTTACTTAGTTACTTTTTAAAAACACGATTTACAACCTGAGTAGGTGATAAAGCGATAGATCTTTCAGCCCAATTCTACTTTTTCTGCATAATCCATCATACAAAATGTAATCAAATGGAAAAGTCTCTTTTTAAAACTTGTTTTATTAGATTTAATCTTTTAACTTTATGCATCAAGCAAACATTTAATTATCTGCAACATTCTCTGACTGGAAGAAATTAGTTTAACATTTAAACCTATTTTCTGCACATTCCAGCACATAAAATAAAATATTTTTTGTGTTTACACTCACTCTTTCAAATAGATGCAAGTGAAACACAGCAGAAAATAAATAAAGTCAAAGACTCAGCGGTCCTGTTGCTCTATTTTCACCTGTAAAGCAGGAGTGGGGCAGGCGGAGGGTTACCCTGGTGCAGGTGTGCCGCGGTCAGTGGAAGAATCCGTGAGTTTCTCTGTGAGTTTCCCATTACGTCGTAGCTACTCGGTGCTTGTTGGAAGTTTAGGGGTTTTTTCGCTGTAAAAAGAAGTTTTCTTCCCACGCACAGCGGACACTAATGTTTTTGTCACTTTTTATGGAATCAAACTCAAAGTAAGGTCAGTACTTCCACGCTTTAAACGCTGCACGCTCATACTCTCTCTGCACTCGATATGTGATCCATTGTTGATCTGCACACAGCTGTTGTCACGAACGTCGCACTCGCTTACGTCACTGTCGTGAGACATTCTCGCAAAAAAATCACGGTTTTAGTAACGCAGTAACACAGCGTTCCTACGGGAAGGTAACGGCAATCTAATTACCGTTTTTGCAATAGTAATCCCTTACTTTACTCGTTACTTCAAAAAAGTAATCGGATTACGCGTTACTGGAGCGTTGTTCTCCTCTGTAACAAAGCAGTGATAAAGGAATAGATGCTGATTTTATTAACTTGTGTCTTTGTGCTGCTGGATTCAGTCTGAAGCAGGCAGCAGTGCTGAACCTACCAGTGTAAATGTGATGGTGGAAGCAGAGGCCAGCACTTGGCAGTGCTAAACACAATAAAAGACTCACAAGTTCCTGCTCAAAGGTCAGCTGCCTTCAGATCAATCATTAACCTGCAGCAGGTTGTGGCCTGATGTGTTTGTAAGAGTTTCACTTTCAGGAGGAGAAGATTTAAACGAGTCACACAAATGTGAACTACAAAGTCTGTGACACACAATTTATGCAAACTGCATGAAATCTGACCTGAAGAAATCCAGTCTTCTGCCTGTTGTGGTTGTGACAGCTGCTCGTAGGAGAGTTTGTTTGTAGGAGGTGGAGATGTTCTCAGATCAAGTGCGTAATCGTCTCTTTGTGTAGACGCTAAAAGCTGTGAGCCAAAACTCTCTGCTCTGAAACTCTTCACTCAGTCCTCACGCTGAGAGTTTAGAGGCTGAACTTCTTGTTCCTCCATAACACTTTTCATGAAACAGCAGAAATGAGCTTGTGTTTCTCAGCAGTGCGCACACAGAGAACCGATCCTCTCTGCTCAGTCTGAACAAATCAAAGTGAAACGTCAGTGAAAACACAGCTGCTGATCAAACTGTGTCAGATTAATGCCTCAATGTTTCACTGTGAGGTTAAAAAATACATAAAAATGATTTAAAGAAGTAGGAGGCAGATTTTCACAATAAGAGCACTTTGTTTTTAATTCAGTTAATGTCAAACTGTCATCAACACCTCTGTGTCGTCTCTGAGCAGATTCAGGCATTACTCAAATAATAAAGGCTTTTTTTCACTATTATACTTTTCATTAGTCTCCAGGTTGATGATTATAAACAGAATTATTAAAGTTTTTATCATTTCAGGCTGAAAATCAACATGAATTTGGTTTTAATCAAAGAAGCTCCTTTAATGTGTGTCATTAAAATCCTCACACAGACTTAAAAAGGCGACATTAACATTAAAATAAATGAAAGAAGCTTCAGCTGAGAGCTTCATGCAGTCATCATCAGCAGCTCATAGCAGTCACAGCTCTTTATTACGCAGCTTTGCAGGAATTAAAGTGGCTGAAGTGTCAGAGTTTGTGTGAGAAGCTGCTTCATGGACAGCTGTACACACGTCTTTATTATTTCTTCATAAATCAAACACACAGGTTTGTCTGTAGATGATTTAAAGTGTGTCGTTGTGCAGTTAAAGCTGTTTGTGTGACGCCCTGACCTCCTGTGAATGAAACAGCCAATCAGATCCATCAGAGAGAGAGCAGGAAGTGTTGTGTGTTTGTGACAGAACAAGGAAACAGTGATGATGATGAACATAAAGGTCCTCTGATGTTTCCTGTTACAGTAACGCTTGTTCATCTGTTGCTCTCCTACACTTTCCTATAAATAAAGGAGAAAAAGTCCGTTTAGTTTCATTTCCTACAGCTCAGAGTTACACTTCACATTCCTGCTGTCACATCAAAAAGCTTCACTTTGGTCCAACATCTACATGTTAACATGAAACACAGACAGACTCAGAACATCTGGAACATCTGCACTTTGACCCAAACTGTTATAGCAGGATATTTTCTGCATATTTCTTATGTTGGACCTGTTTGAACTGTAAACGACCTGTAATCATCTGTAAATGGTGTGAGACACACTGAGGCCACCTACAGGGCAGCTGGGGAACAGCAGGGATCTGAAATCATACGAGATGTTAGTGAGTGAGAAGAACAAACGGACTTAAGATGGCTCGAAGTGATCAAAGTTGATCTAAAACAGAAGATAAATCCACTGATTCTTTGTAAAGTTCATCTGCTGCTCACATGAATCCATGAAAGATTTATTTCACTGAATGTTTCTTCAAAGCTCATTTCAACCTGTTGAAGTCATGAATGAAAGTGCAGACTGAGAGTGGATCACATGATGTTTGAGGTGTGTCATGTGACATGTTCAGTATTGTCACACATGTCTAGATTGTCCCTGATATCATAACTGCTCAAACACTGATGATTATATTTGAAGAATTATTCCTGATGGCAGCAAAGTTTGAATGGAGCTCTCTGTCTGTGCTGATTTGTCGCCCTCTGGAGGTCAAAGCACAAACCTACAGGGCAGCTGGGGAACAGCAGGGATCTGAAATCATACGAGATGTTAGTGAGAAGTTAGAACAAACGGACTTAAGATGGCTCGAAGTGATCAAAGTTGATCTAAAACAGAAGATAAATCCAAAGCAGCATCAGATGAATGTTACCATTTCCAGTTACGGTGCCCTTCATCTAATATGGAAATGTGTTGGTTTTTTTTGCCGTGTTGTTGTTCTTCCTATTGTGTTTAGGCCAGAGATGCTCTTCAAACAGTGGACAGACATGACCACATTACAAGAACATGGTGTGAGTCCGATTTGATATTCCAGTCAACGCTGAGAGACCTTAACCAGGAAGTCAGAGGTCAGCTGATGCTGCGAGCAGGAAGCGAACCAAGGGAAAGGTCCACTCTACTCAATCTCAAAGAAAATATGCTGGTATTTGTTGATGTTGATGGTACAATAAAAATATATAATATAATAAATAATAAAATATCATGTGATGATGAGATGTGTTGTTGGTGTTTGTATTTTCTGTAAATGTCTTTTTTAATGTAAATGCTTTGTTCCAGACGGACAGGGAATCAGTTGCTGTACGATGACATCATCTTGATGTTGACGAGGAGGGCGAGAAAAACTAGTTTTGTCCTGCAGATGGCGATCTTGCACCGTGTTCAGAGAGCCGACACTTTGATGGTGCTGCTCTACTCAGCTTACTTTAGCCTGGGTTGGACTCTATATGAGCAGCTTCCACTCTGGTTTCACTCTTAAACACACTTGTTTGATTTCACTTGTAAAAGTTGAAGAATAAATATTTTATTACAAAATTATTTGTTGATGCATTTTTTTAGGGTCAAATATCTTGTTTGATTTGAGGAATGAACTGTTAGGGTGGAAAAAGTGAATCAGGTTAAAATAGTGGTGCTTTATATCAGTGAAGATGTATAATGTAATTTAAAATGTTGATGATGGGTTGTAGTGGGCTTGTACTTACAAAACTGCCTCATTTTATTGGAACGATCCACAGTTGCATCCATTCACGGATGACATCTGACATCATTTGACATCTGGTCTGAACACGTTTGTACACAAGATACCTCAGTTCTGGATGTTCCCACAGACTCCTCTGTGCACCTAAAGAAAAGGTCAAGGGTCAGCAGCACATGTAGTTGGGACAATTCTTCAGTCGCACAAACTACATAATCATTTTCCTCCAATGACGACTTTTCACTTGCAGAAATGGTCCTGTGTGATTTCCAGGCTGTGATATAAAAACTAGTTCCTAATGGCAGCGACTCACTCAGTAAACATGTGTTTCCTTCACCAACCTCACACACAGATCCAATAAGATCAGGAAGTGGGCAGTATAGTACAATATGTGTTATTCTGTGCTGCACTGCCCAAACTAAAGATCTGCTGAAGTGTTGGAAATGATCCAGATGTTTATTTTGGACGATACAGCAGAAGATCAGACATGAAAGTGGAGATAACACAGAAGACCTGCAGCAAAGGTCAGAGGTCAGACTGGCCCCTGGATTCAACAATGAGCCAATGATCATCAAGCAGTGACTAAAGCAGAGCCCTGACGTTCTGACATTCATCACACAGTCAGAACAAATGTCTGCTGATGACTTCATCTCATGAAACGACTGATAGATGTCAGTTCATTGATCAGCTGAGCTGCTGATCTTCATCGTCACAGAAACATTCAGCTTGTTTCAATCAGTAAATAACTCCCACTACTCCCAGTTTGAACTGTTCCCACTCAAAATGCTGTGAGAACAATGATCATTGTAGAACTTCACAAACATCACGTGTTGTTTTCCACATGTAAGATCAGCAAACACACAGAAACTTCCTGTTGCCACACACGGCCTCTAAAATCTCTTCCACGCTTTCTGTCTGAAGTCCACTCTCTGTGTCGGATCCACAGGAAACAACAAGATCTTATTAACATGGTTTTCAATGTGTCTCCTTCCAAAAAGTCCAACCAATGAACAAATGTGTGTATTTGTGGAGGCCGAACAAAAGCATGACACATTTCTCTGTTTCTATAAACTGGAGTCAAACACAAACATGAAGAGTTTCACTGACAGACTCCAAAATGCCCCCACAGTGGATCAAAGGGAAATCCTACAGTGTGGCCAGAGACTCTTAATGGCTCCAACATCAACACATCCACAATGTTGGATCCAGTTCTGCCTCACAGAGTTACTAAGACACACCCTCTGCCAGCATCACAACAGCTCCACCTGCTTCACCTGCCTCCTCAGCATCTGTACACCTGAAGAGAAAAGAAAGGCTCCAACAGCTCAAATCTACAAAGGATTCATGAAGTTTCATCCAACAATAACATGTTTGCCTTCCACAGTGTGCTGTTAGACACCACTGTACCTCTGCCATTTCAAAAAGAGCAGCTTGGGAACATTTTGGCTCCAAACACTTTGTGTTTAAGTTCTTTGTTTTCTTTGTGAAGCCGACAACATCTGGAGCTTTGTGACTCATAGAAACATCATTTTGTTCTTTAGATGACAGCAGATTGGGACTGAATAATCAATCACTATCAAACCAATAAAGACAAACATGCTGATTTTACAGGAACTTTGTTGGAGAAGCTGCAAAGACATGAAACTGGTGGAGATCCCAAACCAGTTGATAGTGCTGGTTATTCCAAATAAAGCTGTTTCCCTTTGAGATGAAATGACTTTGTGTCCTGATATATAATAAAGATGTTGTTGTTTTTGAGCCCCTGTATTAAAAGTAGTTTAAAGTCAGCTTGAGTTTGATGTCTTTATGTCAAAGCTGCTCATGATGTTGAGCTGCTGATGGAATAAAAACAATATAAAAGCATGTAGTCCAGACTTAAATGTAGCCTGTTGTTAGCTGAGGTCCACACACAGTGTTTGACAGTGTAAAGTGTGTGAAAGGGCTGCTGGTGGAGCTCACTAGGATGAGCAGGTGACCACGAGGTGGAGAGCAGCTGGCCTGGCTTTGACCCGGGCCACGCCCCCTTTCTCTCTGCTTTGCTGTCACTTATCTTCACTGCTCTGTCCAATAAAGCTGAAAAAGGCCCCGAATCAAAGAAATCTGCTGCAGCCTCTGAAATGTCTTCTGTTTCCTTCCCGACGGCTTTTTCACCGTCAGCCCATCAGACAGTCCAGCAGCATTTATGATGATGTCATGATGTTGAAGAGGCTGCTACGGTGGCCTCCCATGACCCCCAGCCTCATCACAGCTGAGATGCAGACATTTGAAAACATTCAGCAGACAACTGAATAACAGTCCAACACAACAGTCTGTGTGCAGACACACACTGACCTTTCATATAGTCAAACACAGCTGGTTGAGTCATTTCTCTGTGAGTCTAAAGTGAATCTAGTATTTGAAAGTCCACTTCCTGTATTTGTTGTTGAAGACTTCTTCAGCTTCTTCTCAAGGACATCAGCTGCTTGTTTGGCAGCAGAGGCAGTTAAGAAGCTTCCTGAAAAACACTGAACAGTGAGTTCACTGTGGCATATGACAGATTCAGCTTTCTGTGTGCAAATGTGTCTGTGTCGACCTTTCAAATGCTGTTGAATCCAAAACATCAGCGGCTCCTCGGCTGCTCACTTCATGCACTTCTGTCTGTGTGACAGTCCAATGACATCACAGCTGTTTCCAGCCCCAGTGTCTCAGGACTGGACACCTTTAAACATGTCGAGGATCAAACAGCGTCCAGCTAAACACACATGAAACTATCAGAGCTGACAATCATTCCAATAACATCTAATGGTTCATGTATGTAGACACAGGACTACAAGGAAATGGCTCTCAGCATCTGGCTGTGGGAACACATGAGTCCCTGTTTGTGTTCAGATTGTGTGCATGTTTTAGACGTGTGTCACATGTAGAAACACAACAATCCCACAATGACACACAGATGTGTTTGACACAGCTGTGCAGCTGTAAGTTGTTTCTAATGATTCATTGAAGCTCTTCTAACATTCTGGAGACGATCAGTACATGAATCTGTTCAACACGACAACAATTTGACTTCAGTGTGAACGTTTGCATTAAATAACCTTCTTCATCCAGCTGACAGCATCTTCATCCTATGATGTGAACAGTTCCTCCTGTTGATGACAAACCTCTGACAGGATCTGCTTGAGGAGCTTTTTCATGTGCAGCTCTCTGAGCTCAGGGCTGAGCTGCTGTTTCATCTTTAAGAGCTGCTGCCTCCTCGCCGGACTTGTTCTCCTCTTCTTCTCCTAATGACACCATTTCTGCTTCATATTAAATTCAATAAAGATGCTGACATGTATCTGTAGCAACAACATCATTGAATCTAGAACAACTGGAGCCAAACCAGTGGCTCTGCTGGGATCACTGGTGAGCCAACACTTCCTTGTTGATGCAGATTTCAGGGCTTCCTTTTGCTCCTCCGTTATAACTGTTCTCTCTTCTCAACACATGATGACACAAAGGAATCAGCAGTGACAAAGATGATGCTGAAGAGAAGCACACACTTCACACATATAACAGAGCAGTGCAGTTACACACACCTCTGCTCGACATCAGGCCTCAAACAAAGACACAAAACACTAACTTGACTCTAAACAGAAGAAACGAGCAGCTGTTTCTGTTCTGTGCTTATTTATATTTGACACACATGCTTCTCTTTGTGCAAACACACATCGCACTATAAGGGTAACCTCGCACACAATGATTGGACAGCACAGTGATGATGCTGGGAGATCCTATACGCAGCAACACAGAAACACTGAGAACTTTAAACAATGATGGAAAGTGTTATAAATGACTTGTTGGCCTCTGATCTGTCACAAACAGCTGAAACGTGTCTCTCATGAGTCACATGAAGGTTTTTGACAGAAAGGACAAAAAGTAGCTGCAGTCAGTTTGTGTCATTTTTATATTTATTCATCTGGGAGAAAAATCTGAGGGACATTAAAATGTGTTTTCAACAGAGACAAGAACATGAATATAACAGAACAGGTAAATGAACATGTTTCAAGTAAACAGCTGGACTGATCAGGTCCAAACACAGAGTGATAAACTTGTCAAACAGCTGTCATATCTTTATATAGAAGCTCTTTATAAATGCTGCTCACTGCAGTCTGTTTACTAATAATGTCAAAGTGTTAGAAACACAGAAACATCAGAATGGTCTTTGTTCACAGAAACCTGTCTGGGATCCTTTGTTGTTCTTTTGATGCAGAGTTACATTATAAATATAAAGAGTTATTTCAGAGTCTCATCAGTTTTCCTGCATGTCTTTATTTAACACATCAGCAGGGCTGAAGCTCTCATGTTAAACACACACTGATCTATGGACACGTTCATGTGTTTCTAACAGAACCAGGCTGTTATCAGCCTGCACTAACATTATGTCACACACACTGAATGTAACAGTGACAGTTTACATCATCACACAATCAGCTGTGATTGTTTCACTGTCATCAAACGAGTCAACAGGAAGTAGAATCAATAGAAACCAATCATTTACTGACAGCATGTCTGATGGAAATAAGTGCAGATTATGTATGAAGTCTAACTGCACACAGTAACTGTGTTACAATAAGGACTTAACAGCGCCCTCTGCTGGAGTGTTTCAGTACTGCGTTAACTAGAATACACCACCTCCTCCTCACACCACCTGCTACAGCTCTACTCTTCTATGACTACAGTCATCCACAGCACTGATGTGAGGTCACATGGTTCATATGTAAGGAGCACAGCTGACCTCAGGTCAGTTTAATGACTGTGAGCAGCAGCTGTGTTATTGTCACTGTGACAGGGAGACACTCTCAGACACAGCGCTCATGTCAGCTTGTTCTCATGCAGGAGGATCAGGAGCTCCATGTTTGTCTTTCTGTTTGAATCATGATGTGTTTGTGCCATCAGAGTCTGTCATGAGTACTCAGGGTTTCACAGCAGCTCTTCTGGATGCTGACGAGGACTCCAACCTCATGTTTCACCTCTCTGAGCTTCTGATGTCTGTGAACACTCGTGTTTCTTCTCTGGGCTCATCTGGACAAAAACACCTTTCTGTGTTTGGCTGCAGCCTCATTCTGACTGACAGGAAGTGTGTTATCCATGAGCTGCACTTCTGTGAGGAAGTTTCCTGCTGTGTTTCCTGTCTGTGGACAAACACGAGTGTTCCAGCTGAGGACTTGGTTCCTTCCACCTGTCCATACAGGACATCACGCTGTCTGCAGCTCTGTAAATGCAGCTCCAGGTCCTTCCACGTGCTGCTCTGTATTTGTGCAGTTTGTAGTGTGTCCTGGGAAACGTAGCACACATGGTGTTCTTCTGCTGTTTCCTCCTTTCACTGAGTGTGAAACACTGACGCTGTGCTGTTGTTCACAGAGGGGAGCTGATTCTAGCTGCAGCTGGACTCTGTCATCTAACTGAATGTGTTGGTGCTGATCACGGGGCTCTGAGGGGGGAGCAGCAGGAGGACTCTGGATGCTGACGTCAGTGTATCTGTGGAAGCTCCCACAGCGTGTCTGTCATTCAATATTGTGCTGTATATTGTATCTATGCAAAGATGAACAGACTGTGTGTTCACTGGTCTCTGTGCTGCAGCTCTGATGTCATCATCACTCCCTCCTCCACCCTCAGCAGTCCCAGCATGCTGCTGTGGTGCACCCCACCCTCACTCTACACCTGAGCCACAGACCACACCCTCCACCTCAATATACACCACAGTTTTCTCTGCTGTGGAAATGAGATCAGGAGGAAATCATCATTATTATTATTTAATAAACGCTCACATTAATGTGGGCTTATTTGTTTCATATTAGAAACATTAGTTGAGTGTTTTTAGTATAAAATGGTCAAAGTCCCTCTTTTTG